>NC_081353.1:1480227-1580168 GCF_029784015.1 Lycium ferocissimum
AAAATGTTTTAGATGTCTTCCATGATTTTATGTACATATTGATCTAAAAAGGGTAAAGTTGCATTTATGGTATCCGCCTTAAGAGGCAATCAAATGTACGGGTCATCTTCATCACCGTTATGTCTATACTTCTTACTATGATGTTACTCATGCCTACATATACCCGCACACTATTCGTACGGACCCCCCCTTTCTTCTGGGGCCGCGTTTCATGCCATGCGAGGGGTATACGGATGAGTACAAGACGTTGGCTATAGGATGTTTCCGTGCTATCAGCTGATTGGTGAGCTCCATCTCGGTTCGGAGTGTTACGAGTCGCAGTACTTATATTATGGTATCTCGTGTATGTTAGAGACTTTTGCAGACAGTGTCCTGTGGATAGGGCGTCGAGGAGTCGATAGTTGTGTAAAGCGACCATATAGGTCGATGTATCTTTATGCTTTGTTTCTTTGTAAAGATTTTATTTGTGACTAAAGGTTTTCTTTGAATTAACGATAAGGGAGAAGTTGTGACTCCTGGATGGAATAGTTGTATGTACTCGGCCGAGTAGGGTTTTGGGTGCCAGTCGCGGCCCTCCGGTTTGGGTCGTGACAAATACAACTCTAGCCTCAGATGATAGGAATTCCACAATCCATTCTCTTAGATCACACTAACTCATTCACTGTAGAATGTTATGAAACTTTTCCAACGGTGTACCACCAAGCCACTTCTTATAAATCTCAACATGTCGGTTCACTGAAATATGCTTACCACTAGCTGCCAATCACGAATCTCACAGAATTTTCCTTATATCACTTAGTATAATTTTGTAGACTTCCTTCCTTAAGCTCATGCAACAATCACAGCTCATATGAATATGCAAGACAACGATGCCCCCATCTAATAGACTCAAGTAATCCTAAGATATACCTCATTCTTGTAGACTCTCGATCAACTATACCTTTTCTTGACTTTTCAATTCCTCAATTTCTTTTAGTTCACTTATACTGCCATCGTCTGACCATTACTCGAACCCACTCAGTAGTCTTATCACATAACCATAAGTCTCGTACACTAACTGAATCACAACTGGAGAAAATAGTCGGCCACAAACTCTATCCATTATAGTTTCCTTAACGCTTACCATTCTAAACTGTACACTCTCTAAATCCCACGTATTGCATAACAGTCTTACTAATATCCCTCATGTATCCCACTGAATCATCTTTGCCCGAATTGCCTTACGCAATTTTCGAAATGTATACCGAACTTAACTCAGTTAACCTACCATTGATCTACCATTTTAAGTACCCAAGTTTACTAATCCCTTACTCAAATCGTTAACGTTACTAGTCCTCGAAAAATCACCTCTTACCTCAATTATCAAATCTGAACACCTCTAACCACTCGCGCGCCAATCCCTTTTTATTCAATCACATAAGTCGAGTAATAACACCATTAGTAGCGGGATCTAGTCAATTTTTACACAATGAATACAAGGTTCCCAACCTTAGTCCACCACTGACCTCTGTTAGTCTATGACATAACCGAACATACCAACTTATCCATAAACTCTCAAGACCACTGTACACCGTACAATCGCAACCAAGCTCTCACATCACTAATCCTTATTTCCACAATTTTCTTTCGCCGTTAACCTCGAAGACACCCATCAACCTCATCGGTCACCCTTTTTTTGAATGTCATGATATAATTCCCTCGCAATCCAAACACGAATCAAGTACCCATGTTACCTCACCTCAAGTCTTACGAACCTTAACTTCTTGAACCCGATAACAAGATTCCTCATTGTAATCCTTCAGTTCCCGTTTTTCATTTCAAATTATTCTATCACTATCAACCAACAAACACTTAAATCCACTCGATCCTCTAAGACAATCATCCCTCTGAGCTGAACGAACCACAAACAATATCAATACTTCTCCTTATATCAAAATGTAGTAACCAGTAACTTCCCAAGTCATTAACTCATCGCATACCCCTATAATTGAAGTCATTTCTATCAATCGATTACTAGCTCCTCAGAAGCCTACAACCCAGTCAAATTTACTGACCAAACGATGTGACCATAACATTCACTTACTAACAGAGTAGTCCTTTAACATCAACGAGCTTATATCAAGAATGACTTTTAGTACCATATCCCTGATATATCACGTGAACCTGTAAGTACGATCGTTACTAACCCATACCTAATTATTCCCATAAGATTCAATACTCCATAAGAACCGTAACTCGACAACCACCTCCATATGTACCGTTCTATCATGCCGAACCCCTTTTACCTTTCATAACCGAACACCAAATTTGCCTTCGCATGAATTGCAACCATATCGTGACAACCATGTCAGATACCAAATTTTCCTTTCTCGATATCACGAAAAACACTTATATCCAAGATATTCTAAGAAGTCTTAGTTTGCTACACACTTCTACAAAAGCTTCCTTCATGTCCTTATTGTTAACCCTTTTTTGTTAAACTCGGTCACAATACGTTTGCCCAATTAGATGGTCATTACCGAACTTATACTTGTCCTCATATACCGAAGTCTAATACTCTACCGCTACTGAATCATCGACTCGCCATTGGTACATCAGTGTCAGGCACACGATCATTAGCCTTGACAAAGCTGAAGTCAAATCGATCATATCATCGAGCAACCCACTATTGTTAAGCCATCAATGCACTTTGTCACTTCCGAGCAACCCAACGCTGAAACATGGAGACCCTATAACCCTCTGAACTATCTTTACCATCTCTCATAAACTCTCACAATAAATGAGTCTAATTGCAACTCCACACAATCGAATCCTTAGGCCATAACTAAAGACTGAACTTGATCACATTTCCGAATCAAAATAACATGTCTCGCACCCAAACCACAACACATCATAGATCAACCATTCGCATTAGAATTTAAAGACGAGTGTCCACCCTCCTTGGGTGATTAAGATAAGAAAGTTCATATACCAATTGGAATAGACTAGATACCAATTTGAATGAAGTAGCACGAGAGAATGAAAGAATTGAAAGTTTCCTAAATGTCTTATAGCCTCTTGTAGATAAGTACGGAGCTCATCGTACCGATCCACGAGACTCTACTAGACACGCTCTTGTATTATAGACCGGGTAACCTAGGGCTCTGATACCAACTTGTCACAACCCAATTTCACTAAGTCACGCGGGCACCTACCTTTTCTACCTCGGTAGGCAAACCCTTAACTCCACATTCACATTTAATAGAAAATAGCGGAAGAAGTAAAAATAGCGAAAGCCTCACAAATATAATATAAGAAAGCGAAAATAATAAAAATACACCCTAGTATCTGGTCTGGTCATACAAGAGCATCTAACTAAATACTACGAGTCTGATTAATAAGTATGCATCAATATACTCAAAAATATGTCTTAGAACGAAAATAAAGACATAGTAGATAGAAGTGTCTTCGGGCAGCGAACGTCCACATGCTCACCCTATAAGACTCAAATCAGCAAAGTCCTCAAAACAGTCAACCACGAGGAGTAGAAGTCGATCCTTCATGATGCTCTACATTCATAAAAGAATGCAGTAAGTGTAGGTCAGTACAACAATAAATAATGGTAGGTGTTATAGATCGATAAGTTTAACTAGCACATATCAAGTCAATAAAGTAAGATAAACGAGTAAATCAACAAGGTATAAGTCAAACATGAGCCAGAATCCAAGTACACATCATCACCTATCTTTAGCATCTAAACTCAAATGTGCCAAGTCAAAAAATACTCAGTCAGAATCCGTATATCACAAGTACATCACAAGCATATCACAATAGAAGCCATAGTACAATGAAATGCAATAATGTATGAAATATGTATGCAATGCATATGTTGTGTACACATGTACTCGGACGATCGAACATCACATCTCGGTAGCAAAACCCAGGGGGACCCACGAAGTCCATGTACCAAAACCTCATGATTTCGGCAAAGACCTGGGCAATCGCTACCGTGCATACGCACCGATACACATGTACTCGGATGATGGAATATCATATCTCAGTAGCACAACCCATGGGGGACTCGCGAAGTCCTTGTAATTCACGGTTCTAGCAACAACCTCAGTTACCTCACAATTCCGGCATCAACCTCGGCAATCGCTACGCATATCCTTGATTCCGGGATAATAGGACATCGGCCTCACGTCACTCCTATCCAACTGAGCCCAGCTCATAATAGTGTTTCCTCAAGTATCATCAATGTATCAACAGTATATCATGAAGGATGAGAATGCGTGCAATGTATGAGTTCAATATCAATAATCAAATCAATCTCAAACCCACACGGGGCACATAAGTAATATCAATGATAAGGCTACAGAACAAGAAACAACAGAATCACAACCCTCGTATCAATCGACAACACGTAAGATACTACAAAATCATAATCAGGATATATTAATAGTCCCTAATATCTAATATCCCCACTTGGCATCAAGCCAACAAACAATAGACAAGATACGTCACAACACAACAGGGTGGCTAACCCCAATCACACAATAGGTCCCAACCTAAGACAATATCCAGCCCAACTTCATACCCGATTCTTCGATAATATCGCCTAAATATATGCTTCGCTAAACAAAGTCTCACCAAAGGGTAAATCATAACCTACCTGGAAGGCCGAACAACAAAATCTCAAATAGTCAAACCTTGATCTTCCTTTTCCTCTGAGCCTTGAGATAATGAAAGTCTAAACATATCCGAATCACACAATTAAAATCAATAAAAACATCAATCAAACCCTACTTCTATTCATGACCCAAATTCGCAACCTATGGAATAGGGTTCATGAACTAGAAAGGTGAAATTAGGAATCTAAAGATCTCAACAAGAAATTAAAGCTCTGGGTGATCAATTCCCATCAATATCAAGCTAGAAAAACCAATAATTTCCTCAAATTTGGATTCTAGGCGAACCCCCAGATTTGGGTATAAACCCTAACCTTAAATTTCACAAATTAAGCCTTGGAAATGGAAGACTCAAGTCACAATATCTAATACCCATCAATATCAGGCCAACCCATGCTAAATCCGCCAAATAACAAGGTTTTATCATGATAAGATCATTAGACAAGAAAACTCACAACACCCCTTTTTGTTCTTACCATTTAAGAGAAATCTAGGAATGGATTATTGATTAGGAAAAACTAATGAATGATTTAGAGACAAAATTGATACCTTAGAGAAGAAATCAGTGGTAACCCTCCAAAATCACCTCCTTAAGTGTCACGACCCAACCGGAGGGCCATGACGGGCACCCGGAGCTAACCCACCGGGCACCTCTCATCATACCTTCACAATCATAACTAGGTGAGCCACATGGCCTACTCATGATCTCTATGCATCAATAATACACTTTCCATCGGGCTATGGCACTTTTACAACAACAATAACAACTACGCCTATATATATACACACAAGCCAACAAGGCTATCAAAATGATATACAAAATATGAGCCGACAAGGCTAAGAGACATCTAGCTATACACAACTGTCTACGAGCCTCTAGAAAGAGTATGTAACATCATAAAGATGGGACAGGACCCCGTCATGCCCATATATATATATACACAAAAGAATAGTACCAACAGCTGCAGCTCCGAATTAAATAAAGCTCCTCTACGTAGTCTTTGAATAAGCAGCCTAAGGGTCAAGTCTGTCTCTCTGTCCACCTGCGGGCATGACGCAACGTCCACAAAAAAAAGGAAGTCAGTATGAATAATGTACTGAGTATGTAAGGCATAAATAATAACATTATGAAAGCATAAAGGATAACATGGGGTAGAAGAACCACTTATACCTCTTGAGACATTCATCACACTTACTTACCCTTTTTCTAATGAAAACCTTCCATACATACACATATACATATAGTAGTACTATACCCGACCATGTAGGTTCGGTGTCATACATACCCGGCCATAACAAGGCTCGGTTTTATATGTACCCAGTTGTAGTGGTTTACGCGCAATAGATATCATACATGGTCACATAAGCTCGGTATTACCAAATAGCCATACATATATATACATAGGAGTACATAAGTATCATCAACATCATCATCACTATATCTTTCCTTAGAGGGCCAACTATCGTAGGATGAGATCAACAATATCATAAGAGTATCAAGACTTAGGAGCTTTAACACTTCTAGAAATGGAGGCGTCATGGAAGACATGGTGAATTTCATGAATAGGTGTACAACAATGGAATCATGCCTTAAGAAGGAAGGGTTAGCCTTACATACCTTTATGTCTTCTTAGCTACTTAACGTTCTCCCGCGAAGCCCGAAGGATCTACATTTAAGAGGGTTCATAGCAAGGTTAGGTCTGAAAGACACTTTCAAGTCCAAACTGGTATAATTCGTAAGTTATTGAAAATTGGGAAGCATTTCCCCTATTTCATCTACTTTAACTAAATTCTAAAACAACTCCCAAACAACAACGACATTATTAACAATACCACAATCAAGAGGTTTCATTCAAGGTAAGCATCATCCAATCCCCAAAACTCCTTTTCATGATCATTCATTACAATAACTACAACACAACACCATATATACTTATGTACAACACTTCCTCAACATCATTAGTATCACCCACAATAAGATTATACTCATAACATGCCAAGAATTACAATTCAATTTGACCTATAGCTCATAATATCCTCAAGTTCACACTTGAACTCTATTTTCACTTTTCTTTCTTTACCCACGTGGTATAACAATCAAACAACCTTAACCATATGAAAAAGATGTGAAATCTTACCTTAATCATTCAAGAACAAGTCCTGGATCAACTTACTCCACTAAAGTGAAGTCTCCAACTTCAACACTATAGGAAATCTTTAGTTCCACAAACCCTAGCAAGCTTCTTAGCACTTGAATCTCTTGATCCTTTTAGATGTTCTTGGATTTTGGCTTAGATTAGTTTATGGACTTGTAGAGAGGGTTTTTGAGAGCCCTAGGATCTGATTTGGAGAAATGTAATATATAAAGCATAACTTAAATTCCCGTCGGGCAATTCCACACTCACTTTGACGGACCGTCAAAATTCCTACGGTCTGTCAAAATGCAACGTCAAACTGCCCAGCCACACATGGCTCACTGTGACTGTTTCACGGTGGAGCTCCACCATTTCACGGGCCGTCAAATTTTCTACGGTCCATCAAATGGTCCGTCAAAGTGTCCCTATCCGATAAGTTGCTCGTTTTGATTCGTTTGACTTCCAATCCTTATGGAACCTTCTTGGAACTTGTGTAACACTTCATTAACCATCTAAGGGGCCCTATAGCTCCTCCTCAAGTCATTTCTAAACAAAGTATAACTCAATCATTGTGAAATCTTCCCAAGCATGACTCACATTCTACTTCCTTCGACGAACTTAATTCCACCGACTCACTCATATGACTTCAAAATGTTATGGTATGCACTTAAAGTTATTAATTACTCTCCTTAACCTCACAAGGACTTCATGTCCACTTTAGGCTTACGTTAGTCTACTCATAATGCAAACAACTTGAAATTCTGAGACGTAACATTAAGCCTCAAGACAAAATATGGGAAAATGACTTAGTGTCTAAGGGTTTAACACATTAAAAGGCCTCTGACTTAGCAATTACCGCTTCTGTGGCGTCGAGACCGCTGTAACGATTCAGCTTTTATACGACAGTTAAGGCTACTACAAGCTCGTTGGTGCTCTTTCGGACTTTGTTTTAAAAGAGTCGCCACCTAATTTTTAGGAAATTAGAAAAATTAATTTTGAAGGGTTTATTCAAATACTATGAAAAAACCTTCGTAATTCGGAGTTCTAGGTAAGGATTCTGATGATCCCCTGGAGAAGGTGCTAGGCACCCCAGTGTTAAGGATCCATACTATACGGTTGACCTTCGGATTCCAAAGTATGAGCATTTGCCTAAACTGTCTATTTTGTGTTTATTCTCGCATTCGAAGAAACTATCATTTTGTAAATTGCATATCATTTTGGAAAAGAATTTGAACATGTCCCCCTTATATACGGGGTATCGTAGTTTTTGAATTTATAATATCCGTGTATAGTCTCCTTTTATATATATACGGAGTATATTTTATTTTCACAAATGAAGAAAGGCGAGGTTCTCGATTTTTTCATAGTGTTAAATTCATGTCATACTCATACTTTGGCTCGTGTCACTCCGTTTTGGTACGTTCAGTCTTATCCGGAATTTTATATTACAATTGGTTTTTTTGTATTAAAAAGAGCGTTTTTGTATGTTCAAAGGAGTATATCTGTTGTATATACCCGTTTGTATGGCCTTCTCCTTGGCCCAAAACTGCAATCCTAGACAAAACTTTGGTTCTATTTTAATTTCAGATAAAAGAGAGCTGTCTGCACATTTCTTTTATCCAATTCTGGTCCTTGTTAGTTAAAAAATGCCTAAGTATGGAATTGGTCCATTATTTCTTAGAATTTAAAATAATACAAAGTTGACTTTTGATTAGGGATTACCCATAGGCTGAGGCCTAAAATTTGTTTCAAACATTTGCAAAAAAAAGATCTCTTTTTGTATAAACTTTGAGAAAAATAGATTTGTTTAAAAGGGGTTGTAACTTTATTAAGTCCTAAAAAATGCTTTTGTTGTCAATAATCGCTTTTACCCATTTAGAGTTTAAAACCCAAGTTATATTAAAGGTGTTTATGAAATCTCATTTTTTTATACTTAGCTTTTTAAAACTGTGGAACATTTGCTCGGGGTATTGGAAATTCGTTGGGGACCTAAAGTCATCTAAACGGTATAGGCACCGTTTTCCTAAGACGGCTAATTCTAACCATAATATATACACTATAATATGAGTTTGGATACAAAGTACAAGTACATCAAAGCTTTAAACAAATAATGTAAAAGGATAGTGAAATAGAATTAGACTAGGGGCGTACCAAGCCCCTAGTTTAGCCATTTTCACCCATGACTGGGCCTTCTGCGCGCCTTGCTATTTGCTTTGTCTTCGTGGACTCAATTTTTGAATTAATTTCCTATTGGACCTTTGGCCCAATAGGTAAGCTTTCTTTGTACCTGAGTGGCCATGCGAGTGGGGGGGGGGGGGAAGGACCCGGTTAGTTTATAAACACTGAACTTATTACTAAAAATAATAAAACTATACATAGTATAAAACATGGAAGGTACTCATATTATTCTATACTTACCTCGTTTCTCCTTGAATGGATTTGCCTTGGTTGGAGATTTTGCAATGGCATGGGGACTAAGTCCTTGCCTTATATTCCTGATGTTGCACAAGTTCCAAGGGGCTTCTAAGAACCCCAGGCATGGCTAACACCAAGAAGGCCTGGACGACCCCGAACTACCATAGTTTATCTTCAACCAGTGCATCCAAACAAGAGGAAAAGGGAGTATAGAAATTGGGAGTAGCAACAGATTTCAAGCAAACTCATAAACAAACAACAGCCAAGTGCCATACTCTAGAGGGAGGCATCTATATCAAACATAGCAAATGATAGCACCTAAGTGAGACTAGATAATCAGCAAACATAGAAGTAATGAAGGGGCACACTCAGTTTCATGACTGGATGATGACAAGGATAATGCGCACAACTGCTTTAGAGGGAACACAAATAATAATCAATCAAAACCTTGGACTTATTAAGATAGTCATAGAAATAGGAGGAGTAAACTAGAACACTTCAGGTATATCAAAGCAAGTTCAGTAGGTTTTATGGTCAAATGCAAACTGGTCTCTTTCTAGACAATCATTTAGCCCGGGAGAGGTTCCAAATTCCCATGTTCAGACAGCCTAACCCACTCATTTGTTAAGGTTCACAGCCACTGCCCAGAGGAAACAAAACCTAGTTACACTAATTCAAGTGATGGCATTCATCCTATCCCAACTATGCTCAAGATTGCACACAACCAAATCCAAAAAAAAATAGGCACAGTATTCTCAGAAAAAAGGGACCTGGGAAGACGTTACAGACAGCTAAAGCTCATAGCCATGTTTGGAAACTTTTAGAGTGCACATTCAGAACTGGCATCCTTTAAAACTTAATCCTCTTTATTAACTTGGACACCCCACAAGCTGGTGCACAAAGTAAAGCTATTGGTTAATAGACAAGTGAGCTTTAAAAAAAAATTTGTTAAAGGGAGGGAAATCTCAATGGACAAGTCAACGAAACAGCCTGTCAACAGTTTTGATTCCTAAAAGTATTCCTTCAACATATTTTAGACTAATCCAAGGTTTTTCCCAAAGAACAAAAGGGGAGGAAGAGAAAAACAAGAAATGAATTTACAGCATGATCACAGTTTTGGCAAACAAAGAGACCAAACATCACATAAAGGATAAGTCTAAACCAATAAACCAAGTAGCAGGTCTCAGACATTAGTCATGGATGAACAAGTTAGGAAAAGTGGACAAAGGCACATGGCCAACAGCAAAGTAAATGGCAAATCTAGGTGGACGCTCGGTTTTCTCATAGGTGGACTCGGAGCCTACATAATTCAACTATCGACGCCATTTCCATTTATACACACAACCAATTTTTAATAAGTAAGGCTCAGGAAAACCTACAGACCTTTCAGACAAGAGGGATTTTCAGAAGGCAAGGTGGGAATCACATAACACTCAGACTTGACCAGTATTGACAGTAGCTTATTTGGTTCTAGGTGTGTCTTTCCCTCCCTGTTAGACACAGTT
This sequence comes from Lycium ferocissimum, assembly GCF_029784015.1. Classification (NCBI taxonomy): domain Eukaryota; kingdom Viridiplantae; phylum Streptophyta; class Magnoliopsida; order Solanales; family Solanaceae; genus Lycium; species Lycium ferocissimum. The sequence continues at coordinate 1,490,950 of NC_081353.1, forward strand.
AGACTATTCCAAATCACACTGTGCCCCAAGGCCATGAAAATGAGTTCTAAAAGAAAAGGATGGGATCTCAGGGTAAGGAAAGGGGATGTCACACCCTAATTTCCGATAGGGCATGATGGGCACCTGACCCTTACTTAGGGCCGAGCGAACCCACTGACTCTCGTTATACTCATAATCATGTTGGGCCCTAAAATCATGACAGAATGCATAAGGAAAGCCTTTCAAAGAACAACATACTTTTCGTCTTTTTCAAATCAAATAAAATACGTAATCATAACAAATACGTAACATAAGGCGTAATAATACATCGGCACATAGAGCGCTTACAAACCGACATATTATACACATGACTACGTCACAAATCTCTAACATAGAACAAGATGTCACAACATATATACCCCGACTCGAGCGAGCGCTCACGGAGAAATGGAGCCGGCCAATCGGTGAAATGGTACATCTTCTAATAACATCTTCTCCTCGTCCGGGTGTACTGCGTGGCATGAAACGCAACCCCCGAAGAAAGGGGGTCAGTACGGAATATGTACTGAGCATGTAAAGCATGAAATACAGTAACAGAGTCATAATCGAGATAAAAGTACAGAAGTGAGGACGATAATCAGAATATCCGACCTACTTACTCTAAAACTCAAACCATGCATAACAATATCATATCGAACCATGCATAACAATATCATATCCAACCTGTCATGGGGCTTAGTGACACAATCAGACAATCATTCTGCACCTGTGTATACATATAGCGTGTCCCGGCCCTCTACTGAGGGACTCGGTAAGTAAGATCATATTGTTAGAATACTGTTAGAAAGGTATATTGCCCCATTTTAATTTAATCCTCTTGTCTGTTTATGCCTCTGTGTGATTTTGAAGATAAAATATGGCTCCTTGGAAGCTCTAAATTGTCCTCATGAACTGTCTAACTATTCAAGCTTGTAAAAAGAAGTTGGTTCCATTTTTTGTACAAGTCTAAGTGTTTTGAATTAAGTCATGAGTTTCATTTGGTATTACTTGGTCACTAGTCCATTTGTTTGGAAGTTGTCAGGATAAATAAGTCCTATACATGATAATAAGGAACCTCAAGCAATCAACTAATATTAGTAAGCATATTAAAGAATCAGCCCAGTACACTCTTTGAAATTGGATTTTAAATCATGCCTTTCTTTGTGGTTTGTTGCTATATTTAAAGTAAGTGTAAGTTGAGTCTGTTTTGAAGATTAATACTCGACTTATGGTAAAAAAAAAAAAAAACCAAGTCTCTTGATAACTTTATGTCATACTCTAGGAGGATAAAAACTTTGCCCTATTGAGAAGGTCTTATTTGTCTAAACAGTAACTGTAAGTTGGAAATATTGGCATTCCTTTTCTCTATGGAATCCTGGATATATACTAGCTTAGTTTGTCATATGTAAATTGAGTAACAACCATGAAAATCCCGCTTTTACCTGCTATGTGTAATTTATGCTTGCGCCTTGGGCTGGGGATATACCCTAGTATACCAAGTATACACAGCTTGATATGCCTCTGGTATACCAGGATTTGTATATTTAGTATAAGTAGGTATATCACCCATATGAATTAAGAATCTTTCTTTTGCCTTAACTAGTACTCAGTTGGGCTTGACCTTTTATTTGTTCTAACATATTGGGCTTCCATTTGCTTGCCTCCACTTCTCTCTTCTGTGGCTGGTGTTTGGGCCTTTCTACTTTCTTCATTTCTTTAAGTTTCGGTCCAGTTGGGCCACTTGTGTTTTGGACCAGACCTTCGTGCCATATTAATTTAATTGATTAAGTATGTGATTGTATATTGTATGTATGGATAATTATAGCTAGTTTCTTATTGTAAGCTTAGTATACAAATCTTGAACATTCCCTCTCCTATATACTATGAACTTAACACATAAATGGAGAGGCAAAATAGCACTTGGGGATTAAGCTTAAGCCTTCCCTAGTGTCTGCCATGTCTGGGTGTAACGACCCGCCCGGTCGTTATTTAATACGTCGCGAACCCATGCCCATTCTAGGTCTACGATCTTAAATAGTAAGCCCCATGGGGTGTTTAAATGATTAATAGTGGGAAAAATCAGTTTCGGAAAGAGTTGAAAATCGTGGTCCCGGGCAAAAAATGGTCCTCTATAGCGACTAGAGTACCACCACAGCGGTCTCGCTGTAGCGAACCGACGTCCCCCGCAGCGGATGTCACAGACCAGTGGATGTGTTTTCTATACTCAGTTTTATATTTCACCCTCCTTTTTAATAAAAGACCCTCCAAGAATGCTATTAGGTTTCACAAGAAGAAAAAACCCTTGACACGAAGAAGAAGAGGCTTCTCCAACATTCTCCACATCTTTCCTTACAACTATCATCTCTCATGGATTCGGATAAGGGCTCAGAGGGTGAGTATTTCATGGAAATTCAAATAGTTGTTCGTCATCGAGCTAGGTTACGGTTTACTTGAGTTGGACTTTGATTAGTGAATCGTATATACATATAGAGTTGACGGGAGATTGCATGATTAGGTCTTCGGACACAGAGTTTGGATGGATATATTCATAATTTAACAGGAAGTTATGTGTAAATTGTAACTAGGGTAACAACGAGTATATAATTGAGTATTGAGTGCTACTATTGTTGATGTTTATGCGTTACGGAATAGGAAGTGATTATTTGTCTTGGTTAGGAAGGGCTATTCCGAAGCTAGAGTATTTATTCCCAAGTATATTTAGTCTCCGTATTAATTGTTGAATAAACTGCAATATCCATGTGGTTGTTCATTCTTGTTAATGTAAAATGGCTGCATTCGGTGAGTTGAAGAGATGGCATAATAGTGTACGCCGCCAAGGGCATATTTCATGACATTGTTTTCATTCATTAGCATCGTTGCATACATTGCTTGTGGTTATGAGGTAATACATGAAGCAGAAAGTCTGAGTAAGTGCCAGTTGTGTTATTCGGTTTGTATGGCTGAGCTAGGGTGAATACGAGGTACTATTTGACAGTCGATTATTGGCTGCAATGTAAAGGTAGGCATATTTACATATATGGAATGGCACATTTGACCGGGGGTGAGGATGTGGCCTTGAATGTGACTCGGGTCTGAGGAGTGAATCCGGAACGAGTGGTACATGGACGCCATGGGTCCCCTGCAGGTCATGACTACTGAGCAATGACATCAGTTAGCATGTATGTACAATGTGAATTTGGCCTTCACATCGCATTTGCATTGCATGGCATTACATTTTATACTTCCATATTCTTATATTTGCGTCCTGTCAGCCTATCATATTGCATTGTGCATCTCCTATAATTGTGTTGTGTTGTGTGAGGTGTTGATCAATATGAAGGTGTTGGTGTAAGAGCGAATTATTAAGTGGTAGACTTCTGCATTGAGTCTGATGGACTTAGAGAGTCCCATGATTGGGGGAAGGGTGGTGAGTATGTTCCGTGGATGCATCATATCTTAGTAGGTGAACTGGATAGAAAGCTCTAAGGCTAAATATCAGGAAATTAGACGTTAGTGTAAATAAGGAGATAAGACTTAATTAATTATCCTAAAGGAATACGAAATAGGACTATACTTGACTAGTGGGATAACCGGTAATACTGTGGAAATAAGAGGACTGAATTAGCAGGGAGTAGAGATGTGAGTTCGTATCGGTGTAATAATCTATATTGGGAATCTTGAGGGCTCGTTGACTGATCTGCTTATTCTTTTGATTTTATATTGTGTTGCGTGAACTAATCTTAGTCGACCTATGATGCTTACCAGTACGTGTGGTGTACTGATACTACTCTTGCTATAACCTTTTTGGGTATAGGTATGTTGCAGGTTTAAGTGGAAGTTTCTTCTTGTGGATTCCCAGACATCTTCCTACAGGCTTGCTCACCTTATTCCAGGCAGAGACTGTGTCGTGTATTCTATTTATCCTTGTGTAATAGGAGCTCTTGTACCTGTCTAGACTAGATTTCGAGAATTGTTTTCAATTTTCTTGTATTAATAACAGAGTCAGTATGAGTATTTACTTTTAAATGTGTGAATATTAAGTATTTGTCGTTAATAAAACTGGCTGAATAATGGATTGATTGGTAAGGGTTCGCCTACTAGATAGTAATATGGTAGGTGCCCGCAATCCTCATAGTTTGGGTCGTGACACTGGGGTTCCTAGAAACCCCTTGAATTTTGTGCATCATCGGGAACAAGAGGGTGAAAGCTTTCCTTTTTGGGTTGTTTTAGTATCTCCATGGGTGTGTGTATCAATGGTATATGGTTGATAGTTGTGTATATCTATTTGTGTGGTTTTGCCTATTTTTGTTTAAGAAAATGACCCTATGGGCCTGTTTACTTTATTTCAGTTTTGGGTCTGTTTTCTATGCTATTTCAGTCTATGTGAGCCTTAAGTTCTAGGCCTGTAATTATTTGCACTTTGGGCTTTATTTCTTTGCTGTTTTAGTCCATGTGGGTGGGTGTGTTTTAGTCGAGCTTCTATTCCATCAAATGTAGTATATTTTTAGAATCATATGACTTATATGTGTTTATTACACAAAACATTGTCTTCATTAAGTCTCAATTTTAGAAACTTTCTAATCCATATTTTCCCTTCTTTTTTGTTTGCATGAAACATCATTGTTTGGTCCGTTTCTATTGCATAAACCCATTGGGCCAAGAGCGCAGTAACCATTCTTGATCGAGTCCGTCGGAAAAAATGGAAACGGAAGCTAATATTGTCTTGAAGGCCCAGCTATGGGTTAAAATAGCAAAAATGGTGGGCTTAGGTAGGCCCACCAGTCTAAATTCTTTCTCTTATATTCATATTCATGTAAAAATGTATTTGTGAATACTTGATAATTATTGAAACCCTTGTGAATGTTAGAACTTAGAAAATGCATAGTATTTTAGGGAAGTCACTTCAAAAATCTTTAAACTCAATCCTTCTTCTTATGAGACTTGAATCACTTAATTTTAAATGGTTTAGTTTTAAACAGGTTTTAATGATAAGGATGAATGATCTTAAAAAAAATGGTTGAGTAGTAATTTTCTTGGCCTTTCGCCCTTTTCGTTGAAATTTGATAAAAGTTTTGTTTTGGCCCTTAAGCCCGTGATTAAGTGGAACTGCACAAATGAGTCTTTAAAAGCTGAATCCTAGTTAGCTCACAAAATTATTTCAAAATGTGTTGTAAAAATGATAAGAGATGACCTTAAGATCTGGGTTAATCAAATAAAGATGTACCAGAATTGGAATGTTTTTTAGAAATTTAAAGGACGAGTTTTGGACCTAAAATGAGTTTTGGATAGCCTAAGACTTGGACTTGGATATGATTCTCAAAAAAGGAAAAATCTTTGGGCCTAGAAGCCCAACACTGAACTTGGACCGAAAAACTGACTTATTGGACCAAACTTGAGAGCAAGATGGATTTTGGCCTGGAATGCTATTGACCTGGTGGGCTTCAATGTTAAAACCAGACTTAAACTAATAACTTATGGTTTTCTTTATATATAAGTACGAAAAACGGAGATATAGTCCATATTTTCATATATATATATATACGTATAAAAACCTGTAAGTACTAAACCCATTTTGTTAGGACTAGAATAGTAGTGACTCTACTTGGGAGAAATCCCGAGTGTGTCTTAGTCCGACACAAAGTGAGTTGAATACTTGCGCGGATTTTCTAAACCAAAACCCCTTTTTACAAGGGGACTTTTTGCCGAATTTTCTTCTTGAAATTATGACATGAATAAAAAATGACATTTTTGCGGAAAACCGAACACTTTTAAACAAATAAGTACATTAATCACACATTGAAGCTCGGAGGTCAACCGTCTTCTACGGATCTTTAATACTAGGGTGCGTAAAACCTTCCCTAGGAGATGCAAATTTTAACCCTTACCTCGAACTTTGGTACAAGAAGATTTTTTACTTATTGTTGAAAAATCTTTAAACCCGGTTTTCCTAGTTTTCCATAATAAATTAGGTGGCGACTCTAAAATTACTAAAATCTAATTAGAGCACCAACAACCTCGTAGTAACTTTTATGCCTTAACCCGCGTAAAAGCGAACCGTAACAATTGCCAATATTGGTTAACACTTTATTTTGACAGATGGCATTTTCATATTCCCAATTGATTGTTGCTTCTACATCACTTGTTGGTGGCTTTTCTCCAGTGGGCAGCACAACATTTTGCTTTGGAATTTTCGGAGCATGGCTTATACCATCTTTTTCAAAAGGTTGTTGTAATAGTAAATCAGGGGTATAACTGGAGCTTGAGGGGCTCATCATGAATATTTTTGGTTTTGGTTCATTTGTGGTTAAGGGCTCGTGGTGTGTGTTTGGGCTAGGTAGCTTTGGCCAATCTTGGGGTTTGTATGAAACAAGAAATTCATATTTTCTTGGACGGCTAAGTGAACCAATAGATAAATCTCCATTTTCAAACCTTTCTCGAAACTCTCTCTCAGAGTTTCTCCCTTTCTTCTTTTCCTTTGATTTGACATTGTTCGAATATCTTGTATGATGTTCATCCCATTCAATTTCATCATCAAGACATTCTTGACAATCACACTCAATATTCCATAGGCAGAGTCCTGTGAAAGGACATTTGAACCACCATACATCATGACCGTCCTTATCGAACTCTTTTATCCAGTCATATTCATTCATAATTCCTGGGAGTTGCAGGAGAATGTTTTTGGGTCCGCTTCTTTTGCGTAGTTGTAAGTAGGTTGGTACATCTGAAACTAGAAAGTTGTTTTGTTGGATTTTTTGAGGTGAGAGTGGTCAAAACTTATGGAAACTGTTTTGTCGTGTTTTTTGATAAAAGTGGGTTCAGAGGATTGAAAAGGTTCAACAGGTTCCCTCAGTTTTTCATAATTTGTGACCCATGAATCTGGAAGGACTTTGATAAGTTCCTCCCTAACGAGCTACTTTGGGATTTGGGTGCAGATGGTAGTTCCGTTGGTGGCATCTACTTTTGAGAGAAAAACATTTTCTCCACCTGGAAGAGAGAGATTCATAGCATGATTCTGAACTCGCCAAGCTATTTGATAATGTAGAGTAGATTGAATAGCATCTCTAGCTTGTGGCGCACCTTGGATTTGGACTTGGATTTTAAAGCCTCCGTCGAGATATGGATCATACGAGGGATTATTATCAAGTTTGGAAATATAGTGACAAAAACTGTCCAAGCATTTAGAGTGACTTCTGTGGTACCCAAATTCGCATGTTGGTACTCATGATATCTGGTATCAAGAAGAGCAAGGCCAGCCACGACTGGTTGGCCTTTTCTTCCATAATATGTCAATGCAATTCTAACAGCACCAAAATGGATATAGGTGAAACCGTGATTTTTCCACTGTCTAGGAAAATCATCTGGAATTTGTAGAGTGATAAATTGTTCCTCTTGAGTTGCAAGAATAGGGTGCTGGTCAAGTTTTGAGGCACCGACGTATTCTTTAGTTCCTTTAGGTTTTTATTGGACCAGGGAACGGATTTGTGACCATAAGGAACATGTCTTTTTGGCAAAAGCGGAATTTGGATTTATGAGAGGTAGGTCAGTTGGAGACACTTTATTTTCATCAGGTAGGATACCTACTTCATAAAGGTAATCATATTTATAGGAAAGTCTTTTATACAGAGTAGGAGACATATTTATTTTTGCTAGGGATTTACAAGGGTTGGACGAGGATGGAATTGACTCAGACATATTTTTACTAAACTGCTTCTCCTTCTGAAATGATGGACTTGTTTTGAGGAATTCTCGAAAGCATCTGGGTTGCATGCTAATAAGGAGAAGAGCTTCATTTATTTTAGAGGCATGTCTTTGGTGGAACAAGATGAAGTCTTGAGTAGGATGGGTTTTCCCAAAGGTGAACTCCCTATTAGATACTTGGGGGTTCCCTTAGGTACCAAGAAGATGGGGGTAAGGCAATATCAAACTCTTTTGGAAAAAAATGCTCACTAGAATCAACACGTAGACATCGAAATTTCTATCATATGCAGGAAGGTTGCAACTTATTCAAAGCGAGTTGGTCGCTATCCAAATTTACTGGTCCCAGATCTTCATCTTGCCTAAAAAGGTGATCCAAAAAATTGAATCTATCTGCAGGGTGTTTATGTGGATAGATGGGTGTGACCTATCAAGGAAAGCATTAATAGCTTGGGAAACTATATGTTCTCCAAAGTTTGCTGGTGGATGGACCCTGATGGATATTGAAACCTAGAACAAGGCAGCAATGTGTAACTTACTATGAAACCTTAGTCCGAAATAGGACAAGCTCTGGGTCCGGTGGATGCACATCTATTGTTGGAAACGCAAGCCAATACTTGAGTATGAACCTAGTCAAGCAGCATGGATGACAAGGAAAATCTACAAATCTAGGAAATATATAGAGGAAGCTGGTCTAAGGCCTGCAGAGCTGCTTAGTTAGGCACAATTCACCATTAAGACTATGTATGTGATCGAGAAGGAAGTTTCCTAAGATGTCATGGAGGAAACTAGTCTGCAACAACCAAGGAGCTCCTAGATGGGTTTTTATTTTACACTTAGCCTTACATGGAAGATTGGCAACAAAAGACAAGCTAGACAAATGGGGGATCATTGTTGACAAATCATGTGTGTTATGCAATGCTCATGATGAAAGTTTGGACCATCTATTCTTCACTTGTCCATACGCTGCGACCATATGTAATAAACTCTTGACTTAGCAAGGTGTTCATAGAAGGGCTGTGGGATGGCAGAATGAGGTACAATGGATGATTTATCAAGCTAAAGGTAGAAGTGTAAGGGCTGAGATTTATAGAATAGTTGTAGCTTGCTGCGTTTATTTCATTTGGCAGGAAAGGAACAACAGAAATTTCCAACAGAAGACTAGACAAACTGATAACCTAACAAAATTGATTGTTCAGGAGTTAGTTGCAGGGGAAGTATGAAGCCTAAGTTGATTAGAAGTTTTACTGAACTTAACTACTACCCATAATCTATGGATAGTGAGTTAGTCTTATATCAGAAGTTAGTATAGCATGTAGTAGTGGCTGGTATGTTTTCTTTGGTGTAAGAAGGGCTTGGGATAGGAGTAGATCTAGCAACTAAGTGTGGGGATGCCCAGGTTAGTTTTTTTTTTTTTCTTCTCTTGATTTGTAAAGTTCACATGGTAATATAAAGCAATTTAATTACCAAAAAAGAAAATAAAAGAAAAGAAAAAATTAGTGGATCATTTTATTAACTACTAAGGACCGCAAGCTGGTAAATCGAAAACTGAAAACAAACATCTTATTGGTCTGGTTATCGGTTTAAGATATTCACAAACTGATAACTGATAAATCAAATTGGTAATATACAAAACCGGACCAATAACAAGCCCCGAATACAGTGGTACGAGTTGATAGAAATGTTGGCACGCGCAAAACAAAGCAATGTTGACATTAACAAATGAAACAAAACAAAGCGTCAAAAGTTGCAGCAATAGACAAGCGCAACCAAAAAAGCTGCAGAAAGGCAAAAAATTATAGCACTAAAAAACGTGGGCCTTAACAATGAAGCGACCAATGTATACATATAGAAAACTTACATGATGTAACTAACTTATACTATGTATTTACCATACATAGCTACACTTTGAAAAAATTACAATTCATAGATGCTATTTGGGTTTTATTACAAATCCCTAAATATCGCCCAAGAACCTAAAATCTAGAACCTATCGCATCGAACCAACCCGGAATTCTCCCAAAAAGAGCAAGACGTGAATGAGAAATTGATTTCACCTGAAGGGGTTGTTCGTCTCTACCAACCATCAAAAGAAAAGTCAGGGAGTGGTCGAAACTCATGGTAGGTCCAAAATGGAAGACCTTCGGTCGCCGGATATTTTAATTGTATTTCTCAGATCTGGCCTGCTCAGATTTGGCCTGATTTGAGTGTTTCTTCATTTTTGAGTGAAAATACAATGTATTTTTGTATTTTCGCTTGTATTTCTGTATTCCAAAGGAGAATTTTTCGGCAAATCCCTATCTCTTTTGAATTTTTTTGGCGAACGCTAACCACGATTGCGGACCACCAGTTTTACAGTCCAATATGCAGTGGCAGAATGCGAACACGGTGACATTTTTATTTCTCGCCTTTTTGGACTCTATAAGTACCTAGTCTAGGATTTTGTGTCACGACTCAAATCATGGGTCATGATGGGACCTACACTATCCCCCTGGTAGGCGAACCATCCCCAAATACATTTACTCTTCTTAAGGAACAAATACGGAATTTATATACCCTGAAACACAAATCACAATTGTTCTAACCTCAACAAGTGCGAAAGCAATCTTCATTAAATAACATTCCCAAAACCTGGTCTTACGTGTACAAGAGCTTCTAATGAAAAACGTATACATTGAAAAATAGTTACAGACTCAATATTGAAAACACTTCTGTCTATGGAAAAGAACTAAACAGAAAGCTTAAGAAGGAACGAAGGGATGCGGGACCCTCTAATAGCTCACCCAGAAATCTCTTACGAATGCCTCGGAATCAGTAGCGAGGCCACGATCATTAACCTTAACCAACCCTGTACCCCAATAAGGAATGCAGCAAGAGTAGTATGAGTACAAACACATGTACTTGTAGGTATCATAAGCTGACAACGATTAGCTAACGCATATAAATGAGTAGAAATTTACAGGTAGAGCAGATAAGCAATCAAGCATAGACACTAAGTACATTTTAATAACACATAAATGCACGAAAGTCTCAATGTTCTCATATCATAGGCCTAGGAGCAATTTCTAATCCCTAATTCCATCACATTTTTAAATGAAAGAACCTTACAAACAAGCAACCACTCGACCAACTCATCAACCAAGGAATCAATGAGGGAATGTACCATGCAATGATGTGGGACGCAGTGTAAATGCAATGCAATGCCCCCCAGGCCTCCTCTCCGTACTGTACACGCATGCGAAGGACAATGTCTCATAGCCATGACCCATGGGGGACCCGCGAAGTCTATATACCACTCTTGGATCACGAGAACTCTCCCTCTCCAGTAACAACATCAGATCACGGGCATAACATCAGATCACAGGCATTCTCTTTCTTTTACGCTTTCCGGTGAAGACCTCAGAGGCTATACTCTCTCACTTATCTTTATTTCAAGTCACGTTCATAACAAATCAATATCACATAAAATATAGAATGCGATGTCATGCATGAATCAACCTCAAACACATAACATTTCCTTAGAATTAGAAAACAAGCCAATATCTGAGAGCCAATTCAATGATAAATCAACTCACAATAGCTCAACAAGACATCCTTAAGTAAAATCCTTCTCTATTCATAAGATAAGTGAGAAATCTCAGACAAGCAACTAAATCAGTAATCACAATTTATCAACTAAAGTTCCTTCCCTGTTCATGAAGTATAACGTAGTGCCACGAAACTGTCCACACTATTCCTAGTACACACATAAGCAAATATGGCGACAAGCCCACATAACAGCTGACAATACCAACTTAATTAGAATTCACCTCTGCATCATGCCTGAAGGCCTAATCATGCTTTCCCTATTAATAACTACTATCTACATACGTGTCCCTAATTGAAGTTTATACACAAGCAAGCCGTAATCTACCTCGAAGCCGAACAGGAGCCACGAAGCATCCATCTTGAGCTTTTCCTATTTTTGGAACGCATCTGGAAGAGTAAGGTCCTCATCAAGAAGACAAGTGATACCCCTCTGAAATTTCTCCGAAGCAACTCTAAAATTTTGGGTGGGTGAAAATAAGGTCTAATCCTGAAATGGGGAAATACATATCTAGCCAGCCCAGCGATTTGCGCAGATACGGGACATTACCTACAAACTCGACGCCGCACTAGCGGAAAATACTCGGCAGATGCGAGCTCATTTAGTTATCAGAATTCCGCAGAAGTGGTGGGGGTAGAGGGGGAACCACACAAATGCAGCCCATAGATTGCAGGTGCGATGCACCTGTAGCAAAAACTACGAATTTTCACTAACTTCTAGACATCGACTATTGGTCAACCCTTACTCGCTAATTTCAAGCGAAAGATTCTTCAATCCTTAGAACAAATCAAGACTCACCCGATTACCTTGGGAACGACATTACCCATCCCCGCGAGTAAAATAATATCGAAGAGAGTCTATAAGAAGGGTATTTTTGAAAAAAAGAGAATAATGTCTATAACGATCAAGCGGATTGTTACATTTTGTGTCATATAATTGAGAGAATATTCACTTTTTTTGTCTTTTTAAAGAGATTCAAGTGCCATTTGGCATATTTCAAGCATACTAGTGAAGATTCCTTCCAATTTCTCTTAATCATTTTGAGCATTCATGATTTTTATTATTGTTATCTTGTCTTGTGTTACTTTTGTAATGAGTAGTTAATTAAATAGTTGGGTTGTGGAAGTGCTTAAAACCATTACTTGTTCTCATGACTGGGACTATTCATTACAATCACCAGTCGATGAAGATAAATATTTTGATCATGTGACCAATTGATGGGGACTCTAATATGATATAATAAAGTATTATTTTCATGTTTAAATAGTGTTAATTTCCTTATTTTTGTTAATTAATTTGTTACTTTTTTAGCCAATTAGTAGCATACTTATATATACGAAGTGGTCAATTATTAACAAATGATATCGTAGAATAGAAAACATATCAATTGATAATTTATATGAGCCAGTATATTATATTCGAATTCAATGTCTATCATCAATATAGAATTTAATATATTATCAAAACAGATTTTAATCTATTACCTTATACTATTTGAATTTTAAATTTAAAAAAGGGATTATGAAGATCCTACTACATATCAAAATACACTGTTCTCCCCTTTATAAGGAATCACAATACTTGTTCAAATCCATTATTAATCATTATACTTGTTCAAATCCAGGCAACTGGGGTTGTCGAATAAATAGGCAACCAATATGATATCTAGTCCGCCGACGCGTTTCATTTTGGTGTTTACTTGAATGGCAAGACCAGTTGCTAGCCGAATTTAGGTTTTCAATGAACGACAATTTGGGGTTTAGGTTAAGTTCGCTCGTCTTTATATTCTCCACTTTCTTATAGATTGTTCAACTTTTGTTTTCGATCAGTCATCTTATATTTACTTTAGTTTATTAGAGATCTTTAGAAGTTTATTTTGGTCCATTCATCCTCATTCTCTCTAGTTAATTATAAATCATTTGAGTTTATTTTTTATACAATCTTTTGTATTTGCATGATGTTTTTGAAAAAATAAAAATAAAGATAAGGATATTGTAACAATAAAAGTACTTAATTGATATAAATAGCAAAACATAAAAAACTTTCATAGATGAAAGTTCAAAAGTTTCAATTGCTTTCATAAATGGAAGCTTTGTCAAGATTTACATAATAAAAAAAATTATCTAGTATATTAGGGGGTAGGAGGAGGAGTGATAATCCTACAGATGTTCAACTCCATCCGCTATCTGTCCTCTCCAAGCCCCCAAACAACCGCTCTATGTCGACTCTCAAGACGAGTATGTAGGCGGAAGAGCATTAAGGGCGGTGATAGCATTAAGGGCGGTGATGGTGATGGTATGGTGGTCGAGCTTGAATCCTCCTGGTCATTTTCTTCTTGTCTTGTCTTTCTTTGTTTCAACCTAGAGATGTGAGGAAAATGCATACAATGGTTGGGACTTATAATCCCCATCAAGCTTAATGGCAGTCTTGCTACCTTGATTTACAGTCCCTAGCATGTTACAATAAGCCGCTAAATAAGAATATTTGTGCTTCGGTGTGTCACACCCTTAATCCGATAGGGTGTGATGGGCACCCGACCCTTACCTAGGGCCGAGCGAACCCGCTGACTCTCGTGACACTCATAACCATATTGGCCCTCATAGCGTAGCATAAATACATAGTGGAAGATTTTCAGAAAACAAACTTGCTTTTCATCTTTTTCAAATCAAATAAAACCTGTAATCATATAAAACCCGTAAAATAATACATCACAATACATCGGCTTATGGTGCCGCTTACAAAACTGACAAACTACATACACGACACTGTCTGCAAAGTCTCTAACATGAAATCATGAATCCATATCATAATGCTCAGACTCGGCAAAGGCCACTGAGAGAAAATGGAGCTCGTCAATCCCGCTGGAACATCTTCCTCGCTAATATCCCCAACTCATCCGGGTGTACCCGCGCGGCATGAAACGCAGCCCCGAAGAAAAGGGGTCGATGTGAATATGTGCGAGTATGTAAACCGTGAAATGCAACAAGCGGGATCGTACCGAAGTAATGAGTACAGAAAATCATAAAACTTGCCTTTGAAAACGTTTATCATGCATATCAAATCATATAATCATCATGTAAACATATAGCGTGTCCCGGCCCTCTAGTGAGGGGCTCGGTAGGTAAAATCATAATATGCATATATACAGTATACATATAATGTGCCCCGGCCCTTTGACAAGGGACGCGGTAAGTAAAATTATATCATCATCATGCATGCATATACATATACATATACATACCGTACCCGGCCCTCTAGTGAGGGACTCGGTGAATAGCGTGTCCCGACCCCGCTAGCAAGGGACTCGGTATGCCATCCTGGCCACCATCTCCATATCATCACATCATCATCATATCATATATATATATATATATATATATATATATATATATATATATATATATATATATATACGTGCCCCGCCTACAGTGAGGGACGCGGTGAATAATGCGGTGGAATTGCACGAATACATGCCACAGCCGGGACGCGATGAAGGACATATTGTAGGCACGCACGAGAAGTAGTGACAAACCATATGCATATAAAATCATACTCACAGACTCAACGAAGAAGTCTAAGCGGAATGTCATTTGAAAATCGGACAATAGTTATATCAAATATCTTTCGAAAACATAACATACATCGTACGTGTTTACAAATCCATAAGGGGGTCATAGTCATATTCAAACCATAGGGATCATAGTCATACGTCAAACCAATCCAAGTTCGCCTCGAAAAGTTACAAACTTTATTCACTTTAGAACTTTCTACGAACAAACCGAAGCCGATCCGAGCCTTTTGCGAAAGTTACGGACGTTCGTAGTTTCGAATCGTTTAGGAAACAAACTCTTTTTTTAAAACAAACTTTTATGCAATCTTTGAAATCCATTCAGGCGAAAAACATAAAGACCATAATTTGACTACATTAAGAATATGAATATCAAGAAACAAATATGGATCATAAACATGCTCCGACCGCAAGAGTAGAATTACCTCGGGGTACGTGTCATAACTTACTTTTCACTAAGACATGCCAAAGAAAGAAAGGTTAAGCTTACATATCTCGATCGCTCCCTAAGCTAATCCAACTCAAGTCTCGACTCTCCAAGGTCTACACAACGTCAATGGATATCGAATATTAGTCATAAACATCGAAGAATCAATTCCAAGCCATTACTTTTTCTACGAAAGATTGGGCGATATTTCCTATAAATTGGACATCCCCGAGAATTCAACTCGGCCAAATCAACAACAACCAAACTAACAACCATACTAGCAACATCCATAGGTGATTCAAACGCATTACGGCATTAATAATTCCTTTCTACACAATTCGGCAACATTTCATTTATATTCAAATAAACTACATACGATCAATTCAATACCAATGCTCATATAATTGATTACTAATCCGCAACCATTCACACATGATTTAAGAACATTCCAAGCAATCCATACAATATTCAAAACAACCCAACCAAATGGCCACCTACCTAAAACCATTCCAATTCAACAAGAACATTGCTAACACCTTTTATTTCTTCTACATTCATAAATTATGTCAACAATACATGCGTTTACAACTTCATTTTCATAAATTCAAGAAACCATATCAAGATCACATTATCTTCCAATTCAGCCCACACAATTATAACCTTAACTTGAATCATTAAATCTTCATTTTACATCATAGAATTCACAACACAACAATCCAAACATACTAAATAAAATTGGTTCATTCCTTGCCAACAACACAACCCTATTTTCTAGCCACCACAACCAACCACAATTTTCATGATTTTTCATCCATTTTCACACATTACAACAATACCCAAACAAACTATATACAATTAATTCACTATCTATACCACACACACTACACACGGCCAAGACACAATACACCTCACTTCAACTTCAACTTACCGTATTTCATGAGTTTTCATCCGTTTCCACATACTACGACATACACCAACCATTCATAACACATAAAAACAAGATTCGATCTTACCTCTTCATTCACTTCTTCGGCTAGAGTTGGTGAATTGCGACAGAGCGGTTTTCTTGTTCCAACAACTACTCCACGTTGTAGAGGGCCTTCCAATCGATTAAGAAAAGAATTTTCCATGATCAAATTGAGGGGGCAAGTTTCGGCCAGCCTTGGCCGTTCTCTTCCTCTTCTTTTTTTTTTTCCATGTTTCTTGAAATTTCTAGGATATGAAATGGTAAAGATGACTAAATTGTCATCTTATATTACCATATATTAACCATCCATGTGGCCATTGCCCACAAGTCATGTGCATGGACACATGGTCAATTTTTCATGAAATTTCCCACTTCCCATAATTCATTTTTGGTCCCAAATTTTCATAAAATGTCTAACTTTCCATAATTCACTTTTAACCCCAAATTTCTTAATATTTCCATCCAACAAAATTCATAAGCAACTTATGTATTAAGACAAAGTCGGAAAAATAGCCTTGTCTTTAACTTGTCGCAACTAACTTAAAATATCCCGACGTACAAAATGCGAGATATAACATCCTTCTCTTGAACATTCGTCCTCGAATGTTCAACTAGTCGTATAGGGATTTAAGGATCTCTAAGGGGGGGGGGGGGGGGGGGCTTCTTTACCGCATAAATACGCAATCTCATTTACCAATCATATTTCTCTTTCTATTTCCTCCTCGAGTTCGCAAGTCATTTCCTTTCGTTACCATTCGCGCGTGTGCCTCAACGGAAGTTGTCGGTTTTTAAAGCACGCAACCTTCTTGCCTTACAATTAGTGTAATAAGGTTCGGTGCACATCTCGAGTTAGCTTTTCCTTCTTGTCGAATGCGATTACGTTCTTCACGGATGATATCTTTAAGCATACCCATCCGCCAGTCTGGAATTCTAAGTGTCGATACCGATTGTCGTCATATGATTTCTGTCATTTCTGAGCTACTAATAGCCATTCCTTGCTTTAACCATTATCGGCTGATACAATTCTGAAAGAAGTTGGCGTATAAATTCACCCTCCTTGTAGTGGCCAACTAGTTCTGATCCCTTGCTTAAATCGTCTTACAATCTTTCTTTACTCATCTTGTTACATTTTCAGCACATTGTCTCATGTCATTACCTCATCTTTAATCCGAACTCTTCTATCGTCCCTTTGCTCAGATCTTGCTCTCAACTTTCCTATCACGCGTGATGTTGCGATCTTTACCGAATGTACGAAGGGTCAGATTATTCTAAGAACCGCCTCAACGTAGCTTCACTAATCCTTATGTTTCACTTTATCTCTGCCCCTCTTCTCCTACCACCAGCGTTGGAAAACATTTTTGGTTCAACCATAAGCATGTCCTGTTCGTTCTCAGTACTAGTTCCACCTCGGTAATTTATCTCAAACCATCCTAACATCTTTTCTTAATGCACCTAAAGTATTATCACCGTATTGTTACCGACCCTAAACTTTTCTCGTTAAGCACTTACTTGGTCTCACCTCCGATGTATAAATATTCATAGGTACATATTGCCCTTGCACGACTTTGCATATTTAATCTTAATCACGATCGTTCATACTCTGGTTTCGTACCATTCCATCTTACTCCCGTGCTCGCATTTGCTAGGAGTCTACCTTGTCATATACCTTTTCCGCTTTCCTTAATTTACCATAGGAAATTTTCACTCAGCAACCACTCTATTGCCTATCCCTTAACCTCCCGAACCCGCATAGCCGTACTATCTTTCCTGATGTCTCCGTCACGCTACTCGTCACTTTCCTTTGTCGTATTCTCTCTTTAAATCTCCATTTCCTAATATCATGTTATTCCGGATACTTACAATTAATTTTTAGCGCTATCTCGATTATTACCCTGACTTCTATTCCTTTGCTGCTGGCTTTTCGATCTCCCCAGCTTGTCCCAGCAAAGAGCTTTACCTGCGGCCCAAGCATTCGTATGCAGGACATTGTAGCGTCGATTATCTTCGTCTTACACTTGTACCTCTCTCCCTCGCTTCCCCCCTTTAGGGTGTATTTATACTATCGCCTTCAATTCTACCTTGCCCTTAAATCCGTATTTCCAATCTCAATTAAGCGATACTTTTATCCCGACATTTTGATCCCCTTACCGTTCATTTTCCTCACTTTCTTCCCTTTCCAATTATCCTGTATTAACACTTTCAAGCTTAACTTGGAAAACAACACAAACATAACATTTGCACTCTTTATATATTTTCCACTTGAACCTCGTTACTACCGTCCGGTTAATGCCTTTCATGTACCAGCCACGTTGATTACCGAATACATATATCGCGATCTAACCATGTCAAGGATATCCGTGCGTACCTATGTACATATAGTCCCTACTATCTTGCTTACAAGATATCTTCATACACTATTCCGACTTACCTTAATCCTAGAACTGTGATGCACTTTCTTCCTCTTTGTCGGTCTAATTCGCTCCGTTCTGCGCGACCTTTTAGGGTTTCTGCCCACTCCTCGGACTCTTAATTTATCCTTAAGTCACTCTAACTCCTCATTACTTCTTGCGTCTGAATTTGTAGAATTTTCGAAAACTCCCGTGGTCGCCCCATCCTAGAATTTCTCTCACTCTAGCACGCTTAACCTCGGAACTCCGATGAAATACGAGGCTCTAACGCTAGTATAATCGCGTCCACCTCACCGCATCACCTTTGTCACGTATTTTAGAGTAAGTCGATGTTATATCCCATATTTTGTACATTGGGATAATCCGGGCTAACCATGATAAGTTAAGGACAAGACTATTCCGGGATACGAGGTAGAGACTTTTGACCTTCGATTTTGTTTTAAGGCATAAGTTGCTTATGATTTTATTGGTATGGAATATTAAGGAAAATTTGGGGTCAAAAGTTAATTTTGGAAAGTTAGTATTTCATGAAATGAAAGCCAAGTGACCGTGTGGCTAGGGAGTGGACTCCCACCCATGGCTTGGCCAAATTTAATTGATCCAAGTCATGTGTGGGGCATGGTCCACTTGTATGGATCATATATGTAGATAGATGATACGATCCTACTTGGCACACCTCATTTCAAAACTTACATCCAAGGCCAAGATATGGAACTTCAAGCTCTACAAGCGGCATGGATGATAAGGATGGCATTGAAGGCCTTTGGAGGCCCATACAAGCCCCACAATGAGGCCTATGATGTGTGGGAGGTGGCTTGGGCGAGGCTTGAAGAAGAAGCTACTAGAAAGGAGACCAAATGCGCAAAGTGGCCAAACGTGCAAATAGGGACATTTATGTAAATTGGCTACATGTGCAAACTTGAACAAGGTCGGGAGTTGGCTATTTGTGCAAGAAGGCCATGCATGCAAGGTTGATTAGAGGGCCATCTATGCAAGGAGGGGCGTGTTTGGCCATTGAAGGCCAATTCTTGAATTAAAGACTACCCTAGAGAAGACTAGCCAAACAAGGCCCTTACTTCATTAAGGGTAGCATTGTAATTGCCTATTAGTCTTCTTTACTTAACTTGTATATATAGCTTGTCTTTCATTGTAGATTTTAGATTGGATGAATTATGTATTGAATACTCTAAAGAGTGTTAGTTTGTTTAGGGTTAGCTTAGTTAATGGTGGATTCCATTGTTGGTCTTGAACCATTTTTCCATTGATTTCATGAAAGGTTGTTCATTTGTGGATTTCAATTGAATTTCCTTTGCCTTGATTTCAAATAGCATAGGTTCTTTGAATTGAATCAAATTGAGAGGTCTAGGTTTCATATACTTAGGTTTGCTCATAGGTTCATTATTCATTGGGTCTTGCTTTTATCCTCTATTTCTCATCCCCTTTCTTCAATTCTCTCCCAATTTCTCGTTATCTTTAATTCCGCGTTTTTGTGATTGATTTGGTGTTTTCCCCAAATCGATTCGTATCATTTGGTATCAGAGCATAGGCTAAGAGATTGTTCCCACAATTTCTAATCCTAGGTTCAAAATCTGGAAAAAAAAATCGAAAATCCCCAAAAAATTCGAAAATCATTTTGTGCTTTGATTTTGTTATTTTTGAAGTTAGACTTGAGTTTGTTGTGGTGAAAAACATCTAGAAACGAAATTTGAAGTTATTTGGGTAAGAATTGAAGTTTCCACCATTAGAGGTTCATCAAAGCTTGAAGAACTCAAAGTGGGTTTAGTTGATTTTTGGTGAAATTGAGCTTTGATTCGTATTGGGCTTTGTTGTCTAAGTGATAAGGAGCTTAGATCCAAAAATTGGGGCAAAAACGAGTTGATTTGGACCATTGAAATTTTTTTGAGTGTTCTTCATTGTTCATCTTTGTTCTTGGTGAAGAAGAGATAAAAAGGAAAGTTAGATCAAGGAATCCAAGTCAAAAGTTGAAAAGTTGTTTTTCTAGCCAAAAAGGGTAAATACAAGGTTGAGTGGGTCCCCGAAGTCGGCAAATTCGAGAAAATCTAGCACAATTCCCGAGCCAAACGAGGTACGATTCGAATTTCCGAAGCTGTCATCATCAAGTTATACGGACGTACAATTATATACGGACCGTGAAACTTGGTCGTGGTACAAAATCTTTGGAGAGTTTCGTTACAATTGATCCGTCGAGTAATACGTATTATACGGATCGTACAATTTTATACGACCCGTGAAACTTGGTCGTGGAAAACTGGTTTGGACGGTTCTTCGTTATAATTTGGTCTTCAAGTACGGACGTATTATACGGACCGTACAATTTTATACGATCCGTGAACCCGGTCGTGAAATAGGACGACTTGGAGACATTCCGTTCATTTCGTCCTTCGAATACGGACGTATTATACGGACCGTAATATTATACGACCCGTATAAGTAGTCGTGAAAGGTGATATTGGTCGTGAAAGTGATCGTATAACACTATCTTCCTGCAACAATTCTAAGGTGCTCGTTTCTTGATTCGACTTCGATTTCTTTCACTTCTAATTCAATTCAATTTCAAAATTTTTCTTGGGAGTGATTGTTGGATTGCGTCCCTAATCCTTTAGTAGGGAGCAAAAAAAAAAAAAAAAAGTATAGAATCTTAAAAATTTTAGTTGTTTCAAATTGATACCTTAGATCAATTGGGGCTTCACGGCCGTGTTTTCAAGTTATCACCTACCCGGCCCGAAAATTTTATTTCGTTCCGATTTTCGCATTTCGTTTTCTTGTATTCTTCAACTAGTGTGCATTTAGTAATTCTTCTACTTGTGTATGCTAGTTATTGAGTCCGTCTTTCATTCGTACCAATTCTTTTCAAGCTTTTTCGTTTTGATATCGTTGAATCTTCTTGGCTCAAGTCCTTTTACTTTATCGAGTCGTCCGTCTTTCGATTAACAAGAATCTATTCCTCCACAAAGGTTAGCAATCTTGTGAATTGATTTGGATTAAAGGGGTTCTTGACCAACCTTGGAAGAAGCTTAGGTTGAGAGGTAAGTTTGAGTGCCAATACGAGTGACGTGAGGAGCTTTTGCTACTAATCTTGTTTGCTCGTTTTGTAGGCACACGAAGAGGAGACATAAGGAGAAGGAGAGATAAGGATGTCATCCATAGCTTCCGAGTCTTGTGAAGATGATTTTGAAGGTTATGCCTCTAGCAATGGAGGATATGACTATGAGGTTGACGGAGGCTATGAGGGAGATGACAGGGATATGAGCATCACTATTCTTACAATGAATATGATGGTGATGGTGCTCATAGACCGAATGAAGAATATGGTCAATATGATCATAACTTTACGAGGGTGAAGAATACTACTCCGAGGACAATCGTGAGGCAACACCTCATGAGGCTTATGAAGAAGAAGGAGTAGATGGGTATGATGAAGAGTCCTATGGTGGATACGAGCATGAAGAGTCTCATCCTAGACACCATGGACATAGGGTTGAGTTGAGGTATGCTCCTTCCTCACATTTTCGATATGAACCACTCGGTGAGAATTTGCAAGAATGGGAAGAATGTGGTGATGATGAGCCTATTGGCTATGCACTTGTGGTGAGTATTCTTGTGAAGATAATGGGATTGCATATAATTCTTATGAGAGTTTTTCTAATAGATATTCACATACATCTCCTTGTAAAGCTTCCTATTCAAAGAAAAATGGTATAAGTGTGTGGATTGGACCAAGTAGGAGTAGTCCAAGGAGGAGAAGAGATTATACATTTCCTAATCAAAGAAACACAATGAAATATGATTCTTACCCTAAGCGGAGGTGCCATGTTCTCAATATGGGTATGGTGCGGAGGGTAGGAGGGAGAAGTGTTGACGGGAGGTGACCAACTCATTGGTTATGGAAGTTCTTGTGGCAACTACTCAAGTCCGACATCTTATCCTAGTCCCAAGGTTATAACGACTAATCTAGAAAGTCGGATTCAAGAGATGGGAGATATGCCATCCATAGCAAGTTCATTGGCCATGATCATGAATCAAATCTCAGGCATGCAAACGGGTATGGAAGAGATGAGAGGCGAAATGGATGGGAAGTTGAAGGGTATGGATGAACGGATGGAACGCATATGCAAGGTGCAACGAATGAAGATAGAGAAGTCTAAGCCTTGTAAAGCGAAAGAGAGGAGTGAAGCGGAGGGTTCCCTTAACCCTTCCAAAGATGTACTTGACACTTTCCCTAACTCCTATAAAATTGTGAGAGAAAAGATTGAGAGAAGTAAGGGAGTGAAAAGTGACAACTCTAGAGAGGAAAAAGGAGAGGATGTGAGGAGTGATGTAAGGGAGTTGTCACAACCTTTATCTAACCCTTGTGACTTTTCTTTCTTCTCTAGTGGTCTTAATAATAGTGCAGGTATTCTCGGAAGCAAACCTAATGATGACCTCAACCTTTGAAGGTTCTTGAGGTGGTTGAGAGCTTCTCGAAGGAGCAAACGAGCTCCAAAGTTGAAAACCAAGGCAAAGGAGGTGAATGTGAACTTCAAGGTAAAATAGCTAAGCTTAACACCCACAAATGATGTGATTGATCATGTTGTTGAAGTGAGTGTAATTGATGGCTTGTCCTTAATTGAGCTTAATGAGTCTTTGCCTTGTGACGTGCCTAGTGCTATAATGACAATTGACAATGTAGTTGAAATGGATGGTCCAACACTAGTTGATCCTATTGATGACTATCTTGACTCTTTTCTTGAGTTCAAGTTGTGTCCACCTAGTGTTGATCCTCTTGGTTTGCATGTTAGTACATTGTCATATGAGATGTTAGGACACCACTAGTTGATCTAGCGATGACCGAATTGATTCTTCTAGCAAGATCAATTTGCGTCCAACTAGTAGTGTGGTTGCTTATGTTGATCAATTTGTTTGCTATGAAAATCCACTATTTGAGGAACCTTGTGATGTGCTTAATGACCCTCAATTTAGTGATGATATTGATGTAATTGATCATGTGAATAGTCATGTACCTAGTGGGAAGTTTGGTGATGTTGCAAATGTAGTGTCCTTTGGAAACTACAAGGTATTTAGTAACCCACTATGGGGTGATGATGGGCTTGGTCTTGATGACAAGCATGGGGTGGTTAAAGCTTTTGACACCATCCCGATGACGAAAAGTTCTTCTTGAGGGTTTGTGACCCACTTAATGGACAACGTCGAATTTGGAAAAGGCTTCCGAAAGTGATGAGTGCTCTTTAAAGCGGGGAGTGAATTACATGATCAAGAGCACACTTCTTGGAAGGACTATGCTAGATCTCCTACCCTAAAGGATGGGAAGATGCTACTTCTAGCTTGGCATAGGTTAGATAACCCTTTCCTGTGATGGAAACTTTCCTTAAAAGGATATGACATGATAGTTAGGGAAGGATGCTTTGAAAAAGAAGGTGAAACTTGTTTGCAAATTGTCACTTCTTCCATAAGTGTTCCAACTAGTATGACTTGCTTGAACTTGTGCTTGAACCCCATAATGAGTCTACGCTTGAGGTCACTTTAGTTGAAGAAGTTGTTTTGTGTGACACCTTTCTTTATTACCTATTTGCTTATGATGATACCCATATTTGTGTTAAGGATGCATCCTTGATTGAGAGTGGTAATTGCGGGGTGAATAGTTGTTTCCTTAGCCATGCTTTGTGGATAACTCTTCCCTTCGACCCCGTGCTAATTGTTGTGCATTGGTCGTGGGACGACATTTGGAGAGTTTTTATTTGCGGAATGAGGGTCCAATGTGTGGTGTGTTTTCTAGAATCAATATAGCATTGCATGCTTATTGTCTTAGGCCCTTCGATTTCCTTATCTTACCCTCGTTTCGTAATCCTTTGAGGGGTCAACTTCTTGGTGCCCCATATGTGGAGTATATCTTCACATTGATGATGGATATGTGGTTATACCACGAGTTTGTGCATCCTTGGCATGTTGGACGATTTGTTTGTGCTAACACTAACCCTCATGCTTTGAGGATCTTACTTGTTGTTATCTTCCCTTGGGTTTTGCTAGGTTCGGATTCGAGGACGAATCCTTTTGAAGAAGGGGAGGATGATACGATCCTACTTGGCACATCTCATTTCAAGACTTACATCCAAGGCCAAGATATGGAACTTCAAGCTCTACAAGCGGCATGGATGATAAGAATGGCATTGAAGGCCTTTGGAGGCCCATACAAGCCCCACAATGAGGCCTATGATGTGTGGGAGGTAGCTTGGGCGAGGCTTGAAGAAGAAGCTACAGAAAGGGGACCAAATGCGCAAAGTGGCCAAACGTGCAAATAGGGACATTCGCAAATTGGCTACATGTGCAAACTTGAACAAGGTCGGGATTTGGCTATTTGTGCAAGAAGGCCATGCATGCAAGGTTGATTAGAGGGCCATCTATGCAAGGAGGGGCGTGTTTGGCCATTGAAGGCCAATTCTTGAATTAAAGACTACACTAAGAAGACTAGCCAAACAAGGCCCTTACTTCATTAAGGGTAGCATTGTAATTGCCTATTAGTCTTCTTTACTTAACTTGTATATATAGCTTGTCTTTCATTAGAGATTTTAGATTGGATGAATTATGTATTGAATACTCTAAAGAGTGTTAGTTTGTTTAGGGTTAGCTTAGTTAATGGTGGATTCCATTGTTGGTCTTGAACCATTTTTCCATTGATTTCATGAAAGGTTGTTCATTTGTGGATTTCAATTGAATTTCCTTTGCCTTGATTTCAAATAGCATAGGTTCTTTGAATTGAATTAAATTGAGAGGGTCTAGGTTTCATATACTTAGGTTTGCTCATAGGTTCATTATTCATTGGGTCTTGCTTTTATCCTCTATTTCTCATCCCCTTTCTTCAATTCTCATCCCCAATTTCTCGTTATCTTTAATTCCGCGTTTTTGTGATTGATTAGGTGTTTTCCCCAAATCGATTCGTATCATGATAGATGAAGACAAGAAAGTCATATTCATCATCTTCACCCCTTAGAAACTTGAAGAAACTTGAAAAAAAAAAAAAAAAAAAAAAAAAGCCATATTCGGCCAAGCCTAGCCGAACAAGACCCCAAGAAAATTAATCAAAAAATATTTTCTTCTAGTATTCCAACCAATTGGAAGGACCTTATTAACGTGCTTAAAAATTGACAATCATGTTGTTGCTTCATAATTTAAACTCACGTTGACAGTATTATATTTCGTATTTTTGTACGTCGGATTATTCGCAAGCTGAGGTGGGGCCCACACATTGAGATTTTTTGGGACATGCGACAATTTATATGAATCACATATGTGAAGTTAAACATAACTCAAGAAGGACCCTTGAGCCAAATCAAAGTGGAAGTCCTCCAAACAAATATTTTTAAGTAACGTTTTCGGGTAATCGACTTCGAGGGCGAAACGGTATTATAACTTTGGAATTTGGAAAAACACCAAAGATAGAAGTTGTAGATAATTGAATTATATTTCCAACCATAGGTCGTGGGCCCACAGGTGACATCGGGATAAGGAGATATGGATGTTTTAAGGCAGAAAGGTTAGTGGGCTAGGCCCAAACCGGGCCCAATCGGGTTAGGCCCATGACCCATTCCTATTTAAGTGAAATTTCAGCCCTTTCCTCTCATTTTCAGACCAAGAACACTAGAAAATTCTGGAAAGAGAGAGAGAAGAGCCTTGGAGAGAAGAAAAACTAATTTTGACCAAAATCTGAGCCCCGAATTCCGAAGCCCATGAAGAGAAAGTGTTGTACGCTGCGTTGTCTTCAATTTGAGCTAAAAATCAACCAAGTAGAAGAGTGATAACGTGGGGGCTGCATGCTTGGAGGTATGAATACGGTTCCTTTTCATTGTTAACGAGTTTATTTAGAATTTTAACGGATTAGCACGGAGGGAATAGCCTGATAAATTCGTTTGTTGGTGTTGTGAATTATGGAAGGAGATTTGAAGAGAATTTTGGATGAAAATAAATGTATTTAACTTGTAAAATGTGAAGGCTGTTGTTATTGATGTTGTTCATATGAATTCCGACTCCTTTACGGAAATAAAATTATTAAATAGTTATATCGCAAATTTGGTTGGTTGAGAAATTTAGAAAACGCCGATTAATGGGCTGTTTTATGGCATACGTCGGTATTAAATGATGTTAATACTATTGGTATTGTTGTTGATATTGTTGGTTACCGAATTGAAATTCGGGCTAGTGCATATAAAAGGGGAGATCGCTCGATTTTCGACGAGAATATAGAATGGTTTGGTTTGAAATTTGGAGCAAGTGTGAAATAAAGAGAGACTAACGTAGCGTGAATCTTTTAAATGTAGATTTATGAGTTCGGACGAATACGCGTAGCTAATAGGAGGTTGAGCAGGTATGTAAAAGCTTACCCTTTCTTTCTTTCTTTTGGCATATCTACAATTCTCATTTGCTTCTTGATGTTACTATTCCTAATTCAGTCGAACTATGGTCTTTTTTGTCTTTCGTATGATTGGATAATAAATGTTGCATAAAGAATTTAATATTTTTTTAAAAGTTAAAATTTTGACGAACGCCGTAACTTTCACGGACGGGCTCATTCGCTTTGATACGTTCATAGAAGGTCCCATAACGAATTATGTTCGTAACTTTCACAGCGCGGCTCGGGATTGGGTTGATGCATGCTTATAACCCCCGAGACCCTCCTTATATATATATTTGATGCGTTCTTCCCGAGTGACGTTTGAGGAAACGTGATTTGACTATTGTCATGATTTTCAAACGAAGGTTCGTTTTGATTATTCTAATGAGTTTGAAATGTTTTAAATTGCATATAGTTACTCACTACTCCTCGTGCATCTTGTTGTTACATCGTTCGCCGAGTCCCGGGCCGGTTATATCATCGTGCACACTATACTATATTCGGCTGTATGATGTGTTACGGTACACCGAGTCCCTCGCCATAGGGCCGAGTACCGGTTATGGTGTTATGATGTGTTATGGCATATGATATGTTATGATGTTATGATGTTATGATGTGTTACGGAGATGTACGGAGATATGAAACCTTCTGAAGTATGATGTGTCATGACGCCAACGACGGGAGGGCGACCATGTTCCCCGAGCCTGGCGTACGATTTCGATTTGCATTATTTATGTTTCAAAAGTAAGCATTTTGGTATACCGATTTTGTATTCATTTTCCATATTTCTTACTTCGATTTATGATCTGATTCGTATTCCATGCTTTACATACTCGGTACATATTAAACCGACCCGCTTCTTCGAGGGCCGTTTCATGCCCGCGCGGTACGAACCCATTTTGGCAATTCGCCGGCTTAGGACACTAATGTTGTCTTGGAGTGCTCCGCTTGTTCGGGAGCCCATATCTTGCGAGACTCTTCCGTTGCATATGTATATGTTTGTTCGGGGGTACGGCGGGGCCTGTCCCGTCATATGAGCCCCCGCGTACTCTTCTCTTAGAGGCAGTAGACACATATGTGGGTGTGTATAGGTCTGTTCAGCCGTGTCTATTGATGTACTATGATATGATATTCGTCTCGATGGCGGCCTTGCCGGCTTGCTTATGATTTTGATATGTGACGGCATCATCGACTTGCACATATATATACATATTCGGGGATGTTGTGATTTATGATAGCCTTGCGCGCTTTCCGTATGACATATGTGTTTTTGCGTGACGGGTTGATACGACGCACGACCTTCGTACACGTATATGTTCCTTGTATGCGACCTCCGATTAATAGGTGTGTACGAGTGTCCGATTTCGGGCACCTTGACCTACGGAGTTGAGTCGTGACAAAAGTGGTATCGGAAGCGGTTAGGTCCTCGGAATGTCTACGGACCGTGTCTAGTAGAGTCTTATTTATCGGTGTCGGTGCACCACATCTATAAACGACGAAGCTACGGGACATTTAGGATGTTACCTTTCATTCTTACTCTAGATCGTGCGGACAGAGCCAAAATCATAGGAAATGGAATTCCTCATACTAACCTTTGATTTCAACAAAAGAACGACGTTGACGAAGGAAGCGGCGACGATATTGGAGGTTACAAAGCACGCAGGTAAACAAAAAGGTACGAAAGATATATGTCGGGTAAGGTATTAAAGAACGATTGAAATGATAAGTTGAAAATTGAAAAGGAAAGTAGATAGGAAAGTACCAACACGTGCGGTTCCGCGTTGGACATACAAGGTAAGTCCATTTTTCCTTTTGTTATTGATATTGGGAGCCAGTAGCTTGTTGTGATATGATATGACATGATACGATATACATATATGTATGATGGCCACAGGGAGACCTTTGTTGGTATTTCTGTGTCTGCGGTGTTGGGATAGTAAGGAATACGGAAACTCGCCAAAAATTTTCCGGAAATAATGAGAATGAGATATAAGTTTGAAATATGTCTTGGAAGGTCGTTAACGATAGTAATGCTAGGGTTTGGCTTGGGTTGTAATGTATTCTTGACCCAAGAGAAATAAGTTAAGCTTTGAATTAATGGTAAAGTAATTAGGAAGTCGATGTGGACATGGTAACAAGGAAATTTGGAGAGGAACTTGTGATACTAGAGATGATTTAGAAAAAGGCGGTAGACTTTGATAGAACAATATATTAAAACTGCTGGAAAACTAAATTGATAAGCGGGGAGAAAGATATGACGTGATCTAGATGACTAGAATATAAAGGCAAGCGCGGAAGGTCGAGCTATAAGAATGAATAAGTGCGAGATAACAAGGTAGTAGTAAATCATGACATGTGCGGCCAAGGACACGAATGCTATAAGTGATGGGGGTATGGAGAAGGATCCGATTATAGAAAGATGGACAACGAGGTAGAATGAATGCTAGACGATGACCGGTATGATATGAATAAAACGGAGGTGAACGGAATGCGTTTCGAAAATGAGAGAAAGGAGTATACGAAGTGATGTTTTGCCCGAGGATACGGAAGGCGGCATAAGATTTCTAGTGCCTAAAGTAAAAGATAGACATAAATGGGAGAAACGATAGGGGAGTACAAAGGAGGCACCCGAATCGACGTAGTTAACTAAGTACGATATCGATTGAAAGAGAAATATATAGTTATGAATTTAAAAAAGGTGGTACGATGACAAGATGGATGTTGAGAATTAAAGAAGGCTAACATAGTGATCGTAGAAGTCAGGAGAGTAAGAGACCCTTTCTAATTCGGAGGGAGATGTGTTACGAGAATGTTTTGGGAATCTGTTAAGACTTCAACTTACTCCAGAATATGCGATAAAGGTCATGCGGTGAGCTGGACGCTACTATACCAGCATTTGCGCATCGTATTTCATCAGAGTTTCAAGGTTAAGCGTCTTTGAGTGAGAGGGTAGGATGGGTGACCCAGGAGAAGTATTCTAAAATCTTATAAATTCGGACATAGGAAGCAAATAAGAAGCTAGAGTAGCCTAAGGAAAATTAGAGTATGCGGAATGGGCGAAGCCTTAAGAGGTCGCGTAGGACGGGGCGGATTGGACCGGTGAAGAGAAAGAAAATACGTCACGGCTCGAAATTGGGGTGAGTTTGAACAACGTTTGGAAATGTTTGGTAGCGGATCTAGGTAGTAATTATATATAAGTGTGCATATGATATTCCATGCAATGATAGAACCCGACCACTGAGCTCGGGAAGGACGTAATTGCCGAAGATAATGGACATTCGAACGCATGTCGGTGTGCCAGGGCCACCTTGAAAAAGGGGGGGGGAACGTATTGGATTTAAAAAAAGGAATTATGACGCTTGTAATAAGAAGAACAACGATTAGTGGTTTGGAAACTTTTGAAGAAGGAAAGGGGGCTTATTTGCTCTTTATGAATGGAAATAAAAAGTTTCTTGGATATGATACGAATATGCCAAAGCGGAGGATCGGGTGAATTTGAGGCTAAAGAAGGGGACATAGGCGGGAATATATGCGGATAATGGTATAAGTACACCCTTAAAGGGGGAAGCGGGTGAGAGAAACGCAAGTATAAGACGGAAACAATTAACAGCCAATATATAATCAATGTGGATGCTTAAACTTCAAGTGAGACCCCTTGTTGAAAACGGGTTAGTAGGATGCGAGAGTCGGCGATAAATGAACGGAAGTTAGAATAATACTTGAGATAATGCTAAGAAGTGTTTGTGGAGACCTCGAATGACATGACGTCGAAGAAGTGGACCAGTATAAAGGAAGAGTATGACAAAATAGGCTACGACGAAGGTTAGTATGGATGAGCCATGAAAGCGAAATGACTAAGAGTAGCAAAGACTAAATTTGAGATTGGATGTACTTTATACAAGTTGTACAAGGGTAATTCAACCTACGAATATTGTATGATAGCATAAGACCAAGTGAGTGAGTACTTGATAAGGAGAGTAAGGGTTCAACGAGAACAACGCGGTGGTGATATTTTGGATATATTAAGAAAGAGTGAAACATAAAGATTAGCGAAAACGACGTTAGTGTTCTCGGCTGGGATTGAGCATTATTGCATATTCTTGTAAAAGATGGCAACATAACGTGTGGAAAGTAAAACACGAACAAAAGGGCAATAGAAGAGTTGGAATGTAAGTTAAGGAAATGACACGAGATGATGTGCCTAGAGAGCTACAAAGTTGGGATAAAGGGGTATAGAATGGCTTAAGTGAGACGATCGAACGAGCTGGTTACGTACGACGGTGATGAACTTACCGACAAATCGAAATGTGTCGAGGTATACTAGTTGATGAGTTAAAGCATAGAGCGGTTATGTAAAAATTTTTTATGGAAGGGAAAGGGGCCTAAAAAGAAAGTAACCCTAAAGGGTGGAAAATTAAAAATGAGAAATGATGGGTTTAAAAGGGCCCTCCAAAAATCAAGAAGGCCCCTATGAGACTAAAGACTCCCGAATATGGACCATTTCAAAAACTACCCGTATTAAAAAAAATATGGCTCTATTGGGGTTTTGGGATGGTGGTAAAGATTTTCTGTTAGGACTATCCGAGGTTATACTAAGAAAATAGTGAACCTTACGAGGTTACCCTCTACTACGGACAAAAAAAAAACCCGGTTTAATTTAAAACCCCGGGGAAACTCGGGGGTTTAAACCTTTAAATGAATCTCGGGCCCTTCCATCCTCCCAAACCAACGGACGGGCCCGGGGGTCTTTCGAACATAGAAAAATATGTTGCGGGAATTTATTCGGCTTGGGGGAAGGGTTGGGGCCCATTGTCTACCACTTGTTAAGTTACTCATAACGGTGGCGACGATCTAGCTTTTAATAATACTTCGTAAGAGGCCTAGTATGGCGAAGTGCGAGGTTACCTATTGGTTAGCTGATGTTGGTGAGGTTAAGTTAATCGCTCAAATATGATTCAACGGGCCATGATAAGGTGAAATTTACCCGGGAAAGATTATTAGCGACCCAAATTCGATAAAAGCCGTATCTGAATAATCGGCCAGTGTGCTCGGGGTTCCAGTTGGCAATGGAGGTATTCTAAAAGATGTCACCCTTGAAAAGGTGTAACGAGATTTGGTAAGAGAGTGAAGTTTGGCAGAGACATATTGGGCCTTATCCGATGGTTCGTAGGGTAGGCCAAGTTGCCTATCGAATTGGACCTACCGTCGGCAAAACGATGCAGTACGACCAGCCTTCCGTGTCGATGCTTCATAAACGTATCGGTAACCTTAGAGTAACTCCCTATGGATGATGTTCCGGTAGCAGGAGAAATTATTCTACGAGAAGAACCTTATGCCTATCTTGATCGCTAAGTTGAAAGTTGCGTATTAAGGATATGACTTTAAATTAAGGTATTGAAGCGGAATAACAATCGGAAGAGATGACTTAAAAGGGTGAGAAGATAAAGATGAGTGTCTTTACTTATTCCTTGTGCCTACGTGCAATTTAAATCCCTCCTTTTGAGCATATTGGTTGGTGGATGAAACTATATGTTCTAGCAATACGAGAGACTTTCTAAACCTTGGAGAGACCTTATGAGGCTAGTTCACATTCGAGGACGAATGTTCTAAAGAAGGGGAAGGATGTTATATCCCGTATTTTGTACATTGGGATAATCATTAAACCGTGATAAGTTAAGGACAAGACTATTCCGGGAAACGAGGTAGAGACTTTTGACCTTCGATTTTGTTTTAAGGCATAAGTTGCTTATGATTTTATTGGTATGGAATATTAAGAAAAATTTGGGATCAAAATTTAATTTTGGGAAGTTAGTATTTCATGAAATGAAAGCCAAGTGGCCGTGTGGTAGGAGTGGACTCCAGCGTAAGCTTGGCTAAATTTAATTGATCCAAGTCATGTGTGGGGCATGGTCCTTCGCATGGATCATATGTAGATAGATTAAGACAAGCAAGTCATATTCATCATCTTCACCCTTTAGAAACTTGAAAAAAAAACTTGAAAAAAAAAAAAAAGAGAAGCCATATTCGGCCAAGCCTAGCCGAACAAGACCCCAAGAAAAATTAATCAAAAAAAATATTTTCTTCTAGTATTCCAACCAATTGGAAGTTCCTTATTAACGTCCTTAAAAATTGACAATCATGTTGTTGCTTCATAATTTAAACTCACGTTGACGAGTATATATTTCGTATTTTTGTACGTCGGATTATTCGCAAGCCGAGGCGGGGCCCACACATTGAGATTTTTGGGACATGCGACAATTTATATGAATCACATATGTGAAGTTAAACATAACTCAAGAAGGACCCTTGAGCCAAATCAAAGTGCAAGTCCTCCAAACAAATATTTTTGCTAACGTTTTCGGGTCGATCCGACTTCGAGGGGCAGAAACGGTATTATAACTTTGGAATTTGGAAAAACACCAAAGATAGAAGTTGTAGATAATTGAATTACATTTCCAACCACAGGTCGTGGGCCCACAGGTGACATCGGGATAAGGAGATATGGACGTTTTAAGGCAGAAAGGTTAGTGGGCTAGGCCCAAACCGGGCCCAATCGGGTTATGCCCATGACCCATGCCTATTTAAGTGAAATTTCAGCCCTTTCCTCTCATTTTTCAGACCAAGAACACCAGAAAATTCTGGAAAGAGAGAGAGAAGAGCCTTGGGAGAGAAGAAAAACTAATTTTGACCAAAATCTCAGCCCCAATCTTGGAAGCCCATGAAGAGAAAAGTGTTGTCGTTGCGTTGTCTTCAATTTGAGCTAAAAATCAACCAAGGAGAAGAGTGATAACGTGGGGGCTGCATGCCTAAGGTATGAATACGGTTCCTTTTCATTGTTAACGAGTTTATTTAGAATTTTAACGGATTAGCACGGAGGAATAGCCCGATAAATTCGTTGTTGGTATGTGTGAATTATGGAAGGAGATTTGAAGAGAATTTTGGATGAAAATAAATGTATTTAAATTGTAAAATGTGAAGGCTGTTATTATTGATGTTGTTCATATAAATTCCGACGCCTTTACGAAAATAAAATTATTAAATAGTTATATCGCAAATTTGGTTGGTTGAGAAATTTAGAAAACAATGTGCGGGCTGTTTTATGGCATACGTCGGTATTGGAAATGATGTTAATACTATTGGTATTGTTGTTGATGTTGTTGGTTACTTAATTGAGAATTCGGGCTGATATAAACGGGGAGATGCTTTGCCCGATTTTAAAACGAGAATATAGAATGGTTTGGTTTGAAATTTGGAGCAAGTGTGAAATAAAGAGACTAACGTAGCGTGAATACCTTTAAATGTATATTTATGAGTTCGGACGAATACGCGTAGCTAATAGGAGGTTGAAGGTATGTAAAACTTACCCTTTCTTTCTTTCTTTTTGGTGTCACAATTCTCATTTGCTTCTTGATGTTACTATTCCCAATTCACTTCGAACTACGAGTCTTTTTGTCTTTCGTATGATTGGATAATAAATGTTGCATAAAGAATTTCATATTTTTTTAAAAGGATTCGTAACTACGAACGCCCGTAACTTTCACGCAATAGCTCGATCGCTTTGATACGTTCATAGAAGGTCCCATAACGAATTATGTTCGTAACTTTCACGAGCGGGCTCGGATTGGGTTGATGCATGCTTATATCCCCCGAGACCCTCCTTATATAGCCCTATTTGATCGTTCCCGAGTGACGTTTGAAGGAAACGTGATTTGACTATTGTCTTGATTTTCAAACGAAGGTTCGTTTTGATTATTCTAATGAGTTTGAAATGTTTTAAATTGCATATAGTTACTCACTACTCTGCTCGTGCATACTGTTGTTACCTCGTTCGCCGAGTCCCGAGCCGGTTATATCATCGTGCGCACTATACTATATTCGGATGTATGATGTGTTACGGTACACCGAATCCCTCGCCAAAGGGTACCGGTTATGGTGTTATGATGTGTTATGGCATATGATATGTTATGATGTTATGATGTGTTACGGAGATGTACGGAGATATGAAACCTTCAAGTATGACTGTCATCGCGCCAACGACGGAGGGCGACCATGTTCTGAGCCTATGCATGATTTCGATTTGCATTATTTATGTTTCAAAAGTAAGCATTTTGGTATACTGATTTTGTATTCATTTTCCATATTTCTTACTTCAGTTATGATCCTGATTACTGTATTCCATACTTTACATACTCGCACATATTCCGTCATCGACCCCCTTTCTTCGAGGGTGCGTTTCATGCCCAGGTACGGACGCCCATTTTGGCGATCCGCCGGCCTTAGGACACCTATTACTGCTTTGTCTTGGAGTGCTCCCTTGTTCGGGAGCCCATATCTTGGTACGGACTCTTCGTTGCATATGTATATGTTTGTTCGGGGGTACGGCGGGACCCTCGTCCCGTCATATGATTCTCGTTGCTACTCTTAGAGGTCAAGAGACACATATGTGGGTTGTGTATGGGTCGTTCATTGTGTGTCTATTTGATGTACTATGATATGATATTCGTCTACGATGGCGGCCTTGCGGCTTGCTTATGATTTTGATATGTGACGGCATCCTTGTCGGCTTGCACATATATACATATTCGGGGATGTTGTGATTTATGATAGCCTTGCCGCTCGTATGACATATGTGTTTCGCGTGATTGTTCGATACGACGCCCGACCTTCGTACACGTATATGTTCCTTGTATGCTAAATTCGATTAATAGGTGTGTACGAGTGTCCGCCGGGCACTAGCCACGGCCTACGGAGTTGGGTCGTGACAGTCGAAGTCTTAACGGATTTCGAAACGTCCTCGTAACACGTTTCCCTCCGAATTAGAAGGGTTTCTTAGTCTCCTGACTTCACAATTTCCATTTCATCTCCCTTTAATCCTTAATATTCACGTTTCACCTCTAGGCATGACTACTTTTCCGTCTTAGACTTCCAGATTCCCAACGGTGAGGAATACACCTCAATCGCCGTTACTTGTAATCACTCGATCATCGCCCTCCGTATTCTGTTCTCATTTTGCCTTGTTCCTCATCCTTCCTATAACCGCGTCTTTCATAGTCCCATCACTTATAGTACTCGTATCCTTGACTACACATACCATGGCCTATTACTACACCGTCGTCTCGCTCCCTTCTTATTCTCTTTTTTCGATTACCCTTCCTTTTTTTTTTTGCAGTAGCTATCATTTCCGCTATTATGTAACCCTCGTTCCAGACTTCTCCTACAGGACTCAATAAGTCTTCCTTATTCGTTCTATAGCTCACCTTCCCGTTTCCCGCTTGCCTTTATATCCTAGGTACCTAGACCACGTCATAGCTTTAGCCGCTTTCTCACTAGGCCTTACTTATTTTCATAACAAGCCTTATTACGTCCACATTATACCTTATTCATAATCAGTCCTATAATATAACACTTCTTAACCCCTTGCTTTTTTTTTTTGATCCACTTTATCTTTAATGTTACACAAACTGTCTTATCCAGACGTTCATATTCATCGCAATTCTTCTCCACCGTACTCTCGCCTTAATCATACTATTACCTCTTTTACTATAAGCTCGTCATCGTTCGTCCCTGCTCATCAATTCAATCGGAACCTTAAATAACTTTCTGTTAAGATTTGCCAGTCTTCTCCAAATCATCCCTTAGTGTCACAAGCCCTTTTCAATTTCTCTGTACCATATCAACATCGACCTTATAATTATTATTATCCCCGATCCAATAATTAGCTTCTTTCTCGGTGTCGACCGTACTCGTAGCTTAGTTAATCAACTTTTTTTTTCACTACTATTGGCACGACCTTCCAAGACATATTACAAATCTATACCTCATTTTCACTTTATTTCTGGGAAAATTTCGGCAGAGTTTCCTCTGTAACTGTTACTATCTCAAAACCTGTACACAGGAAATACCAACAACGCCTCACAGGGCCAACATATATATATATACATATCACATCATATCACAGCCACACAGGGCTCCCATTATCATCGACAGCACAAAAATAATAAACGTACCTCATATACCCAACTCAAACGGCACCTGTTACACTTTCTTGTTTACTTTCTCCTTTGATCTTCCGCTAGTATTCCAGTCGTACTTCGATTTCTTACCTGACATGTATCTTCCATACCTTAGCTTATCTGCGTGCTTTGTAGCTCCCAATATCGCTAATCGCCTTCTTCTGTCGACGATATTTTCTGCTGAAATCGAAGGTTAGCAAAAGAAATCTCATTCCCTATGACTTGGCTCTAGGGCACGATCTAAGATGTCAAAGAAGAGTAACCATCCTATATGCCCCGTAGCCTCCTGTTTATAAATGTGGCGCGCTTCACACCATAAACAGGACTCTACTGGACACGACTTTACTGCACAACCCCTAGACGAACCGCTCCGATACCAATTTGTCACACCCTTAATCCGATAGGGTGTGATGGGCACTCCGACCCTTACCTGGGCCGAGCGAACCCGCTGACTCTCGTGACACTCATAACCATATTGGCCCTCATAGCGTAGCATAAATACATAGTGGAAGATTTTCAGAAAACAAACTTGCTTTTCATCTTTTTCAAATCAAATAAAACCTGTAATCATATAAAACCCGTAAAATAATACATCACAATACATCGGCTTATAGTGCCGCTTACAAAACTGACAAACTACATACACCACACTGTCTGCAAAGTCTCTAACATGAAATCATGAATCCATATCATAATGCTCAGACTCGGCAGCACTTCGGAGAAAATGGAGCTCGCCAATCCCGCTGGAACATCTTCTGCTAATATCCTCAACTCATCTGGGTGTACCTGCGCGGCATGAAACGCAGCCCCCGAAGAAAGGGGGTCAGTACGGAATATGTACTGAGTATGTAAACCGTGAAATGCAACAAGCGGGATCATACTGAAGTAATGAGTACAGAAAATCATAAAACTTACCTTTGAAAACGTTTATCATGCATATCAAATCATATAATCATCATGTAAACATATAGCGTGTCCCGCCCCCAGCCGAGGGGCTCGGTAGGTAAAATCATAATATGTATATATATATAGTATACATATAACGTGCCCCGCCCTTTGACAAGGGACGCGGTAAGTAAAATCATATCATCATCATGCGTGCACGCATATACATATACATATACATACCGTGCCGGCCCCTACAGGACTCACACATTGAATGCGTGTCCCGCCCCGCTAGCAAGTGGACTCGGTATGCCATCCCCGGCCACCATCTCCATATCATCACATCATCATCATATCATATATATATATATATATAACGTGCCCGCCCTCAGCCGAGGGACGCGGTGAATAATGCAATGGAATTCGCACGAATACATGCCCCGGCCCGGACGCAGTTGAAGGACATATTGAGGTCGGCACGAGCGGAGTAGTGACAAAACCATATGCATATAAAATCATACTCACAGACTCAACGAAGAAGTCTAAGCGGAATGTCATTTGAAAATCGGACAATAGTTATATCAAATATCTTTCGAAAACATAACATACATCGTACGTGTTTACAAATCCATAAGGGTCATAGTCATATTCAAACCATAGGGATCATAGTCATACGTCAAACCAATCCGAGTTCGCCTCGAAAAGTTACAAACTTTATTCACTTTAGAACTTTCTACGAACAAACCGAAGCGATCCGAGCCTTTCTGCGAAAGTTACGGACGTTCGTAGTTTCGGAATCGTTTAGGAAACAAACTCTTTTTGAAAACAAACTTTTATGCAATCTTTGAAATCCATTCATGCGAAAAACATAAAGACCATAATTTGACTACATTAAGAATATGAATATCAAGAAACAAATATGGATCATAAACATGCTCCGACAGCAAGAGTAGAATTACCTCGGGGTACGTGTCATAACTTACTTTTCACTAAGACATGCCAAAGAAAGAAAGGTTAAGCTTACATACCTCGATCGCTCCCTAAGCTAATCCAACTCAAGTCTCGACTCTCCAAGGTCTACACAACGTCAATGGATATCGAATATTAGTCATAAACATCGAAGAATCCAATTCCAAGCCATTACTTTTTCTACGTAAAGTTCAAGATTTCCCCTATAAATTGGACATCCCCGAGAATTCAACTCGGCCAAATCAACAACAACCAAACTAACAACCATACTAGCAACATCCATAGGTGATTCAAAACGCATTCTAGCATTAATAATTCCTTTCTACACAATTCGGCAACATTTCATTTATATTCAAATAAACTACATACGATCAATTCAATACCAATGCTCATATATTCGATTACTAATCCGCAACCATTCACACATGATTTAAGAACATTCCAAGCAATCCATACAATATTCAAAACAACCCAACCAATGGCCACTCCACCCGAAACCATTCCAATTCAACAAGAACATTGCCAACACCTTTCTTTCTTCTACATTCATAAATTATGTCAACAATACATGCGTTTACAACTTCATTTTCATAAATTCAAGAAACCATATCAAGATCACATTATCTTCCAATTCAGCCCACACAATTATAACCTTAACTTGAATCATTAAATCTTCATTTTACATCATAGAATTCACAACACAACAATCCAAACATACTAAATAAAATTGGTTCATTCCTTGCCAACAACACAACCCATTTTCGGCCACCACAACCAACCACAATTTTCATGATTTTCATCCATTTTCACACATTACAACAATACCCAAACAAACTATATACAATTAATTCACTACTCCTATACCACACACACTACACACGGCCAAGACACAATACACACGGCCCAACTTCAACTTACCATATTTCATGAGTTTTCATCCGTTTCCACATACTACGACATACACCAACCATTCATAACACATAAAAACAAGATTCAATCTTACCTTCTTCATTCACTTCTTCACTCGGCTAGAGTTGGTGAATTGCGACAACGAGCGGTTTTCTTGTTCCAACAACTACTCCACGTTGTAGAGGGCCTTCCAATTGGTAGAAGAAAAGAATTTTCCATGATCAAATTGAGGGGGCAAGTTTCGGCCAGCCTTGGCCGTTCTCTTCCTCTTTTTTTTTTTTTTTTCCATGTTTCTTGAAATTTTAGGATATGAAATGGTAAAGATGACTAAATTGTCATCTTATATTACCATATATTAACCATCCATGCGGCCATGGCCACAAGTCACGCGCGCATAATACTACAATGGTCAATTTTTCATGAAATTTCCCACTTCCCATAATTCATTTTTGATCCAAATTTTCATAAAATGTCTAACTTTCCATAATTCACTTTTAACCCCAAATTCCTTAATATTTCCATCCAACAAAATTCATAAGCAACTTATGTCTTAAAACAAAGTCGGAAAAATAGCCTTGTCTTTAACTTGTCGCAACTAACTTAAAATATCCCGACGTACAAAATGCGAGATATAACACGGTGTCCCTCAAATCAAGTTCTTATTAATCACATCTCCCGTCCATCACTTCCAATAGCTTGCATTACAATGCAAGTCCTTCCTAACCGTCCTCTCTATTTCTTTCGACGATGGCCTTTTGCCATCAACAAACTTATTCACCACAAATAAGGCAATGACAACCGTTGAGGCATGTCGATGACTAACCGTAAGATGTTTATGCTCGCAAGTGTGTTGACCAACATACTTGGTGAAGTGAAACCTATCTGTGCTATCATAATTGGTGGCGCGCAACATCCAGTCACAATTAGGTGATTTGCAATCCACCTTATACAATTTTGTATAGATCTTACTCGTAGTAAAACTGTCTTCACCGAAAAAATATTTTTTATATAGATGGACTATTTTGTATTTTTCGAGACTTTAAGGATGAGGACTATTTTATATATTTTAAAACTTTGAGGTTGGGGTGGAAGTCTTTTAAGACTTTGGAAATTTGACTATTTTATATTTTTCAAGACTTTGAAATTGAGGTATAAGTCTATAAGCCTAAATCCCCTAATCAGTAAAAAGGAATACCGGTCTTATTTTAAAATATTGTGGTGTATTCTCCCAATTCAAATTATAAAAAAGTCATTTACACACAACACCCTACTCTGCTTTCATACTAGAACGAATTTTCTACTTTCACATAAATAGGAATGATCGAAGTTTATGATAAAACAACTCAATGGTCAAAAGGGTACCATTCGAACAAGGACAAAGGTCCAAATACACCTCAACTTTGCGACTTAGCGCAGATATAACCGTCGTGAAAAAAGTGTTGCATACATACCCTTGTTGTTACATAATTGGTACAAATATACCCTCTCGCTGACAGATTTTTTTTTTTTTAATCATTTAGCTTATTTTATAATTAAAAAAATGTCATGGTGCTTTAAGAAAATAAGTCTACCTATTTTTTTAAAGAACTTATTTTTTTAAAGCCACGTAACATTTTTTTTTCTAGTGGGTTGTCTGGTTCGTTAAAAAAATATCTTTGTGGCTTTAAAAAATATGTCAACCATTTTTTTAAACAAACCATATCCGACCCACCAGAGAAAAAATACCACGTGGCTACGAAAAATAAGTCTATTAAAAAAATGGGCAGAGTTATTTTTTAATACCACGTGCCATTTTTTAACTGAAAATCAAGCTAAACAATTTTAAGAAAAAATCTTTCAGAGAAGAAGGTATATTTGCACCATTTGTGTAATAGCAGGGATATATACCAAGAGGTATTGAGCCCGTTTGGTTTAGCTGATTTAAAGTAGTTGATAAGCATTTTTAAACACTGAAGCTTATTTAATAAATAAGCAGTTAC
This sequence comes from Lycium ferocissimum, assembly GCF_029784015.1. Classification (NCBI taxonomy): domain Eukaryota; kingdom Viridiplantae; phylum Streptophyta; class Magnoliopsida; order Solanales; family Solanaceae; genus Lycium; species Lycium ferocissimum. The sequence goes on from NC_081353.1 coordinate 1,532,781, forward strand.
GTGTTTGGATTGAAGTGCTGAAACTTATAATAAGCAGCTGCAATATTTGGTAGAAAAAGTGCTGATAATCAGGCTTTCTGTTAAAATGACATCATTGTCCTTAAAGTTGTTTACTAATAAGAGCATCATTTTTACAAGATTATAAATTCCACATTAATTCAAAATACAAAATAGTTTATGCCTCATTTTTAGTTTCAAAAAAAATTAATTAGATAAGATTGTTTTATAAATATAAATAATTTTATTATAAGTTAAAATACAATCATAAGCTATAATGAAATAATTAGTAATTTGATTAAACTCTCAAATGGTACACAAAAAAATATCTGAATGGAACAAACATGCAATTTATATATTTTAATAAATAGCTATTGTTGAAAACATATGTGTTCAGCATATATGTTAATTCCTTTTAGACCAATTACTGTCTTGCTTAACATTAATTAAAGAACTGCTAGTTTGCATGAACATTTTAGCAACCACTTTGGACAGCCATCTTCATCTAATATTGATACCATCTGTCGTCTACATATCTATTCAAGACTACCGCAACATGGAGATAAAAGTTTGTCACCGAAATCAATTCGTGCAATTGCTTTTTACGTAAAAGAGCTTCAAAATCTTGTTATATTCTGGTGATGACTGACGGGAATTGTTGTATTTGCAGAGATGTCTTGAACATGGTAAAAGAGTGACTTGATGGAGAGGGTTAGGGGTTTTATTTAAGTAAGGTATTCTAAGAATTACAAAATAATATTAGGGATAGAATAGTAAAATTCCTGATCAAACTAAGAGTGCTTATAAGTTGAAAAATAATAAGTTGGGGAGACCAAATTATGACTTATGGCTTATTTTAGCTTATAAGCACTTGACTTATAAGTACTTTTATTTTTACCAAACGCAGAGATAAGCTGAAAAATGCTTATAAGCTAGTCTGACCATCTTATAAGCTTAGCCAAACACCCTCATTATCTGCTCTAAATCAGAAAGTTGAGGGGTATATATGCACCTTTTTCCTTCGAACAACAGTATTTAAGTGCTAACTTCAATGGTCTGATGACTATTGTTATCCATTATCCTGACCTTTCATTAACTAAGCAAAATAAAAATTTAAAAAGGTGAGATGATAATATTTAAAGTCATTAAACTACTTTCTAAAATAAATAAATCACCAAAAATTTTGTTAAGTTTCATAAGGGTCTCATTTGCTCCGTACTAATGACTTTCTGTTATAGTTAGTCAAAAAAAATAATTTAGTAATTTTCGTGAAAACTAAGGGTCTGTTTGGAAAGCCGCCTGGTAATTGGAATTCGTGTAATTATTAGGGTAGTAAGTACACAGCCTAGTAATTACATAGAATAATAATTACGATGACATGTTTGTTTGTCATAAAGTTATTACAGTGTAATTACAAGCGTCTATGTTTGGTTGCACAAGTGTAATTACACAGTATGATTAAATATTAAAAATAAAAATTAATTATCAAAATTAAAAGTTAATATTTGACAAATGTGTGCCATTATAAATGATACTAAATTAGATATTTAAGATACATATTGTTTCTTGAAAATATATTAATTAATAATCATATATTTGTAACTAATGTTATAAAAAATAATTGATATATATATATATATATATATATATATATATATATATATATTTCATATTAATTATGAAAACTAAAAGCATACATCTATAAGAATATCATAGACAATTTTGAGAAAAAAAAATTAAAATTCATAAATATAATTTCATAACATTATTCAAATGTTTGACTAAAAAATAGCCTATCGATTCTAATTGAAAAATGAACAGCATGCAATGTAAAATAACAAGTCAATACTCCTGAAACAAATAAATTGGAACCGAAAATATAATATAAATTCAAATCCAATTTTTTACATAATATGGTTATGTCAAATTCCAACATAACATAACGTAAGCTCCAACATAACTTAAGTAAATATAATTCAAAAGAAAAGGAAAACACAAGTCTATAACCTCATTCAATATCGAAATTATACGTTGATGCATCACTTGTTATATGCCAAGTTTGTTAACGATTCATTTTTTCTAATATTAAGAGGCGCAGTTTCAAAACTACAATAACACAGTTACGTTAAATGAAGAAAATAAAGAAAATAAAGAAAAAAAATAAAAAATAAAAAACTACGAGCAATTATATGGAATCACAAGAAGCAAATTTTGGAAAAAGAGATGAAATATAAATATGTAAAAAAAAATTAAAAATAAAACCAATTTAAAAAGTAAAACCAAAAAATAAATTAAAATAATAGAAATAAAAAATAATTTAAAAGAAAAGAAATTAAAATAACAGAAATAAAAAATATGTTTAAAAGAAAAGAAATTAAAATAATAGAAATAAAAAAATAAATTTAAAAGAAAAGAAATAAAAATAAACTAAAAGAAATTAAAAAGTTTCAATGTAATTACACCCAATTCTCAACACCCCACACTCTACACCCTCCCAATAGCACCCTATTCTCCTCTAACTTGATAATTATCTGTCCAAACAAACATGTCAAACTGTGTAATTACACCTAATTCTAATTCCCTTGTGGCTTTCCAAACAGGCTCTAAATATTTCGTTACAAAAAAGTAATTTAATAATTTTGGAGCAATAAAATAAAAATTAAATAATCATCTGTGAAGTTTATCCTAGAAAAGGTCTATCAAAACTGCCAGTGGCGTTTTGGTTGTAAAAATTGCAAAACATAATTTGCAGCAACAACAACAACAACATACCAAGATAATTAATAGATGGGGCCAGAAGGATAGCGTGTATACATCTTACCTTCTTGAGGTGAATTGTTTGGAAGCTTCCCATATAACTCGAAGTTAAAAACAGTTTAAAGCATAATTTACAGATTTTTTTTTGAATTTTTTATTTTATTTTTATTTGTAGGGGTGGGGACGCTGGCGCTTACTTTCAAGTGGAAATGAACAAATCAGTTTCCAACTCTTATAGCCCATAGAACGCGTCCTATTTGAGTAACGAATTAGCCATTTTTTCCACGTCGTTAGGGTATTTAGTGTAATTAGCTGTAAATACCGTTCCCTTTTTGACAAGTCCCGTTACTATTTTCGCCAAACAGACTTTCGCTAACCCTAGCTTTACCGTTTTCATCGCCGACAATTTTCCCCCAATTCCAAAAACCTACATTCTTTCTTCCTCAAATCAACCTCAATTTTTCATCTCTATCTTCAAATCAGTCCCCAATTCTTCTAATTCGTTTCTTTCTCTATCGATCGATACCCTTTTCGTCTTTAGCCGTTTGGAATATTGAATTTCGAATTAGGGTTTCAGATCTGTTCTATTCCCGTGTTATTTTTTGTAATTTAATCATTTCTTTTGTTTTTCTTCGATTTCCCTTTTTTTTAATTTTATTATAAAAAAATAGAAAAGATTCGATCTGCCCTATAAGTTTTTGAGTTAGGGGGTTTCTTCTTTAATCTTTCCTTTCTTTAATTTATTGATATCCAGAATTAATTTCTGGTTGATTTGATTATTTTGATTTTGATCGAGGCGTAGAATCAAAATTGGGGATCTAGGGTTAGGGTTTTTAATTATATTGTAATTATAATTTATTCCTTTTTTCCTCTCGATTGAACACAATATTTAAAAATTTCTGTAAAAACCCAAATTGAAAAGAATTCTGCCTGCCCAATTTGACCTCATTATTAAGGTACTTAAGCTGTGTCCAGCAGTATTATCTATTTGTTTTATTCTGCTTATATGATACGATTAAACTTATATTAGTTTGTCTTTCATTTTTAAAGGTCCACTTATAAGATAACCAATTGAATGTTATTTCCAATTTTGAGCAAAGGGTGTGTACTAATTAGAAACTTTAGACTGACATCTTGCTTGGCTGAGCTCAATTGCTCTGACTTGACATAGTTGTTGATAGTTAAATTACTGTTCTAATGGCGTAACGTATTCACTGTTAATGGAGTATCCTGCTTAGTTTTTTCTTTGGCTACGCATATGGAGGAATGTTTAATGGGAAAATGCTCAATTTTGCAAATAACTATGGCTTCAATATGTTTTTTCCTCTAGCGTTCGCTAGTTGTCTATTTTAAAAAAACAACAACATATCCAGTGTTATTCCCACAAGTGGGGTTTGGGGAAGATAGAGTGTACGCAGACTTTACTCCTACCTCATGGCGATAGAGAGGCTGTTTCAATGACCCTCGGCTCAAGTGACACATAACAAGGCACTTTGAAAAAGGCACCATTTGTCTCTTTTGAAATTGATATAGCATTTAAATATTTTTAAGGGATTAATTTGCATTGATATAGCATTTAAAATTCTGGATGTATTATGCAGTTATGGTTCTATATGCGTTGATTGCATGTTTTTCGAATGTGTGGAACAACCTTTTACCACCAGGTTTTTTTACAAATTCAGTATCTTATTTCAATTCCCTTTGCAGTTAAATATGGTGCAAAAGAGGCCATATAGTGAAGAGGAGTTGTATGAGGTTTCATCGAAGCAGCCAAGACATGTAGAATCGAACAGTCAGCTAGTTCCAGTTTTGGACTATTTTCATCATGAATCAGTGGCTATGATGAAGCCTTGTGCTTCAGGTAAAGGAGTGAATGTTCAGAAATGCTTCACATTTTGCTAGCTTGTTGGTTGTCTATATTTGTGATGCTTTTAATTACTGGCAAAATATTACTCCCTGAGACTTCATTTAAACACTTTGAGCAGTTTCATTTTAGGTTGCCATATAGGCTTTGCACTTTTAGTTGCTTTTATCCTTTATCTGATTCTTGGTTTTGGACTGTTCCATATCCTATAATAGGTGGAGATGAAGGTAATAACAAGAAACCTGATAGTGGCAACATTGCTGAAACTCCCTTTGCTCCTGATCAAGATGTCGATACATGCGTTGATGGCTCTGCTTCAAACTCTTCTTGGCCCACTAGTAGCACTAGTGAAGAAGACATCGGGTTTGAGGTGCCTTTTGACACATTGAGGTCACCTGAATATTATATTCCATCGAGGACTATTACTCATCCGAGGGAGGTATATTTCTCTCTTTTGAGAAATTCTCCTCAAAAGTTGGTTCCTATTGGACCAGATTTCCAAGCTGAATTGCCTGAATGGAGTGGACACAGTAGTAAGGATGAACCTGTCATGGAGGAAACACATGAGAACATGAATCTTCCTTCTCAAGCTCTAGAATCTTATCGTGTTGATCATTTTTGTGATGAAAATAAACTTGCAGGGACGTGTATCATTCCAATGCATAATGCGGAGTTACCTGCAGACAAGGGGGAGACTGCTGGGGTGGAAAGAGTTGAATGTTCTTGCGAGGATAAAGGTTCCATGAAATGTGTTCGACTGCACATCAAGGAAGCCAGAGAAAAACTTAAGATATCCCTTGGTGAGGAGACATTCGTTAGGCTGGGTTTTTGTGGTGTGGGAGAGGTTGTGACAGAGAAATGGTGTGAAGAGGAAGGGGATTTATTTCATGAGGTTGTATTCTCAAATCCTGCTTCTCTAGGCAAGGATTTCTGGAACAAGCTTGCTATCAAATTTCCTTCACGGACCAGGAAGGAACTTGTCAGCTATTACTTTAACATCTTTATTTTGCGAAAACGTGCCAAGCAGAACAGATTTGATCCATCCAACGTCGACAGTGATAATGATGAATGGCAGGAGATTGATGACACTGCTGATGACAGAGATAATATGACGGATGAAGATGAGGATTCTGTGGTAGAATCACCAGAATATAACAATAGTCTTGACTGCAATGAGATTTATGGGGATGATATTCAGGCATATTATGAGAATGTTGGTTTCACAGTTTGGGAAGTCTATAAACCTCTAGGCTTTTGTAGCAGGAAGGTCTTCACTGAGTTGTCGGCAGCAGAATGCCCTGATAAATTATTTGATACTAACTGCAGTTCTAAACCCACTATTCAGCATCTAAACAGAGGCGTTTCAGATGAAGCTGGTGGTTATGATGGCTCCTGTACACGTGATGCGCCGGGGGTAGCTCCAGAAACACCTCTAGGAAAGACTGTCAATGGTAGACATTGGGCAAGTGATTTTGCCTGTATTGGCAGCGGCAATGGGCATGACTTATTGTTGGGACCGTGCGGTGTTAAAGAATGGGATATCGGGTATTTGAGCTGTGCCAAGAATGAAGTTGACTTATTACCAACCCACACTATGATCGAAGAAGTATTTGGTGATGGAGCTTGGAGTTACAAGAGCAGAGATGGGCACGGCTTAAGCTGAGTGATGCTAAAGTTACGTCAATGTTGTTGGCTGAACTTCCTAAAGATGCTTCTTGCTGAGTATATATTCCAGAATTTCTTGTATATCATCATTGATGGAAGGAGGAAATTTTTACTTAGGTGTAAGAAGCTATTCTGCAAGGGTGTTACAGTAGCTTAAGTTATACCTGGACTTTTTTCAATCCGTACAGTTGCTATTGTTTCTTTATTTAGCACCAGTCTGTGTTTCTGTAGAGAACTCTTTTGAGTTGTTGACTTAGTTACCGTAGGTGCTTAAGATTTGTGTAAATACAAGGAATGGCCAAACTGGGCCAGGTTTCCAAAATGGATAGATTTCTCAAACTTTATACCATTGTTTTTATACAAGCGGACATTGTAAATAATTCTTACATTATTAGTGTAGTTGAACTTATCCTTGCACGTTAGTTACTTTTTGCATTAGGTTATGAATTAATGCTTAATATAAAGATAAGTGATTTGATTGTGTAAATATTTTTGACATAATGTATTGAATGTAAACTCAGTTTTTATGTATCAGATTTTGCAGTTTTTACCACTCTTTCTATGTTTATTTGCGTTTCCCCTCCTGCTGCTTTAAACACTACAAAGAAGAAACTTTTGTAATACCAATAGCAGTAAATCATTTTGACTTCGAAGTTTGTCTAACTGGTGTTGATTAGTGAGATTAGCAATAGCGATGCGATCCCTCCGCTCTTAACAGAGGTTTCGGGTGTTCTAGTACTGAGAATGGAGAATCCTTGGCAGCGAGCCCCTTTTAATGGTACTCACATTTAATTCGAATTAGTTGTCAGTGAGTATCAGATACCATATACCTTAAAATAAATTGTTATAGAGTGGATATTTATCATCTCTTTGGTATGAAAGATTTTAAGAGTTCGTTTCTGAGGAAAATGTCATTGAATCCACCTTCCCGGTCATTCTCAATAAACAATTTTTAAATATTAATTTTTCGCTATTAATCAGAAGAATGGTTATATTACTGAAGAATCAACATGTGCAAGACTCTGTACGATTTGGATGAATCAAATTGTTTAAAGCAAATAAGTGGTAGTAAAAGCAAAAGAAAAGGAACAAATGCAATTAATAGGCTAATTTTGAATAGAAATCTTCATCTATTGAATTTTGTTTGGTTCGAATGAGATGAGTCCCTAATAAAGCTTGAAGTCAGTTACTCGCTTTCTGATTTTGATAGGCTTCATTGTTTTTCTACAAGAAACAACAAATAAATTGTGTTGATATGTAGTTAAAGAAAGTCTCAAGCACTTAACTGACTTGTAAATATTATTTGTTATTTTTGACAATAAAAGCGACAACCACAACAACAACAATAGTAACATCCATAATAACAATAACAATGATAATACCAATTGACATAAAATGTAGCCAAGACGCAATTAAGAAATTAACCTAAAGCGCTTTCTTCCCAAATATACCAACAGAAAATGAAGAATAACTAAATTGACAGAAAAAAGAAAAAGGAAAAAAGATGGAAAATCAAAGGGGAAAACGGAAATAAAATATCTTTTTGGGGCCAGACATAATAACTAAAGTCCTTCACAATTTTTGGTCGATGATACGCAAGCAACACTGCTTAATATAGTGAAGGCAGTGAACCAAATTATAGCACTTTTGATTAATAAGAACACAATAATATAACCCATCATCAAATTTCTTTCTTAAACAAATGGCAAGTCTAGTTATGTGTTCAAGTTTAAAGTGTATTTAGTGAATGAACAATATTGAGTTTGTGAAGACTCATTGCTTACATTTTTCCCTTTAATAATTGAGTTTCTGGTAGTAAGACCAAGCTTCCCATAAGGATGAGGTGGTCCAATCTAATTAATCTTCCTTTTCAGCTGTGTTAACTTTTTAATAAATCGTTAACATACTGAGATTAAGAAGAAAAAAAAAAAAAGGGAAAATGAGATGGGTTGTAATGTTTCTATGATAGGTGACTAAACAACCACCTTTGAGTTCACTCCTAATCTTTGTTTATACTATAAATATACCCTTTCTCTTCTTCATGACTTGATGCCTTGTGTCAACACCTCACTCATTTCCCTTCAACATCAAGAAAAAGAAATAAGAATTATTCTGGCACAATAACATCACAGTGTAATCACATGAGAGTATAGGCAGGGAGGGTGGTGTGTACACAACCTTGAAAAAAGTGTGTACACAACCTTGAAAAAAATTGAACTCCTGAGATTAAGTCTAGCTCAAGTAGAAGTTAAAATGTATTTAAAAGAAGCTTTTATCTAGTAAAGATAAGATTTTCATTCTCCAACTAAAAATGGATAAAAGATGTAGAATGGTGCTTAGAAGCTAATGGAGCTAAATGGTGAATTGAACACTTCAATTATGTAAAGAATTAATAAATCTATACACTGGGATGAGTTAAGAGAGTAGGCCAACTAGTTGATCATGTTTATGCCTGCTTTCAATCCACCATGGCTGGAACTCAATATGCTCTTCTTCAACAGGAGCAGGCAGGTTGAGATCCAGGAAGTCTCTGATTTCTGGTATTGGTTTATGTATTTCAACTGCTCGAATGCCGTTGTTTTTGGCTTCAGCAATCAAGTGGGATCTCTTATGACCGCCTAAAGCTTGGCCTGATTGGAAAATCTTGAAGCAAATTGGGCACTCATGCCCCTTTTGCTTCTTGGTAACATAATTTGCCTCAAATTTTTCCCCCGATTCATCGATAGTAGTATCATTGCTGAAATTTTTGATAAGCTTGCTGTCAGCAGCTTGATTTTACAAGTGTACAATGCTAATATTACTGTTTTCACAGCCTTTAAGCTTTTTGTGGCCGGCTTTGTGACCTCCAAGAGCTTGGTAAGAGTGGAATGTCTTTTTGCAACTAGTACACTCGAATTTGATCTTCTGCTCACAATCATAAACATTTTTTTCAAAGCTCCTTTTCTTGCTATAATTCTCTTTCTGATCAGAATCAATCTTTAACTTGACTAACTTTTTAGGAAATTCAACTTCAGTTCTATATCCATTATCCACAATTGTCTCTTTCTCTTTGTTATCTCCAAGAAATTTATCAGTTGGAACTCCTTTTGGAATCCCAGAAGCTCTGATATTTTGCTCTGCCTTCCCATTTCTGACATTCTTCAGTTTGACAAATTCACCATCCATAGAGTTCGAGCTCTTCTTTTGATGAGTTAGTATATGTGATTGAGTTGGCAGAAACTGAGAATTAGCATCAGAACACTCATTTAGAGGAACCCAATTTGCTACATCTCTTGAGAGCATTATCAAACTCATAGCAACTTCCTCTTCTTGCTCAGAGTTATTAGTAGAAACAGTTAAAGTGGAGGAAGTTGAAGCAGCAGCCCTGTACCTTTTCATGATCCTTGTTGATGATGATCTTTTCTTCTTATTACTATCAGATTGGGTATTCCAAGAATCTTCTTCGACTCTGTTCTTTGATGAGATTCTTGTTGAGTGGCACTTCATGTGGCCAAATAAGGCTTTCCAAGATAGGAAGCCTTTTCCACATTCTTTGCAAATTCTCTTCTCATTGGTAAGCAAAGTATCTTCACTTACCTTTGAAGTCTTCTTGGGATTCTCCCGCAGCACATAAACACCTTCACTAAAATCACCATTCCTGATAGAATCAAGCTGCTTCTTTTTGCTATGCTTTTCATTTATCAAATGAGACCTCATGTGACCCCCCAAAGATCTACCACATGGGAATCTTTTGTTACACAACTTGCACACATGTTTCACTTCTTGATCTTCTCCCATTAAATATAAATTGAAGAAAAAAATAAACAAGAATTGGATCAGATGATCAAGAAAAAGTTCAGCTTCTCACTAGTATTCCTCACAAACTCCAAATGCCAAAACTTTATATGTCATTCTACTAGACCAACAAGAAAAGAGCTCTAAGGGAACAGAGTAGAAACAGGACAACCAACTAAAGCCAGATCAAGAAGCTGTAATATGAAGTGGGAATCAAGATTCTGAATTGTAAGCTCATCAAAGAATATTTTTTTTGTTCAAGAGCAAGATCTGATAAAGCAAGAAAGAAGATAAAAGCTGAAGTAGCTAGAGGGAAATGTCTCCTCACTCTGCTACTAGTACTAGCTATAGCTTAGCTCTTTAGGCAGATGAAATATGAAGAAAACTTTGCAGGGCCATCGGGGTACTCGGTTACCTTTGTTGCTAATGATGGGGATGAACAAACTAAAAGCAGATAAATTATTATACTACTATTTCTCTCTATGTCTAAACACTATATTTGGAAGTTGGAGGAGGAGATATCCATGCATGGAAGCAAAGATAAAAAGAAAAAGGTGAAGAAAAGATGGTATACTAGTAACATGTGTACTCAACTCAGAATCCTACGCCAACTCAAATCCAACGGCTGATATTGACCCTTCATATTATTGAGCATCTCTATGGTTGAGCTGAGCTTTAGCTATAGCTCCTCCTCAAGCTCTCAACTGCTACTATAACTATTCTTTCCTTTGTCTTGCTATCAACTCAAAGTTAAAATCAATACCTAAAAAGGTTCCACTCTCTGGCCGTTATTCTTTTACACTTTTGATTTATTTTTCTATTATTCTGTTTACCTCAAGACTCCAATAAGATCCACATTGGATGCAAGGGACTAGTTACGTTGGTTTAACTCAACTTATTATTCTCAATTTGAATTATATATAATAAAATTTGCAAGATATCTATAGTAAGATAAATCTTGAATTCCTTATGATCCACGAGTAGGGTCCCACCAATTTCCTTCATCGTGGTCATTCGCATGTGAATTAAAACTTGTGATCCTAAATTCTTTTGCACAAACTCGCAAACACAACTCTTGCTACATTGCAAAATGATTAATTATTTTCTGAAAAATATTTTCCAGTGTTCTATTGAAACATTGAAGCTATAAATGAAAATAGTCCGTATCCATTAAAGACTAAAACAAGGTTATCAAATCAGATTGTGATCTGATCAAATTTTGAGTAGTAAAGATTAATAATAATGTATACATATAAATTAGTTGAACAGTGATGTGAAGTTAAAAGCTGAGATAATTAAGAAAAAATAACCCCTATCCTAAAATGAGAAAAATCGCATTCATCCTTTTGGTAACTTATTTTTCAAGAAAATATTTTTTATTGTACCAAGAGAAACTTCCTTAAATTAACTTCAATTGTACTTTATTCTATTTAACACTTGTAGTCATGTAAACAAAGTTGACAGCATTAACGAGCTAAGGAGTATTGAGCATATTGTTGCCGGCGCAGGCAACTCATAGCACTAACCGCTATTCGCTAGTATGTGACTGACTTATTGTAAAAAACAAAAATAATCACATTTTTGGGAGGGCATAATGAAGGTTCCTGCCCTTTTTGTGCTTGTTTTAGCCGGCAACATTAGTGCAAGGTTTAGCTGTAAACTTTGTCTATTTGGGATTTCTTTTTAATAATTTGCTATACTCTCCAAGCTGTAGCTTGGAGAAGTAGTAGTTATACATTAATTCTGTACTTAAACAATGAGCAATTGTTGAGAACAAACATGTGCTTGCACATTATTTTGTGCCTAAATTTGCTCTCTGAAGTCTACATGATACGCGCAGTATGATTATGGATTTAACTTGTATACCTGGATAGTGTGATGAACTTTATACTTTTAGTGTAATATAACTAGTTATAACCTATTTTGCTCGGAATCTTTAAAAATGTCGACGGTGCGTGTCGGATTCTCCAAAATTAGTGCATTTTGAAATTCCGACACGAATGCGGCGGTATTTTTGGAGAGTCCGATCAACATAGATTATAAATACACTTGTTACGGATAATTATAAGTAATTATGTTTACGACGGTTTTTGATAGTGCAAATTCATTTTCACTGAAGTTAAACTCTATGATTATTTCTGAGGAAAAAGGGACGATGCGTGCTTGAGATTTTTCAGATTTGACATTATCAGTGATTAAGCACTTGAAAAAGATATCATTTTGAGGGGCCAAAACGGTAAAGGTTGCATTTGCATAATTGAGTTTGGTTAAATTGTGTGCAAAGTAAAGCTGATCGGTTAAAAGAAAGGTTAGTACAAGTAACTGATGATGTGGCATGACTTTGTCATGCTAAGAGAGGTTTAGACTACAAAGATGACTTGTTAGTATGAATTTTTTTTTTATCTAAGTAGTAGAAATCAACTGATTTTACGAATTGATTCAAATTCATACAACATAGGTTCTAGATGAAATACTTCCTACCATAATTAAGTTTCTCCATTTTTTTCTTAAAAAAATGTTATATTACATGGGGGTAGGGGAAGAGAAAATGGGGGAGGAGATTATAATGTAGGGATTCGAGCTTTTTCTTATGAGGTAAAAGTTGAAGCCGTAGTAACTACTAGATCCTCTTAATTCAGTTCTCCATTCATTACCTCGTGATATTAAATTTACCATGGACTTTTACATATGAAAAAAATTAATTAGATGGAAATTGAAATCATTAGGCCCCACATTTCACTTTCTTATGACTTTTTATATTGTACTAAATGCACTGATTAGCACTAGAACATGCTGAAACATTAAAATAGACTGTTCTCAAGGGGTTGCACCAAACCAATCGGTATCAAGTGTATCTCCTATGATTACACATTTTGACCTATGCTTACACTGTTAATTTTGACAAGGATTTAAATTACTATCCACAAGATTGTGAAAAGATCTTTTACGTTATTACAACTACAACAACATATAACATACTCACTGAAATCACACAAAGTGAGGTTTAGGAAGGATAGAGTACGCAGAGCTTACTACCTTGAGAGGTAGAGAGGTTGTTTTCGATAGACCCTCAGCATAAGGACAAACAATTAAAAGCAATATGAAAAAAGAAACAACGGAAACGAATAAACCATGACAGAAAATTAATTAGTATAGTATAATCTTTAGGGGCAAATTAATTATTATTTTTATTAGGTTATTAAATAATACTTATTAAAAAATTCTACTCATATTTTTTTTATCACCGACTTAATTGTATAAATATTTTCACGGTGCATATAATTTCTACTCAAATGACATGGAGAAGCTAAAAGGGTTCGCATAGATCATCTCACCATGCATCACTACTTTAATGAACTTTCACCATGTGGCTCAATTTATTGCAATACTATTTTGACTAGCACTAATGGACCACAAATCAGGTCATCTACGCGCACATTAAGATTTTTTGGTTGTGTGAAAAGGCCTCCTAATAAACATAATGCAGCAAGCATCATCAGACTCTTTTATTAAAGCTTCATATTGAAAGGAAGAAGACAAATTAATTTGTATAATGCTCAAATTCATATTATATGGTCATCTGTACAGCATATCCCTTTACCCAAAGTGACATCACTTGAGAGTGAAGAAGTCTTTTAGGAGTGTTTGTTTTTTTACAAAAGTGATGCTCCAAACCAAATTGACAACCAAGACACTCTTCCAAGTAAAGTTTGGCCGCTTCTTGTCTTCTCCCATGCCTTATTATCACTAAGATAAGATACCCTACTTTGGCTTTATGCTTGGCCATAGTCAAGCTCTATAGTCTCCAATTTCGTAGCCTTTACCTTAACCTAGCCCTAGAAACACTCTCCCATTTCTAGCTAGTTGTAGATTCAGAATTTAGATGTTGTGGATTCTAAATGAAAAGAGTAAATTCTAAAATGTAAATCTAAATTTATCTATATTTGTTTTTGCACACCCTGAAACACTGATTCAGTTGAAATCGCGAACCCATGATTGAATCCGCAACTATAGTGGAGGAGTGGGGTGAGATCAGATCATTGGATATAATTACTATTACTACAAGACAAGCTTATTTTCCACTAGCTATCATACATACTATCATTCCTTTATCTAACCAATCTTGTATTTTTCCTTCCCCATGCTTGTTTCACCATTTAGGACTTATTTTAGTTTCTTGTCTTTTTTCTTTGTCATAGAAACATATTGCCAAGCCTGAAACTTTTAAACATCACTCATCATTTTTATTTCGTTATAGAGTGTAAATCCAAAACTAAGTCCACTATTTCAAATCGATGTTGTCATTAAGTGTACTTCCACTAGACAGAAAGTCAATCGAGAAAGTACAATAGTTTTGCGGTAATACAAGTCTTGTGGTATTTGGGCTAATTTTGGTCGCTTACCCTTTTAGGATTTTTCTTAGTTGGATGGGAAATGAATTCTTACTTCTCTTGCGAATGTCAAGAAAGCTAATTAATTGTTCTTAATTAGATATTGTCGCTCTCGTGTCACATCCCTTTTTTCTCAAGTCTAAGCAAGATATACCAAGTCTTGATGGACACAATTAATGAAAGACATCACTTGACGAGTGTTTACTCGTGGTCAAGGATACGTGGATCAAAATAACTAGTAAATCAGTAAAATATACAAGTAGATTGAATATAAACGAAATAAAGTGAAGAAAAGTTAAAATTAGCCTGAGCCTTGATTGAGCCAGGTGCTAGTTCATCCGGCCAAGCTTGTGATTATACACTTAGTAAAACAGTAAAGAACTTAAGAAATGAAGCAATTGCGTATAAGTGGTGTGTATTGTTGACACCTAATTTTCGGGGGCCTTGATTCGTTAAAGAGCACGAAATAGCATTTTTACACAATTTTGCATTTTTCGACAATTTATCGGTAATTATCCTTATTTTAGGAATTTTATCAATTTACTATCATTTTTAAGAATCATTATTTTTGCACATGTACAGCGTAATACTACCATTTTGTGCAATTAATAATTGTTTCTTTATTTTATAGCAGTACATTTTTGTATCTTATACATTACTATTTATATTTTATACTTACATTATTATTTATACATGTATTAGTTAACTATATTTTATTACGGTCGTCGATTGTAGAGAAAACCGGAGCAATTAATTCTTAAACGCAGAGCAAGAATTCGATCAAGTCAAGGTCTTGTCACTTTTTAAAAAGGTGACATTTGAAGTAATGGGTTGGGTTCTTCATCCATTGGTTAATAGATTTTTATAAATTGGTTAAAAGAGTGAAATCCCCATTGAACAATAACCTAAAGACCAAATGTGTCATTAAGGGAACAATGTGGTGTAGTCCTTTATTTTTTGGACAAAACAAGGGGTCATTTTGTATTATAAATAGAGAAGATGGGTCTTCATATTTTTTCACCACTTCACACTATCTCACATATATTTTTTCTTCTCTCTACACTCTTCATATTTTCTCTTCATATGAAGACTAGCAAGTAGGGGTGGACGTTCGATTTTTCGGTTCGGTTTGTCGGTTTTGGTTATTTGAAAGTGGATACTGAACACCGCACCGAATTACTTCGGTTCGGTTCGTTTTTTGAAGTTCGGTTTTCTAATTCGATTTTTTTCAACATGGGCCTAAAATAGGCTAATTTCTGCTTGTAAAATTAGGGGTGGGCGTTTTTATCAGTTAATAATTATTTTATCGAGCAAGGTCAATTTAATTTGGTGGCTCTGTGCAGACTGCAGAGTGTTGATTATTGAATGCTTATTGGTTGTTTCAAAAAGAGATGCTGCATATATATGCCGAAGTCCTATAGAAAAGTAAACATCATCACCAAAATATTAACTTCTATGTTAACTTCCAATACCACATTGTTTTGTTACCTAACTTAAAACACATAAGAGGACATAGAAGTTGATATCATACAGAAAATAATACTCCTATTAAGCAGCTAAGAAGCAACAACAAAATGGATAATGAATAAAGCCTATCAGAAGCCAACATGAAGAACAGTTACTAAAGGTTCTGAACTTCTGATATGCATAAACCAAACAACTGAAGATGCACCAATATTAGTTATATTCGGGATAGACATCACATTTAAGAATGAATACTGGAAAATTTGAACTCGTGATGTAATCTTTTGTATTATGGATGCTAAGCTGATCATTAAACTAACTGCAATTCATCAGTTCATTAAACTGAGGACAGAGGAGAGGAACTAAGGGAGTGAGGAAATGAAGTTAGGCCTCAGGTTAAGTGAATGAAATTAGGATGGGTCTATACTCTATAGGAATGGGCTTGGATACATTAATTTGGGCTTGAGAGAGTGGATTGAGTGTTGTAAAAAAAATTGTATTCATGTAGTAAATCTTCAAAAAAAAAAAAAAAAAAAAAAAAACTTCGGTTAAACCGAAATACCGAAGAACCGTTGACCCGGAAACGAACATCTAACCGAAACACCGAATTTGTAATAAAAAAAATCGAAACCGAAAAACCGAATTAATTCGGTTCGGTCCGATTTTTCGATTTTCAGTGTTTATGCCCAGCCCTCCTAGCAAGACTAGCATCTTATTTTTCTCTTTATATTTTTTTTTCTCTCCTCTTTTTTCATACATTGTCTTTATATTTTTCATATACATAACATAAATCGTCTTTATATTTATTCATGCATTTGTGTTTACATTTATTCATGCATTTGTCTTTACATTTATTCATACATTTATCTTTACATTTATTCTTGCATTTGTCTTTATATTTAGTCATGCATTTGTCTCTACACTTATTCATGTATTGTCTTTACTTTTATTCATGCATTTTGTTTATATTTATTCATACATTTTCTCTACATTTTCTTCATATATTTTCTCTACATTTTTCATACATTTTTTTCCCACTTTAACCCACATTTTTTCCTTCACATCATTTTACATATCTATATTCTTTTATATATTTTTATACCATACATTATATACATATACATCTACATACTTACTTTACCTAACTGCTAAGTGAAGAAGGGAGAAACTTTTCATTAGAGAGAATGCACTTTATTGTCTCTACATTATCCTTATATTTTTCATACATTATCTTTATATTTTTTGTTATGTTGTCTCTACAATTTTTATTTTATTTTTTATACATGTATACATTTTCAAGCAATTTCTTTTACATTTTTTGTACCATCAGACTACATGCCTATTTTATTTTTTCTCTACACATTTTGCTCTTTGCATTTTCTTTACATCATATTTACATTTACATATATTTTCATTTTTATATTCATATATTTCCTTTATATACATCATTTACATATATACTTTTACACTACATTCTAAGGCCAAATCAAGTTTCACCCTCACTTTTGTCAAATACCCTTTTTAAAGAATTTATGTCAAATCAACTTTTTAAGACTTTATGTCAAATCACTTTTTTAAGACTTTTATATCACAGCCTTTATTTCTTGACTTTTCAAATTATTTTAACTAATACATTTTTCTTTCATCTTGCAATTTATTACAAATACTATACTTTTGGCCGATGAAAAAATTTCCGTCGATTTCCAAGGCCTCCCCTATACAAAAGACGGGTTTTTATTTTAAGTTTATTCATTATTTCTTTAATTCATTCGATAGTTATTTATTCTCGTACTAACACTCTTACTAAGTGTTTATACAGGTATCCGGAGACACATCCCGCAGACAACACTCGGAAGAAACTTGAATACTTCATCAAATTCTTATTTGTATTTACTTTCATGCGTTATTTAAAATTGTACAAAACATAAACTCGGAGTAGTGAAAACTTTACTTTAATGTTGGGCGGGGATATTTAATTATTTGTCGCTTATATGTTTAATTTAAAGTTCGTTATTCGCTTTAGGTAAGACTTAGGCTGTCTACACTTTCATAAATTGATTAGAGTGACTCGATATAAATACTTGGTTAATTAACTCACTTTTAACGTTTAGACAAAAATATTAGTTCATTCTTTATTTCAAAGCACATTCTTTTGCCTTTCTTTATCAATATACTTTTCGTACAATTATCTTTAGTTTTTCCCTAAATATTTAACTTTTTTACAAGTAATTCTTTCATAAGTATTCTTTAATTCTCAAATACGCTTTTTCTATTCTTTGATCAGCCCTTAAAAACAAAATCATCCCTTTACATGAAGGAAGATACAACTCAATTAACTTCGTCATTTTTCAAACACTTTCTTTAAATACAGTTCTTTACAATATACAATTTATATTCGCTCATCTACAACTTTTTATATCTTTATATACTTAGATACATTCTTTATACATTACTCTGCATACGCTTTTTACTTTTGATACCGTCTATACTTATAATATACATTATTGATACTAACAATATACATTCCTTATATACTTGTTATACAACCTTTTACACATTTCTTTTTATATGTTTAATAGACATTACATTCTTTGTATGTTTAATATACAGACATTCTTTCATATTCTATTATACTCTTTTATACAGTCTTTATATAGTTGTATATATTCTTTACACTAACATTATACCAATAGCTGTACACTCTCTATACCAACAGATACACTTTTATACTTGCAAGATACATTTTTTATACTCCTTTATACATTCCTCGTTTTTTGGTTTATATACATTCTTTATATATATTTGATACTTGGTATACATACATTTTTATACACTGTATATACTTATCATATCATCACCAAGTATAGCTTTTCATGAACTCACAACATATTAAAAATAGGTAATAATAGCAATAAATAGATAGATAATCCCCCTCTAGTGTTCACTTAAACTAAGTTTAAGGTCTGTCTTCGGACAGGCTCTGAGGGATGCTTAATACCTTCCCCTCGGGGTAAATAAAATCCTTATCTAGAATCTCATAGGTTTCATAGACTAAAAATAGAGTAGACGCACAAATACATATATGTTTCCTATTTTTCCTTAAAAATAAGGTGGAGACTCTAACCTTTTTAAACAAGTTAGAAGAACCGGGAAGTTGCAAACTATCTTGGACCCGTTCAAAATAGGGCGCAACATGTATTCCTCTTGAATTTTGTGTTTTACAATGGGAATGACAATCTCTATTTATACTAAGAGCTCAGGGCACATATTCCATGTATTATGCCCCTAACAATAATGAGTATTAAATGGATATTAATAGTGAGCAATAAAGAGGACCATTAAGCCTAATAACACCAGGAGATAACATTCAACCCAATCTGTAACGACAGCCCATTGAGCTCTCCTCCGGAGCTATTCCAACAATCTCCCGGACCAAGTGGTTCCTCCGATGCAATGGCATTTCCTCCAATGACTCTCAATCTTTGACTCATCTTTGACTTATCCCTTAAGCCACGTGGCCTAACGGTATAGGTCCAGTTGTATTGTATGAATTTAGCCCAATACAGATAGTCCCCCCACTTTTGCGGGATTCGAACAGTCGTGATCGGAAAGTGGAAGAGGTTTAAACCTGATCGAACTGCACGAGAAACGAAGACATCTAATCACCTCAATCGGCGCGCCAATCACCAGAAACGTCCTTTATTCATGGAAGGCGGCGTCGATTGGTCCTTCGTAATAATGGATGCCTCCTCGATTCTTAGGGAAACTTCAAGATTTCCTTCCCTATATAAACTCCAATTCCTTTTTAATATTCGTCTCACTCAAGTGAATTATTTCCTTCCTTTCTTGCACCTATTTTTCCTTATAAAATCACGAACTTGCATCCTAGAAAAAACATACTCAAACTTACCATGGCCACTGCGCCGCTCAGCCCTTCACATTCACTTCCTTCTTCTTTTCGATCCTCAAAAAGTCCTCCCTCCCAGAGGTAAGGGAAAACCCCCTATATTTATGCTACCAGAGAGATTGATTTGGGATCCCTTGCTATAGAAATCTTACCCATTGACTGTGCTTACCTTGGGGGTTTTCGACTTGACACCAGCTATGAGTCTGTAGCCGGGATTAGCTAGCTAGTCATGAATGAGTACCTCCCCCAAGTATATGTAGACTGCGGTTGGGGATCCAAAATTGTGGCCCTCCCAGTTAGTACAGAAGGCAGGATGACGCATCACGTTGAGGGGTACTCTATGGTCCATACTTACCCCTTCGCCATGGGTTCTCATTACCAGTCCCCCGTTTGATCGAGACCTTTTATCGCAGCTATCAAGTCTGCCTAGGAGGACCGTCTATTGCATATAAAATCTTGCTGACCGCGCGGGGCTTGACTTCACTATCGACCACCTGGTGCAACTGTACTCCCTGTGTTTGTTTCGAGGCGCGATGATCCACTTGTTTCCCCAGGGCTCTCGCTGGCTAATCTCTAGTGCTAAGGATGATTTTGATCGGGGCTAGTGTGACCGATTCATTATGATACAAACAGATCTTCTCTACCGTGCTTGCCCGGAGCCATTCCCGGAGACTTGGAACAATACTCGTAAGTCTAAATTCGCACCCTATTTTTTTCCGTTTCCTGCTTACACTTCAAAAGCACCGCCGCATAACTTGCTTTACTTTACAGCTGCTCTAATTGCGCCTGGCCTTGTGTAAGGAATGATTGATTGGGTGATAGACCTGCTGCGTGCTTCTTTAGGATTAGTCAGGACTTGTAAAAGCCTCGCCGCCGAGTAGTGGAAGGGAAAAAACCATGGTAAGGCATATAACCCTACGCTAGAAATCCTCCAGATGTCCTTCTCCTCCGTCCCTCACGAACTCCATTTTACTCTTATACAGGTATCCCCCTTCCCCCCCCCCCCGGGATCTGTACGCGAAAAATTCCTCGAAGCACAACCGATCTATCCAACATCATGATTGACACCACCCAGAGATCGGGAGATAAAAAATGCAGCCCCCTGCACTCTTTCAGAACTTCACCTAAAGGAATAGGCTCCCGGGTAAGATCCCGTCGCCGCATGCTTGAGGCATGCAGGGAGGTTCAGGATAACCGTGGTGTGGTGAATGTTAAAGAGAGGGTGAGAACCCTCTTATCCCTGGAGTGGTAGAGCCATTAAGATTCGACGAGGGACAGGTCGGCTCCCGACTTTTCGACGCATGCACAGTGGTGCCTGCGAACTAAGAAACGCTTGCTCGATCGGGCCTTTGGCCATAACAAATCTCATAGCTCCATACCAGTACACATATAGCCCCCCAGTGATTGGGAGAAAAGGATGAAGTTCCAAGCACTTGAGAATGCCTTCCGGGAAAACGTTTGAACAATTGAACGGCGCTGCCTCATTAAAAATCTTACTGAAAAAGCACAATTGGGACAAAAACTAGATGAAGGAAAAAAGAGTGCAACACCGCCGGTAGCGGTTTATCCGCTCAAACATAATACCTTTGTAGGAAGCTAACGTTCCAATTTTTTGGGAGCTTGTTTCCATTTTCATTTTCGAGCTGGTACGAACCCTTGCCTGTAATGTCGGTTACCTTGTGGGGACCCTCTGGTCGGCCCAAGCTTTCTAGCATTGACATCTCGAGTGGAGTCACCTTCTAAAGTACCAAGTCCCCGAGCTTAAAATGCCGGAGGTTAGCATGACGGTTGTAATAACGTTCCGCCCGCTGCTTTTGGGCGATCATTCGAACATACGCCAGATCCCTGTGTTCGTCTAGCAAATCTAATTACACCAAGATTGCTTCCGAATTGGGTTGCTCTTGTGCCCGATCGTAGCTTGGACTGGGAGTACCGACTTCTACCGGAATCAATGCCTCCGCCCCATATACTAGGGAGAATGGAGTTTCTCCGGTGCTCGATTTTGCCGTTGTTCTATAAGCCCAAAGCACCTCTGGTAGCTTGGTCGGCCAAGAGCCCTTGGCGTCCTCTAACTTTTATTTCAAATTCTGGATGACCGTTTTGTTTATTGATTCAGCCTGACCATTCCCACTGGGGTGATACAGAGAAGAAGAAATACACTATGTTCAGGAACTTAGTGACCTTGGATCTAATGAACTGTGGGCCATTGTCACAAGTTATGTCCTTCGGGATTCCGAACCGACATATTATGTGCTACCAGATGAAGTCAATCACCTTCTTCTCTCGGACCTTCTTTTATGTTGCTGCTTTGACCCACTTTTAGTGAAATAGCGTGTTACCATCAACACGAAACACACCTGACCAGGTCCTGCCGGCAGAGGTCCGATGATGTCCATCCCCCATTTCATGAATGGCTAAGGGGAAATCACCGGATGCAACTCTTCGCCCGGTTGAAGTAGCATTTGAGCATATTACTGACACTTATCGCATTTGCAGACGAACGCCTTCACATCCTCCTCCATCCTAGGCCAATAATATCCAAGCCGGAGCAATTTCTTAGTGAGTGATTTTGCGCCCGAGTAATTGCTACCAATGCCCTCATGGACTTATTGCATTACGCAGTCGAATTCATTAGGCCCTATACACCTCCCTATTGGATCGAAGAAACATCTCCGATGAAGCAAACCATCCACGATGCACTATCGAGATGCCTTAGCTTGCAAAGCACGTGAAGCCTTCGAATCCTCTGGTAACTTTTCGTGATTGAGATAGTTTAGAAATTCATTTCGCCAATCCCAAACTAGGCTTGTAGAGTTGATCTCATTATAACCTGTCTGGTCCAATGCTGAGTGTAGCAATTGGACCACTGATTTGAAACTCAAGCCTGATGCATCCGTTGAAGAACCTAAATTGGCATGTGCGTCAGCTTCTATATTCTCTTCTCTAGGCATATACACCACAGTCCACTCTTGGAATCGGGCAAGCAATTTTAGCACCTTCTTAAGGTACCACAGCATGCGTTCCTCTTTGGCCTCGAACACCCCGTGCACCTGATTTACTACCAAAAGGGAGTCTCACTTTGCCTCAATGGCTTCTGCTATATTGTTAGCTGGGATTCTTTTGTTACAACCCTCGTCTTCGTAGTAGTAGAACCTATGGGTTCCTAGGCGGGTATGCCCTTGGAATAGAGACCCGAGCCCGAGTTTGGAGATAGAAAATGTCTTACCCCGTGTATAAGAGTACCAGTATATGTTCTGAGTAATTTACAGAGTTAGAAGTTGAGCGAATCAAGTCGACCCGATCGGAACTAAACCAGAAAAATTTACAGGACACCAGTCAACATCGACGGGTCATCGACATGTTCGATGGACCATCGACGTATAACGTCGATGGGATCCCGTAGCTATGCATTTATAGGCGCAGGTCGAGGGGCAAGTCGACGGATCGTCAACATGTTGACGGGCCGTCGACCCGCTCGTCGAACGCGACCGCTGTAGCCTTTTTGGCATCCAAGTATAAATATGTGGGTCACGACTTCATTTCATATTTTCCTCCTTCCAAAAATTAGAAAACCCTAATATATTCTCTCCCAATATTTTTCATCATATTAGTGAAGATTTGACAAGACCCGGACCCCGTAAACCCGAGATAGTGAAGAAGAAAGGTTGCTTCTAGGGTTTTTTCAAGTTGTGGAGTTTAGGGAGTTGAAGTTGAAGTGATTCTTGGGATTCTTGACCCCTCAAGGTATGTAAATGATTTCTACCTTTGTATTTAAGTTTAGTATAAAGAGTTTTAGTGATTTTAAGTAAAGAGGGGGTAGTTGTGAAAGTGGTAAGTTGATGAAAGACAAAATAGTGACTTAGGGTTGTTTTAAGAGATGATTGGGGATGGATTTGAATATATTTTGATATATAAGCGTTGTTATTGTTGTTATGGTTGGTATTAAAGTGAATGAGAAGTTGAAGGGTTGTTAAGCTTATGAGAGAAATGTTGTCCATGATTCGTTAATCTCTCTATGCATCTAAAGGAGGTTAGCAAGTAAAGTACCTAGTCTAATGAAGGTCTATATTATCTTAATTGTAGATTTACAAGTCGAGAAGTAGGAGTTGGATGATTTTATATACGTCGAGGTATGTTAAGGCTATTCTTTCCTTCTTTTGGCACGATCCTATGATATGATCCAATAAGCGAGTAAAGCGAGTCCACATTACTACTCTTAGAAGCGTTAGAAGTGTTTGTTTTTGACATTCATGCGCCAGATTATGATTATTCATACATTCATGGGTCCGGTTTTGTATACGATTATTCATGCATTACATTCATTCATATATATATATATATATATATATATATATATATATATATGTATGTTGACCGTGACCGAAAGGCGTTATATACGCAAGTATTATATGTATATGGGGTATGGAAAGGAGCAGGCGTTATATACGCATTACCACGATCGGTGGTGCACTATGATGACGATATGAGAATCAGGCTGTAAGTATCGCGGCAATGTATATGATGATAGCCGCGAGAGAGCCAATATGATATGAGAAAAGAGACGGGCGTTATATACGCGCGTATATCGGGCGTTATATACGCGCGTATATACGAATGTATGACATCGTTGATAGGCGTGAGCATACATATTATGCGCCCGCGAGAGGCATTGTTAGATATACGGTTTATGCGGATACATGCGGATACTAGTTCATACAAGTACATGCAGTCAGTCATTTTAGCTTATGAGTTCAGATCTTATCCATGATTCCCATGTGTATATATATGTATATATGTGTATATATATATATACACATATATGTGTATATATATATATATATGTTGTTGCTCTTATGCTTTGCATGCTCAGTACATTATCCGTCTGCGCCGACTCCCGTTACTCGGGGGGTTTGCGTTCATGCCGCGGTACGGGGAGACGAACGTGGTGGTGCGGCTAAGTAGGACCTCACAGATCTAGCGATGGTCGGTACGCTCGGGTCGATGCGGAGCTACGGTCGGTTTGGTATGCCTTTTGAGATGTGTATGTATATGGGTATGAGCGAGGCCCTGTCCCGTCCTTTCTATAGCTTTCGTTCCGGTATAGGTACGTAGACGATTGTATGTAGTAGTCGGATGGTGTAGCCTTGTCGGCTTGATTCTTTTGTGTACGGTATATGTGTGACCCTAGGCCGGCTTGCCTTTGTTCTTCCGCATGATTGTGTATATATGTATGCAGCTTGTAGAGAGTTCTGATGTTTCCTTTTTATGAGATTAGTTTATGCCATTCATGGGCCTTTGATGTTCAGTATGTTTCAGATAAGTATTTAGGGGTGTTTGGTCGCTAGAGGTCAGGCTCCCGCCACGGCTCATCGGGTTGGGTAGTGACATCTCTATTGCATAATGAGAATCTGTCTTACGAGGAGAAGCCTATAGAAATTTTATATAGAGAGGTCCAGAAGTTGAGGTCAAAGGAAATAGCTTCGGTGAAGGTTCAGTGGAAGCATCATCTGGTAGAGGAGGGCACTTGGGAGACCGAGTCCGATATGCGCAGTAAATATCCCTAGCTTTTCACCCATTCAGGTACCCTTCCTCTCGTTTCCTTCCTTGTCCATTCGAGGACAAACGATTGGTTAATTGGTATCTGATGTAACGACATGTTAGGTCGTTATGTGCCATTTGACCATTTTACCCCTATTGACCAGTTTCCCAGATTATAAAGCGATTCTAGTGAAAACTGAAGGATTTAAAATCCTTAAGTGAGAGTGTTTGACCAATAGTTGACTTTTGGGTAAACAGACTTTTTTCGAAAATTCGTCAATTCCGTCAGGTCCGGAGGGTCGATTATGACTAGGTGGGCTAGTTGGTTTAATTCCTGAGGCGTTTGGTTGCGTTTTGGGTACTTGGTTGGAAATTGATTTTATCCATTTGGGGGTTCACTGGGTAAATTAGACCTCCGTTGGGAATTCTGAGGCTACGGGTGAGTTCTTAGCGAGTTTTTATGTGTGTGTGCATATCTGGTTTGTGTACAGGAGGCCTCGGATTGATGTCGGCATTTTGGGTTCGCCTTGTGAAAAAATAGATTTTTTCTTGTTCTGGTGTGTGCGCTATGGCTGGCTTAGTGCCCCATAGCGAGACCGCCATGGAGAGGTCCTGGGTTTAATGATTTTCTGCCATGTCGGATGGTCTGACTGCCACAACTAGACCGCCATGGCGATCCTTGTGACTATCATGGCGGATCGATGGGACCAGAATCTCATTTTATCTTCCTCAGTTCAAATCACTAGTCTAAAACTCCTAAAGCCTAATTCCAAAAGCTAGGGGGAAATTCTTGGAGATATTGGAGGAAATCATCTATTAGGGTAAGTTCCAACCTACTACCTTGCTTTACTACTTTCCTTTCTTGAGATTCCATGGTGATTTAAGGTACTAGAATAGTGGGTGATGATACCTAGGCTTCTAATCATGAAGCCTTTTTATAAATTGATTATTGTTGATTATCCTACTATTTATGTAACGACCCACATGGTCGTTATAGTGATTTTGACCTAATTACCCTTGTTGACCCTTCCCTAAGTCCCTTTCGTATGATCTATGACTTAATGAAGTCATTGGGTTGGTTTCCGCAAGGTTCGAGTGTAAATTGAGTCATTGATGGAGAAGCTAGTTAAGTAAGCGAGTTAGAGTTCACCACGGTCAACGTCGGGTTAGACTGACCTCGTGTCAATGTTTTGAAAGTTCAAACATGTTAATATGATGATGGAGGGTAAGTCCCCATCTTTAATTGTTCCTTTTCCTTTCTTCTTCAAGTTCCATGATTATGTTAAGGTCCATCAATGGTGGGTGAAAATCCTATAACCCTAGAATTAGTAAACCCTTAAATAATTGGTGGGTTGTTGATTTTGTTGTTGATTAATCATCTAGGAGTATAGATTATCACTTTCTAGGAAGAGAATTTGATTTCTTATGGTTGAAATTGCATGTTGAGACTTAAGGTTCTAATAAAAATGAAAATTTTGTCCTAAAATCTGTTTGAAAGGGTAAATTGATTAGAAACCCATGGATTGAAGGTTAGTGAGTGTAAAGATAGAAGTTATGATAAATTCACCATTAAAGGATGGTTTCATCCATTGAAGAGGGTAGAAGTAAGCGGGTCTTCTTCCCCAAATTGTTGTTCTTGCTTAAATACATGGTTTGTTGCTTACTTAGCATCATATTGTTAGACCTTGATCATTATGAGGCGCTTCGAAAATAGAAAACTCGTGTGGAGTAGTTCGTGGCTCCTGTTCTGCATTCCAGGTAGGTTATGGCTTACTTTAGTTAGACTTTGATTAGCGAAACGTATGTATTGTGTAGAATTGATGGGCGAAAACATGATTAGGTTTTCGGACATGGTGTTTTGGTTGGATACTTGCTAGGTTGGTATGACTTCTGATTTTGTGGGCTCGTCGCCATTACTTTATGTCTTTGAAATATGAGGTGTAGTTGTATTCATACTGTGGCGATTCATGATGGATTTCTATTAGGTTGATTGCTATTGATGGTGGCATATTGCCCTGTTATTGTGATTACACTTATTGCTTAAATTGTCATGTTGTACTCAATTCTCTCTTATTGTGACATATATTATCGGAGAAAGGAAGGATAATGAGTTTAGGCCTGAATTGTGATATAAACTTATGACGGTACATAGATGAAAACTTGATGTATGATTCTTGTTGATGATAATATATAGAAAAGTGAAGCTTTTTAGTGATACAAGACTTAGTTGTGATGCGTACTTGCTATATGAGGAAGTAAAGAGGGACATAGACTCTGTCACGACCCAACCCGCCATGACCGGCACCCATCTAAATCCTAATGGGCGAACCAACATACATACCACCAAATCCATTAAATACGATTTTTATATAAATCAAGCTAAATAATTATTACTCATTTAACAACAAAAGAACAAGTAAATCATGCCATAAATACTATAGTAAGTGCGGAAGTTCTAACTATTACAATCCCCAATCCGAAAGTCATCGAACGGGACTCTAGCGAAAACATGTCTAAGGCGGGAAATACGCCTAATAAATATCCATAATGTCCAGAATAAAAAAAGACATCATAAGTCAAAGATCTTGGGCGGCTGGCATGAGAAGAAGCTCACCCCAAAAATACGTAAACCAAATATCCTCCACGCTAGATGTGAGGACGAGTAGCGGTCTCTATATCAAGATCTGCACTCAAAGAATGCAGCAAGGTAGTATCAGTACAACCACTACTAAGTTTAGTATCATGCATATCTTATGAAATCAATAGGATAAACAAGCCAGTCAATCATACACGAATATCAATACATCACAATAAGTCAACCACGGACAATCACAACAATTCACTAAATTGCCAAGAATCATAAACACGTTAACCACAACGGAAATAAATTTACCACTATAACCCCACTCGCTGTACACACATGCTATCTGATGTCATAGTTCAGTAGTCATGACCTGCAGGGGACCCATGGTGTCCATGTACCACTCGTTCCGGAACACTCCTCGGACCCAAGCACAACCTCCGCTCCGGAATGAACCTCGGACGCTGGATATAACAATGAACCTCTTATTTTTGAAACTATGCTCGGACCACGAGCCCATAATCTAGGCCACATGTGTGCCTTGTCATACCTTTTATAGAACAGTGTTACTTACTTTCTCAATATCTATATTCACCTCATCATTTCATGTCACAATACTCTCGAGAAGACTACATGCATTAACTTCTCATCACAATACATCCACTGCAGATTAAATCACACAGGAATAATGGCATGAAGCCTACACAACATTCAATCACAAGTACATAGCAGCTTAACCACACAATATCATGTAATGAATACTAGACATGCTTTCTCGTAATGAAATCACAAACATACATTCAACTAACCAAAGTCTAACTTAAGTAAACCGTAACCTACCTCAGAGTAGAGCTGGAATAATGCCTGTCACTCTGCTACAACCTTTCCTTTCCTCGAGGCCTCAATACCTTCGCGGTCTAAAAATAGAAGGCTTAGAGTCACATTGCTCAATTCGCAAATACGAAGGCAAGAAATACCCTTGCCCCTCCCCATTCTAAGGGTGGGTGATTCCTAGATGATAAACAACCTATCAAAGACCCTAATATTCATAAACCATCAGTTTCTACCACATTCTATCAAACATTCCCATTACAAGCAGTTTTTATGGTAAAGACACCGTTTTTATAGAACCCTAGGTCTCAATCACTTAGTTTACTATTCTAATTGTTCAATTTATGACAAATAGCAACTAATCAATCCATTTAAATGATAAATACACGTTAATAATCCCAGGCCATCAAGTTTAGAAGGTTTATTGATATTCTAGGGTTCCTACTTCACTTTCACCATTAGAGACCCATGAAGATGATTACAATAATGAAAGAAATGGAATCGTAGAATGGAAAGTAAAGAGACTTACCTCTCTAGGTTAACTTGACCTAGCTTGAAAATCCTCTCGAGGTGCTTGTTGGAAAGTGTGTTGGTGTGTTATGAATGAAAATATAAAACTAAGGCATTAAAACACGGATTCTGCCTTCCCGTCGACCACTGCGGCGGTCACTACACCGCTACAGCGGTCCCGCTATAGCGGCCAAGCCACCGCCGTAGCGGTGCCAAGATAAATTGGCTCACCGCTATAACGGTCACCACCCCGCTATAGCGGCCTCGCTGTAGCGGGCCACAGTGGCCCCAAGAGCCACCGTTGTAGCGGTACTCCCATCGCCGCAGCGGTGCATTTTGGGCAGTAACTCGATTTTCTATCCAGTTTTCCCCCTATCACCTCACATTTCATCCAAGGCCTCAAAAACACAACACAGAAGATGCATACATACAAAAAGATGCCCTACGAATCCACCCGTGGCCTCAAAATTCCCAATGGAGTCCTAAATTTCCATAACGATCGAAAGGGTCATTACGGACTCTTATTTTGGTTGAGACGGTTTGTATGATTTATTTCATGGTTGAGTTGATCCAAGTCTTGTTATGACTTGTGGCTTTGTGACTTGTACCTTCATGGTTGCTTTATTGGTTTTCATTGATTTACCACGTTTACACTCATTTATGCATTCATACACTCATACATGGTTCGGAAACGATTCATGAAAGACAGGTGGCACGATGCCTTGTATTTGACATTGATAATGCTAATTGTTCCTAGTCCCTACATACTAATGAACTGGAATACTTTGAGACATACATTGTGATGTGAAATTAGGGAAGAAGTTAATATAATCTTCTTGTTTCACTTGTGATGCTATTTGATACATGGTACTTGATGAATTGATCATTGAGAGTGGTATGACAGTGTTACTATACATATGAAAAGGCACATTTGACCGAGGGTGAGGATGTGGCCTAGTTGTGAGCTCGTGGTCTGAGGTTCACTCCTGAAACGAGTGGTACATGATGTGGATCCGCGACCAAGGTTCTTTTCGGGGCGGATTATTTATGATTCGGGTTTGAGGAGTGGATCCGGAACGAGTGGTACATGGACATCATGGGTCCTCTGTAGGTCATGACTACTGAGCTATGACATCAGTAGCATGTGTGTACAGTGTGTATTTGGCCAGTGCATTGCATTGCACATCATCATATTTTGCATTGCTTATCATTACATTTTATTCTGCATTATTATATGGCCCGTTTAGTTCTGATTTTGATCTGTTTGCTTTGTGGTATTGATATGATCATTGACTAAGTTAAATTGTGAATTAGTGACTCTAACTAGGGAAGTAACTTGGGCTTGTGATTATCATGTGAGATTATTGAAAGTTGACAGACTTGTGGGTTAGAAGCTTCATCTTAGGTTATGACTCTGTTATGGGATATTCTGTGACTTGGATTTGAGTATTAAGTGCCTATCTGTCTATCTTGTTGATTTTATACTTATATGCATGAACTAATCTTAGTCAGCCTATAATGCTTACTAGTATATAGTGTTTGTCTTGATACTACCTTCTTCACCCTTTTTGAGTGCGGATTGTGTTCCGAGAGATTTCATCCGATTACATCTCTAGCTTGAAGCTAGTTTGATCGATCGGATCCAGGGTGAGCTTCTGTCCATGCCATGCCACCTGAAGATCTCTCTTTCTAGATGTCTATTTTTATTCCAGACATCATTTGTTATTATAGTTGAGATATACTTCATTCTTTAGACATTGTTAGTTAGAGTCCTTGTACGATGACTTTCAGATTTTAGGGGTGTAATAGTTAGACTTCCGCACTTATATTATCTATTAATTATGAATAGTTTATTTATTTATTCATTCACATGATCATTGATTGTTTAAGTATAAATGATTAAAGAATTTAAAATTGGCTAATGATTAATGGGTTAATGGATAAGGGTTCGTCTACTAGTGATAATAAGGTAGGTGCCCGCACGATCGATAATTAGGGTCGTGATAATTTATATAATCTAGAAGTGTAGATTAACACATTCTAGAAGTGAATTGCTCTTAAATTCAAGAACCTAATCATAAGACTTAGAGTTTCACCCAAATAGGGGTTTTTGGCTAATTGATGAAATTGAAGGGTCTAATATGATTAGAAACCCTTGTTGGGACTATGGGTAGGGTAATTTCAACCTTAATTTCCGATTTTACCAGTATGATTTGTTAGGGGTATTTTGGGCATCTTTCCCCAAATCGTTTTTTCTTCCAATTAGTTGGTTTATTGCTTACTTAGCATTACTATATTTTAGACTTTGAATGTTTCGAGGCACTACGTAAATAGAAGGCTCTATTGGAGTAGCTCGTGGCTCCAGTTCTGTATTCGAGGTAGGTTACGGTTTACTTGAGTTAGACTTTGATTAGTGAAATGCATATATGGTAGAGTTGACGGGAGACAGCATGATTAGGTCTTTGGCCATGAAGTCTGGTTGAATATTACTTAGGTTGGTATGACTTCTGATTACGTGGGCTTGTCGCCGTTACTTTATGTATTGAACCATGAGGTGTAATTGTTGTGTTTTGGAAGGAAAGGGTTGATATATACTCTTCGTGTTGATTGAGATAGTTTGTATGATTCATACTATTGTTGAGCTAATTTATCTTAGTCTTATTATGACCTATGGCATTGTGACTTGTATTATCATTGGCATTTGATTTCATTGAGTTATCATGCTTACTTGTGAGCTGGTGCTTCATATTGGGCTTCTGGACTAGAACCATAGCTTGAGACTCATCTTGTGAGTATATAAGGCACATTTGGCAGGGGGTGAGGATGTTGCCTATTGTGAACTCGTGATTTGAAGTCTGTTCAAAAGCGAGTGGACTCATGATTCGAGGTCTGTTCCTAAGTGAGTGGTACATGGACACCATGGGCCCCCCGCGGGTCATGACTATCGTGCGAACAAGGCCTTTAGCATGTGTGTACGGTTGAGTTACTTATCATTGGTTGCATTGCATTAACATCATCTTATTTATACGATTTGATTTGTTGGTTGTTGTTGTTATGCCTATCTGTCTATCTTCTTGATTTTATAAATGTATGCATGAGCTAATCTTAGTCGGCCTATGATATCTGCCGGTACATAGTGTTTGTACTGATACTATCTTGCTGCACCCTTTTGAGTGCAGATTACATTCCAGGACCGTCTTCTAGACCTCACATCTAGCCCGAGGCTATTTCGAAGGTGAGCTCCTATCCAACCATGCCGCCTACAGATCTCTCTTATTGATGTCTATTCTACTTTCCAGACATTATTATTACATTTCAGACACTTATATATTCCTAGACAGTATATTTGGTTAGAGTCCTTGTACGATGACTTTCAGTTCTTCGGATTGTAATATGTAGTATTCTGCACCTATTTTCTATTTATGCAAGTCTTATTTCTTTTGTTAATTAAGTTATTTGGATATTTGAATGATTAATCGGTTAAGGGGATGGTTCTCCCACCAGGGGGGTTAGTGTGGGTGCCATTAAGACGTATTTGGGTCGTGACAAACCTAAACACTTAAAATTACCTCCACAAGATCTCTCAACCCAAAATATGAAATTATGAAGTCTAGATTCATTTTTTGAGATAAAAGGTTTTCTGATCTCTGTTAATTCCGCTTCTGTGGACCTTTTCTCGTAGGTGTAGGCTCGCACCTACGGAGAAAAGGCCACAGATACGGTCTCCACTTAGTCTCCCAAATGCGCAGGTGTGGGGAAGAGTCTGCAGATGCGGCTCTCCCCAAACCCACCATATCTTGCACCTCCGAACCAAACCCCGTAGAGGTGAGCCAGCAGGTGCAGTCACACCAGAAATCAGAAAATTTTGATTTTCACTAAGTCTAATCCAAGACTCGAAACTCATTCGGAACCCCACGAACACTAACCAAACTGCGAACTTATCAGAAATCACGCTATGAACTCGCTTACGCACTCGGATTGTCCTAAAGAGGTCACCTTGCCCCGGTGTTGACCCTAGTCAACTCCAACCAACCAAAATCAACCTTTCCAAGCAATGACCCAAAACCCAAACAGATACCTCGGGACACGAACCAAAGGCTCTACTAAGTCTAAAATCACCTTCCGAACCTAATGGAATATCAGAATTTGATTTTGGACTTAATTTCCCAAAAGTCAACTATTTGGTCAACTCGTTTTCATTTATTTTACTTAGAAAACTCTAGAATCCTCAAAACCAACCAAGACTTGCCCGATAGCCTAGAGAACCACGCCACCCATCCCTGCAATAGAAAAGAGACTATGAGAAGAATATTTTGGGGAAAAAGAGTAAAATGCCTGAAACGATCAAACGGGTTGTTACATTTAGGAACAGTTACGTCCAAATGTTAACTGGGGAATGATGGTAAAAGTACAAGTGCACCGCTATCAGTATCATCATCTCAATATGTTTCCTCAAGTTATTGCCATATCTAAAGAACATAAAGAATTGTTAAAAAATAACAAATATTGAAGGCAAAAACAACAAAGGCTAGAATTAAAAGCTAAGTTTCATAAAAGTATCGTTTCTTTCAAGTTTATACTTTATACTGCTTCTCTATAACCTTTGCGTCATTATATATATTTTTTCATTTTGCAAAAACCTTTTGATTGCTTATGAACTGTCGGGCTGTTGGGTAAGAAAATAATGTTTACTTGAATTATTGAAGGGCTGTGTCTGTTAGTGAAGAAGTATGCAACGTATTTCTTCTAGATAAGGGTAAAAAACACATCTCAAGTATCACCTTTTTTTGTTTCTTACATGAATTATCAGGTGTGAGAGTTTCCTACCTAAACTATCACCAAATAGTTAGCAAAACACACCTCAACTATTGGTTGTTCACTTTTCCAACCTGATAGCTGAGGTTGGAAAAGTAAACAATTGATAGTTGAGGTGTGTTTTACTAACTAGTTGGTGATAGTTTAGGTAGGAAACTCTCACACATGATAGTTCAAGTAGAAAACTCAAAAGCAAGTGATACTTGAGGTGTGTTTTTGACCCTTAACTCTTTTTTTTTTTGTTGGAAAACAGAAGTAGGTATTTTTAGATTTTAGAAGGGTACTTTTGCAATTTAACTTTTGGTTTAAGGGCTTCCCACTTTTAATATATAGCTAGATAAAGAGACTTATAAAATAGAGAAAATGCTCCGTCCATTTCAATTTATGTGAACTATTTCCTTAGTAGTCTATGCCAAGAAGAATGACCTCTTTCTATAATTGGAAATAATTTACCTTTACGCAATTATTTTTAGCCACACATGTGTGTGACTCATTTAACACCATAAGTTTTAAAAATCTTCTCTTCTTTCTTAAACTTTGTGCCCAGTCAAATAGGTTCATAATTTTAAACGGAAGGAGGAGTTTGAATTTTACACTTCATTAAATAGATTTGTAATAGTATAAAATAGACTTATAATAAGACGGAACTCCTAGCATATTTATATATATGTTGGTACGATTTTAACAAAAATAATGATTTATCTCTTAATTTACATAGAAAAATTTTCAAACCTAAAATACTCCATCAGTTATGGACATAATTAATATATTCGGCCTCAATTTGTTAGGGATTAAACCGTAATTGCTATTGTACATGATAAGGGCAGTTTAATTAACATATTATATATACCATGTTAGAACTATTTTTATTAAGTTATTAGTTAATGATAAGTATTAAAATTTACTTATTATTACTTTATAAATAAGTGTAACGACCCGTTTGGTCGTTTAGGAATTTTGATCCTAACCCTAGCTTCGTTAAAGCGTGTTTGACTCGTGGGGATAGGTAGCGCAGTTCCCTAGATGATCGGGAATGGTTTTGGGGAAAATTGGAGGCTTAAAGTGAAAAATCTTCGACCAATAGTTGACTTTTAGGTAAGCGAACCTTTTTGGGAATTTCGTTGATTCCATGAGGTCCAGAGAGTCGTTTATAACTTGGTGGGGTGATTGGTTCGGTTCCCGAGTCACTCGAGAGCATTTTGATCTTTTGGTTGGAAACTTATTTTTGGGATTCTGGGGGTTGACCAGGTCAAGATGATCTCCGTTGCGAATTCTGAGGGCACGGGTGAGTTCGTAGCGCACTTTTACACGGGTATGCATGTTTGGTTTGTATCCAGAAGGTCTCGGATGAATGTTGGGTTTTGGAATGAACTTGGTGAAAGCTATATTTTTCTTTGGTTTCTGGTGTGCCGCTTCTGTAGCGGTTTGGCCACGTCTGCGAGCCTGCCTCCGGGAAGCTTGGTTTGCAGGTGTGAGGCATTGCCTTGTCGAGCAGTTTTGCACCTACCGCCGCCGCCAACTCCAAGTCATGTGTGGGGTAGTTCTTCTCATGCACTTTTAGCTTGTTACACCTCGTGGTCTTGTACATTGAGATTTATTGTGTGTTAGTGGTTCTAGTCTTGGACCTCAGGGTTATCAAGGTTAAATGAGATTAGACATGTTTATCTTTTAGTTATGAGGGGTTAAGTTATTAGAGGCTCAATGAATCGACGAGAATTCGTTTCAGCAAAAGTTGGGATTTACGGTTGCATATACGGACCGTATATATTATACAGACCATAAATTCCATGATTTCCACCGTAGAATTGAATCAGTGGTTGGTGTTTTCTATTGGGGATTTACGGTCCAAATGTACGGACCGTATATCCGAGGCGGTGGCAGTTTTTTTTTTTTTGTTTCTTATGTTGTATACTCGACCTTTATTCATTTTAGCTAATTTCCAACATTTCCCAAGTCCATGAAAGTTCTAGAATCTTCCTCTAAACATATCCAACCAAACCCAAGTAAAATCAAGGATTGAAAGGTGAAAATCAAGAGATTCAAGTGTTGGGAGGCTCACTAGGGTTTGTAGAGTACAAGAATTCCTTTGGTGTTGAAGTTGGAGGTTTCACTCAAGTGGAATAATTTGATCCAAAGCTTGCTCTGTGTGATTAAGGTAAGTTTTCACATTTATTGCATGTTGTTGAGGATGTTTGATTGTCATAAAAGTTTTCACATTTATTGCATGTTGTTGAGGATGTTTGATTGTCATATAACTTGATTGAGGAAAGAAAGAGAAAAAGAAAGTTCAAATATGAATTTGGGGATATTTTGAGTAGTGAATTAACTTGAGTTATAATTATTAGAATGCTTTGAGTATAATCTTCTTATGAGGGGTGATAATGATGATGGGGAAGTGTTGTATACAAGTGTATAAGGGGTTGTGTTTAAGTTGTTGTTATAAATTGATTATGGGAATAAGTTTTGGGATTGTATTGGATATAGTTTAAATGACATCTCTTAATCATGATATTGTTGAAGTTGTTATTGTTGTTTGGGGGTTCATTTGGAATTTGGTGGAAGTAGATGGAATAGGGGAAGTGCTGCCCAATTTCGTTAGTTTATTAATTATTCTAGCTTGAACTTATAAGTATTTTCAAGACTTGACATTGGTGTGAATCCTCTTGAATGTAGATTTGTGAACTTGGAAGGAGAAACGCTAAGTAGTTGAGGAGACAAAAGGGTATGTAAGGCTAGCCCTTTTTTTTTTTCTTCTAAAGGCATGATTCCCTTAATGTGAACCCATACATGATATCCATAATGTCCTATTTCCTAAAAACGCTAGAAGCTCATAATTCTCAAGGTTCTCATGAAATTGTTGACAAATATTCTACATATTGATGATGATGATGATGATATTTCTAAAGATACCAAAGCTTATAGCTCTTAATGTTTTCATAATATTATTGATTTGTTCCATGATTATTGATTTTACTCATTGTTGTTGATCTCATCTTATGGTATTTGTTATTTCAAGGTGAGATATAGCGATGATAATAGTTCCATAATAGAAATCGGAGGTTTACCGACCTTACGTCACTCCGATAGAATTGTAACGTTTCATTTGGGCTCTCATGCATGCTTTATATATATATGTATGTATTTTCTCACACCGCGCCCGCGCTATAGTCGGTCGGGAAGGCACGTAGATGTGCACACCATTGCAGTGGGCTGATTATGATGTTACCCCGGACGAGGGATACCCCGGACACGGGATGTTATGATATGTGGATCGGGCTGCACGTTCCGCAACAATATATATATGTATGAATTTTTTCTTTTAAAACTAAGCATGCATGACATCCGCCTTAAGAGGCATCCAGATGTACAGGTTATCTCTCTAATCTCATGTTACTTTCCATATCTTTATTATGTTGTTATTCATGCCTCGCATACTTAGTACATTATTCGTACTGACGTCCTTTTGCCTGTGGACGCTGCGTTCATGCCCACAAGTAGATGGGGAGACGGACCGGATCCTTAGGTTGCTTCATCAGCGTTTGCTCAGGAGTGCTTCATTTGTCCTGGAGTTACAGCTTAGTCGGTATTATTCTTTTGTATACATATGGGCATGATAGGGTCCTGTCCCGTCCTTATGATGTTTGTACTCTTTGTAGAGGCTCGTAGACAGATGCTCATATTTAGATATTTAGTATACTTATTGGTTCATATCATTGTATATATTTTTGGCAGCCTTGTCGGCTGGTACATGTGGCACAGTTGTTGGTGATTATATAGACTATGATGCTTCTGAGTTAGTGACATGGTCCACCTAGATATAATTATGAGAAGTATATTAAAAGGTGCTCGGTAGGTTAACTCCGGGAACCCGTCATGGCCCTTTGGTTGGGTCGTGACAAAAGTGGTATCAGAGCAGTTCGTCCTAGGGTATGTCTACGGGCCGTGTCCAGCAGAGTCTTGTTTATGGGTGTGAAGCGCGCCACACTTGTAAACAGGTGGCTGCGGGGCATTTAGGAATGATTGACCTTCTTCCTCTTCTTAGATCGTGCGATAGAGCCATGTTATCAGGATTCTCTTTTCCTAATCGTGTGTTATGATTTCAGCGATGCCGGTGAAGAGAAAAAGCTACAGCGGCTTAGAAAGGTAAATCAGTGGCAGGCAGGAGGACTGAGCGGATACCGCCTATAGATTTAGAGGAGGGTGATCCCAGAATGAGATTCCATCCCGATCCTCTCATACTCCGCCCACCCCAGAGGCGCATAGAGGAGCCTCAGCTCCAGCTCCAACACCTCCAGTCCCTCCACCGAATGCCTTAGGCCAGGAGATGAGAGAGACCATTCGGTTGCTGACTCAGTTAGTAGCCGCTGAGGCTCAGCGGCAAGGTACAGGTCGTGGTTATAGAGCTGTTAGCGCCAAAGTCCGTGATTTCATTACTTTGGACCCTCCAGAATTCTTTAGGTCAAAGCAGGATGAGGACCCGCAGAACTTCATAGATGAGATGTTGAGGACATTGTGGGTAATGCATGCTTCTGATGTTGAGTCGGTAGAGTTGACTTCTTATAGATTGCGAGATGTGGCGGTTCATTGGTACAGCACCTGGATATCTTCTAGCGGGGTAAATGCACTTCTACCGGTATGGCAAGAGTTTGTGGATGCTTTTCTCCGACACTTTTTGCCGCCAGAGGTTCAAGGGGCCAGAGCTGATAGATTCCTAAACCTCAGGAAATGGAATATGAGTGCGCAGGAATAGAGTCTTCATTTTAATTCTTGGCTCGGTATGCCCCAGCTATGGTTGCTGATATGGGAGATAGAGTTCACCGGTTCGTGAATGGTTTGGGGCCACACTTGATTGATGATTGTTTGACGGCCTCACTTCAGGAAGGTATGGATATTTCTCGTATTCAGGCCCATGCCCAGAATTTGGAAGAACAACAGCAACAACGGAGGAGTGAGCGTGAGTACGGCAGGGGTTATAGTAAGAGGGCTAGATCCTTAGGTGCTGTCAGTGAGCTTGGAGGAAGTAAGAGGCCAGTATTCCAGATGCTCCGGTCATTCAGCAGCTAGTGTACCTCCGCGGTTTGCAGGCAAGAGATTTGACCGCCCTATCTATTCCGGACCAGTCGAGTTCTAGGAGCTCGGGTTCTCGGATAGGTGATTACGCGGATGAGACCACCCTTACCATGGTGCACTTTATGTGGTAGGCTATATTAGGGACTGTTCCACCTAAGTACAAATGCTTGTTATGCCTGCCGTTAGACAGGTCATATGATGCGTGATTTTCCATCGAGAGGTGGCAGAAGTATAGTTCAGCCCACGGGATCAACAGCCGGTTCTTCATCATCCGTACGCCCCCTGGGGCAGAGTTCACAGATACCGACGGGCCGTGGTAGAGGTAACGGGGGATCGTCCAGCTCGATCGGTCCTAAGAACCGTATCTACGTATTATCTGGGCGACATGATCTCGAGTCTTCACCTGTTGTAGTCACAGGTATATTATCAGTATCTTCTCATGATGTATATGCATGGATTGATCCAGGGTCTACATTATTGTATGTTACTCCTTATATTGCCAGTCAGATTGGGGTGAAACCTGAGTCAATTAAACCTTTTGAGGTGTCTATACCCGTTGGTGACCCTGTTATAGCTAGTCGGGTATATCGAAATTATATGGTTATAGTTTGTGATCGACGTACCATGGCAAATCTGATTGAGCTTAATATGGTAGATTTTGATGTCATTATGGGCATGGATTGGTTGGCTTCTTATTGTGACAATTTTGATTGTAGAACGAAGATGGTTTGTTTCTAGTTTCCAGGAGAGCCAGTTCTAGAATAGAAGGGTAATACAGCATCTCTGAGAGGTAGGTTTATTTTCTATCTTAAGGCAAGAAATATGATTGCTAAGGGATGTATTTATCATCTAGTTCGGGTTTAGGATACGGAGGCAAAGCCACCAACTCTTCAATCTGTTCCGGTAGTGAATGAGTTTCTAGATGTATCCCCGAACGAGCTTCCAAATCTTCCACCAGAACGGGAGATTGACTTTGCTATCGATGTGTTACTAGATAATAAGCCAATATCTATTCATCCT
The DNA here is from genome assembly GCF_029784015.1 of Lycium ferocissimum. Lineage (NCBI taxonomy): Eukaryota > Viridiplantae > Streptophyta > Magnoliopsida > Solanales > Solanaceae > Lycium > Lycium ferocissimum. The sequence goes on from NC_081353.1 coordinate 1,572,965, forward strand.
TATAGAATGGCTCCTGCAGAATTGAGGGAGTTGAAGGATTTACTTGAGAAAGGCTTTATAAGGCCTAGTTCGTCGCCGTGGGGCGCATCGTTATTATTTGTAAGGAAGAAAGATGGCTTCTTGCGAATGTGTATCGATTACGGCAATTTTGAATAAGGTGACAATGAAGAACTAGTATCCCTTTCCAAGAATCGATGATTTGTTTGATCAATTGCAGGGCGCCAAATAGTTTTCAAAAATAGACTTGAGATCGGGGTACCACCAGGTGAGAGTTAGGGAGAAAGATATTCCGAAGATGGCCTTCAGAACCAGATATTGTCACTTTGAATTTCGGGTGATGTCGTTCGGGTTAACGAACACTCCAACAGTATTTATGGATCTGATGAACAGTGTATTTAGGCCTTTCTTAGGTTTATTTGTGATTATATTCATCGATGATATTCTGGTGTATTCTCAATCTGAGGCAGAACATGCAGATCATTTACGTGCTGTCCTTAGAATTCTTCAGGCTCGGGAGTTATATGCAAAGTTCTCAAAATGCGAGTTCTGGTTGAATTTCGTAACTTTTTTAGGGCACATTATTTCGGCTGATGGTATTTGAGGCCGAGACCTACAACACCTACTGAAGTTCGTAGTTTTTTGGGTTCGGCCGGTTATTACAAAAGATTTGTGAAAGGCTTTTCTTCCATTTCTGCACCATTAACGAAGCTAACTCAGAAAATAGCTAAATTTCAGTGGACGGATACGTGTGAGCACAGTTTTCAAGAGTTAAAGAACAGGTTGACTTCGACCCCGGTTCTGACACTTCCAGAATGATCGGAAGGCTATGTTGTCTATTGTGATACCTCAAGCGTTGGACTCGGTTGTGTGTTGATGCAGCATGATAAGGTGATTGCTTATGCTTCAAGGAAGTTACGGAAACATGAGAAAAACTACCCGACCCATGATTTGGAGTTGGCTGCGGTGATTCATGCATTAAAGATGTGGAGGCATTATTTGTATGGTATTCATGTTGATATCTATACGGATCATAAGAGCCTCCAGTATATTTTCAAGCAGAAAGAGTTGAATTTGTGGCAAAGGCAATGGTTGGAGCTATTGAAAGATTATGATGTTAGTATTCTATATCATACTGGAAAGGAAAATGTAATTGTTGATGCTCTTAGCCGCAAATCCATGGGCAGTTTAAGTAATGTTCAGCCAGAGAAGAGGGAGTTAGCTAGTGAGCTTCGACAGCTAGCCAGCCTAGGTGTTCACTTGATAGACTCAGGCAATACGGGTGTTACTATTCAGAATTCGGCTTCCTCATCTTTGGTAGTTGAGGTGAAAGAGCGTCAGTATGAGGATTCCATATTAGTTCATTATCGAGATACATTCCCTTATAAGAAAAAGTCACCATTTGAGACTTCTGCAGATAGAGTTCTCATGTACCGAGATAAACTATGTGTTTCCAATGTTGCAGGGTTACGTCACCAGATTTTGGAAAAAGCCCATTGTTCCCGTTATTCTATTCATCTGGGAGCGACAAAGATGTATCATGATGTTAAGTCCATTTATTGGTGGGATGGAATGAAGAAAGACATATGAGACTTCGTAGCTCAATGTCCTAACTGTTAGCAGGTAAAGATTGAGCATCAGAAGCCCAGTGGATTATTGCAAGCTATTCATATTCCTACTTGGAAATGGGAAGTAATCAATATGGATTTCATTACAGGCTTGCCTCGTTCTCAGCGTACGTATGATTCCATATGGGTAATTGTGGATAGACTTACGAAATCAGCTCATTTTCTACCTGTCAGAACCACTTACTCAGCTGAAGATTATGCCAAGCTTTATATCAAGGAGATAGTACGACTTCATGGTGTTCCAGTATCCATTATCTCTGATAAAGGAGCGCAGTTTATAGCTAATTTCTTGAAGTCTTTCCAAGAGGGTTTGGGGACTCAGGTGAGTCTTATCACAGCATTTCTTCCCCAGACTGATGGACAAGCTGAGCGCACCATTCAGACACTCAAAGATATATTGAGAGCATATGTATTAGACTTCGGAGGCAGTTGGGATGATCATTTTCCACTCATTGAGTTTGCATCTAACAATAGTTATCATTCCAGTATTTAGATGGCTCCGCATGAAGCTTTATATGGGCGGAAGTGTAGATCACCAATCAAATGGTTCGAAGTGGGAGAGGCTAAACTAGTAGGGCCAGGTTTGGTTCAGTAGGCAATGGAGAATTTAAGCTTATACAGGACCGATTATTGACAGCCCAAAGTCAACAAAAGTCCTATGCAGACAATCGCCGACGAGATTTGGAATTTCAAGTCAATGACTGGGTATTCTTGAAGGTATCACCTATGAAAGGTGTGATAATATTTGGTAAGAAGGGTAAGCTTAGTCCTCGATACATTGGGCCTTACAAGATTGTACGCAAAGTGGGCCAAGTAGCCTATGAGTTAGATTTACCTTCAGAATTGGAAACAGTCCATCCGATTTTCCATGTGTCAATGCTTCGCAAGTGAATTTGAGATCCTTCCAGAATTGTACCGGTAAATGATGTTCAGGTCACCGAACAATTATCCTACGAAGAAGTCCCCATTACAATCCTAGATAGGCAAGTTTGGAGGCTAAGAACTAAAGATGTAGCTTCAGTTAAATTCCTATGGAGAAACAGGAATAAAGAAGAAATGACTTGGGAAGCTGAAGAAAATATGAAGTCCGGGTATCCACACTTGTTTCCATTGCCAGAGGAGGTTCAAGTACACCATTTTCTTCAGGTGCGTAATAATTTCTTTTTGTGATTTTTTGGTCGTGTGGGGCCATTATTGTTGTTGTTATTGTAGCCCTGTGAGGCATTGTATATTCTGGATTGTTGTGATAGAATGGCAGTCATATAGTTACAGGGGAAACTCTGGTGAAATTTCTGTAGAATCTCTAAGAGTCTAACATTCGAGGACGAATGTTTCTAAGGGGGGAAGAATGTTACACCTCGTGGTTTTGTACATTGAGATTTGTCGTGTGTTAGTGGTTCTAGTCTTGGACCTCGGGGTTATCAAGATTAAATGAGATTAGACATGTTTATCTTATAGTTATAAGGGGTTAATTTCATGTTTAGCAGGTATTGGAAGGATTAGAGGCTCAATGAATCGACGAGAATACGTTTCGGCAAAAGTTGGGATTTACGGTTGGATTTAAGGACCGTATATATTATACGGACCGTAAATTCCATGATTTCCACTGTAGAATTGAATCAGTGGTTAGTGTTTTCGGTTGGAGATTTACGGTCCAAATGTACGGACCGTAAATTATTTACGGTCTGTATATTGGACCGTATATATATATATATATTTTTTATGTTATATACTTGACCCTTATTCATTTTAGATCATTTCTAACATTTTCCAAGTCCATGAAAGCTCTAGAATCTTTCTCTAAATATATCCAACCAAACCCAAGTGAAATCAAGGATTGAAAGGTGAAAATCAAGAGATTCAAGTGTTGGGAGGCTCACTAGGGTTTGTAGAGTCCAAGAATTCCTTTGGTGTTGAAGTTGGAGGTTTCACTTAAGTGGAATAATTTGATCCAAAGCTTGATCTTGCGTGATTAAGGTAAGTTTTCACATCTATTGCATGTTGTTGAGGATGTTTGATTGTTATACAACTTGATTGAGGAAAGAAAGAGAAAAAGGAAGTTCAAATATGAATTTGAGGATATTTTGAGTAGTAAATTAACTTGAGTTATAATTATTAGAATGCTTTGAGTATAATCTTCTTATGAGGGGTAATAATGATGATGGGGAAGTGTTGTATACAAGTGTATAAGGGGTTGTGTTGAAGTTGTTGTTACAAATTGATTATGAGAATAAGTTTTGGGGATTGTATTGGATATAATATGAATGAAATCTCTTAATCATGGTATTGTTGAAGTTGTCATTGTTGTTTGGGAGTTGATTTGGAATATGGTGGAAGTAGATGGAATATGGGAAGTGCTGCCCAATTTTCGTTAGTTTGTTAATTATTCTAGCTTGAACTTATGAATCTTTTCAAGACTTGACGTTGGTGTGAATCCTCTTGAATGTAGATTTGTGAACTTGGAAGGAGAAACGTTAAGTAGTTGAGGAGACAAAAACGTATGTAAGGCTAACCCCCTTTTTTTTTTCTAAAGGCATGATTCCCTTATTGTGAACCCATACATGATATCCATAATGTCCTATTTCCTAGAAACGCTAGAAGCTCATAATTCTCACGGTTCTCATGATATTGTTGACAAATATTCTCTATATTGATGATGATTCTATTTCTAAAGAAACCAAAGCTTACAGCTCTTAATGTTTTCATAATATTATTGAGTTGTTCCATGATTATTGATTTTACTCATTGTTGTTGATCTCATCTTATGGTATTTGTTCTTTCAAGGTGAGATATAGCGATGATGATGGTTCCATAATAGAAATCGGAGGTTAATCGACCTTACGTCACTCCGATAGAGTTGCAACATTTTATTTGGGCTCTCATGCACGCTTTATATATATGTATGTATTTTCTCACATCGCGCCGCGCTATAATCGGTCGGGCAGGCATATAAATGTGCACACCACTACAGTGGGCAGATTATGATGTTACCCAAATGCGGGATGATATGATATGGTTCGGGCTACACGTTCCGGCAATATATATATATATATATATATATATATATATATATATATATATATATATATATATATATATATTTTTTAAAAAAAAGCTAAGCATGCATGACATCCGCCTTAAGAGGCGTCCAGATGTACAGGTTATCTCTCTTATCTCATGTTACCTTCCATATCTTTATTATGTTGTTATTCATGCCTTGCATACTCAGTACATTATTCATATTGACGTCCTTTTTCTTGTGGACGCTACGTTCATGCCCACAGGTAGACAGACCGGATCCTTAGGTTGCTTCATCAGCGTTTGCTCAGGAGTGCTCCATTTGTCCTGGAGTTACAGCTTAGCCGGTATTATTCTTTTGTATACATATGGGCATGACGGGGTCCTGTCCCGTCCTTATGATGTTTGTACTCTTTGTAGAGGCTCGTAGACAGATGTTCATAGTTAGATGTTCAGTATACTTATCGGTTCATATCATTGTATATATTTTTGGCAGCCTTGTCAGCTTGTACATATGGCACAGTTGTTGGTGATTATATAGACTATGATGCTTCTGAGCTAGTCATGTGGTCCACCTAGATATAAGTAGGAGAAGTATGTTAAGAGGTGCTCAGTAAGTTAGCTCCGGGTATCCCTCATGGCCCTTCGGTTGGGTCGTGACACAGCTGCCTCGAAGCATAAGCTATAACCTTCCCTTTCTACATCAAAACACAACTAAGGCTAATCCGTGAAGCATTGCAATACACAGTAAAGCCCTTTTCCTCCACGGGAAGAGTCAAAACCGGAGTTGTAGATAATAATTTCTTGAGCTTTTGAAAGCTCACCTCGCACTCATCCGACCACTGGAAAGGCACATTTTTCTGAGTCGGCCTGTTCAAAGGAGATGCAATTGATGACAACCCTTTTACAAAGGGTCGATAGTAACTAGCGAGGCCAAAAAAACTCCAAATCTCGGTAACCGAAGTAGGCCTAACCCAATCACGAACTGCCTCAATCTTCTTGGGATCCACCATAATACCATCCTTGGTCACTACATGACCCAAAAACGCCACAGAGTTTATCCAAAACTCCCATTTCATAAACTTATCATATAATTTCTTCTCCTTCAAAATTCTGAGCATGATCCTCAAATGTTGCTCATATTCCACTCTACCACGAGAGTATATCAAGTTATCATTGATGAAGACGATTACAAAAGAATCCAGGTACGGTCTAAAAACACCATTCATCAAGTCCATATAAGCTACTGAGGAGTTGGTCAGCCTAAAAGTCATAACCAGAAACTTGTCTTAGGAACATCCTCTTCTCTAATCTTCAACTGGTGATAACCGAACCTGAAATTGATCTGGAGAAGACCGATTCACCCCGAAGTTGATAAACAAATCATCGATACGGTGGGATACCTGCCCGATAGTAACGTTTTTCAGGCGGTGGTAGGATACACATATGCATAGTCCCATCCTTCTTCCTCACAAACAACACCGAAGCACCCTAAGGCAAAACACTAGGTCTAATGAATCCCTCACTCAATATGTCTTGCAACTGTTCCTTCAATTCCTTCACCTGGCACCATCAAATATGACGGAAGATAAATTGGCTTCGTTCCCAGCTCCAAATCAATACAAAAGTCAATGTCGCAATCTGGTGGAACACCTGGTAGGTTTGTCGGAAACACATCGGGAAACTCCCTCACTACTTGTACCGACTCAAGTAGAGGAGTATCGACACTAGCATACCGAACATAGGCTAAATAAGCTTAGTACCCCTTCTCGACCATCTGACAAGCCTTAAGAAACGATATCCCTTGGCGCATGACTAATAGCACCCTTCCACTCCAACCTAGGGACTCCTGGCATAGCTAAGGCAACAATCTTAGCATGATTGTCTAAGATCATGTGATAAGCGGACAACCAATTCATACCTAGAATAATATCAAAAAGCTACGGTATACCAGAAATGTGAATCGGCGCAAGTGTCATACCCACAATCGAATTAACCACACAAGATCGATACACTCGATCCCCGCTCTGATTCGAGCAGGGAGTAGAAACACTAATAAGGAAGTCAAGCAACTCACGTAGCATATCCAAACTCGAAGTAAAATAAGTAGACATATAAGAGCATGTAGAGCCTAGATCAAATAATTCCATAGCCAATCGATGACAAACCGAAATCGTACTTGTGATGAGCACGCACCGAAGCCTCATCTCGGTCTGCTGAACGCAACGCGAGCACGGCAGCAGCACCGAGAACTCGCGACCACACGCCGCGCTTTGTACGGGTAAAATCTGCTAGAATAAGAACAGCACGTACGTGCCACCTTCTCCTGGGCGGCTTTAATGCGAGAACACAGTGTGGGCTGCAGGTGGCAAGTACGAGACGCTCCCCCGGCAAAATGCCACTAATCGCCGCGCCTGCTTAACATCCCCAGTTCGGTGAGCTGCGAGAAGAGCTAGGGTGTCACCAAACCCCTAAGGGTGCGGGCACCCGGGGGTCCCGGTCGGCGAACCCCGGGGCATTGCCCTTTAAAACCCGTCATTTTAAAAACTTTTAAGAACAAA
>NC_081353.1:1580268-1608521 GCF_029784015.1 Lycium ferocissimum
AATAATTTAAACGACATGGAAACATCATAAAACTTACCTTAGTGAGGGTGTCGGATTGAACTTCGGAGCAAATATCCCACTTGTGCAAAACCCTAGATTTTCCCTTGCTTGGATTCTTGCTTTGGATGAACTTTAATGGGTTTCTTATACTTGATTCACTTGGTTTGATGAAGTTGAGCACTAATTCACTTGAAAACTTGTGGGAGAAGTGTGGAGAGATGTTTTAGAGAGAAGGGAGTGAAAGATGAAAATGAAATGAAATAAACTTGAACCTCATTAAATACAACATTCCGTCTCCCGATCGAATATACGGACCAACATACGGTCCGTATAATTTTCACGGCCGTATGTCTAGACCGTATATTTGGTCCGAGAGTCATGCCAATGGGCTGAATCTACGGCTGGACATACGGTCCGTATCTTTTATACGGCCGCATGTCTGGCCGTATAATGCCCAGTGGTTTCGATCTTGTTTTCGTCGACTCGCTTGATCTCCAATCCTTATGGAACCTTCTTGGAACTTGTCTAACACCTCAATACCAATCTAAGGGACGTTATAACTCTTCTTCATAATATCTTTAAGTCACCATTAACTCGTTACTCATGGATTCCTTCCGATACTTATCGTAAGCTTGGCCTTCTCTTGGCAATCTTTCTCGTCTAACGTCGAATGTCTTTGAAATCTTACTTAAGGTCATCAAATGCTATTTCTTACTTATCTAGACATCGTATACCTCGTACTCTTCATTAGCCCATTCACTGTGCATCAACGGGAAATTTTTCGAGGTGTAACAATTGACATCACATGAGTCTCAGTCAGTGCATAATCAGTTATTTGCTTAAGTTCAATAATCCGAAACAGTTAATCATGCTATCAGCTATAGCCAGTCTCAGTCTTGTAAATTGTTTAATGTTGAACACCTGTAGCTATATTTTTGGGCCCTAGGCCACAGTTTATGCATACGTATTGCTTGGGCCTGAGGCCACAGTTTTGTGCATATTTATTTGGGCCCTAGGCAACAGTTTATGTTTATAGTTATACAGGTGATTCTTTATTCAGAACAGGGAGTACTTCAGATCCTTGCCTTCCTGTTTAGTTCAGTTTTAGATTCAGTTTCAGTACTTATATTTCTTCTTTCAGTTGATTTACATACCAGTACAATTCAAATGTGCTGATGTCCCTTTTTATTGCTTGGGGGCCTGCATCTCGCGATCCAGGTAATGACTTACAGGTTGACGATCCAGCTACTTAGGATGTCAGTACGAACAATGTACTGAGTCTATAAGGCATATATAGTAACATAATAAGGAAATATAGAAAGCATAAGAAGAAAAGATAACTGTAACTGTTTGTCTCTTGAGGCGGAATCATGCATGCTCACTTTTACCTTTAAAACCAAATCATAACACATATATACAGATATAAGTAAGTTGTCTGAGTCATATGTCATCACTAGCCCATGTCCGGGATAGTCATCTCACGCCGCCCACTAGTGGTGCTGCCCGTGCCATATAGACACGGTGTAATCATATATAAAATAAGCATACATGTGAGCCCAATCAAAGCTACAATCATATCGGAGTGACGTAAGGTCGGCAACCTCCGATTATGTTATGGCACCATCATCATCGCTACATCTCGCCTTGAAAGAACTAATATCATGAGGTGAGGCAACAACAAGGAATAATATCAATGAAATCATAAATATAGGATTATCAAGCTCGTGAAAGCATCACTATCATAGAACATATCTCATAAGAAGCTATTAAGAATCTTTCAACTACTCAATATTCTTAGTAACATGAATTAAATGTGAAACTCACCTTTGGTCACATAGGAATAGTCTTTAGATGAACATACTCCACTTGGAGAAAAGCTCAACTTCAATTCCAAAGGAATTTCTAGCTTCCATTAACCCTAATGAGCACCCATACACTTAATTTCCCTTGATTATTGCTGATTAATCCTTGCTTTCTCTTGGATATGTACTAACATGATATGGAGAATATTCTAGAGTCTTCAAGACCTGTAGAGAAGGTGAAATCTAAAAATTATGAACAAGGGTCGTCTATTTATGGCTGGGATTGGAATATTCCAGAGAGGCGGTTCGACGAGCGGGTCGACGATTCGTCAATGTGTCGACGGTCCATCGACTTGCGCCTGCAGATCACCGATTACAGAAACATATTGACGGTGCACAGCGATGGTCTGTCGACATGTCGATGGCTCGTAGACAGTAACTGATGTCTGCTGAATTTCCTAAATCCGTTCCGAGTGCGTCGATTTGATTCGTTCAACTTCTAACCCCATAAATTGCGGGGAATACCTGCTAGTACGTTTGTACACGGGGTAAGGCACTTTCTACCTTAACTTTCCCCAACCAGCTTTCTTCTCTCACCTCAAATGTCTTTGGAATCTTAATTAGAATCACTAAGTATCCCTTCTTACTTTTAGGGGCATCATATACACCTTAACTTGCATTAGTCTATTCACCGCACAACAACCCAAAATTCCTAGGTGTAACACTCTCCCCCCTTTGGGCACATTCTTCCTCGAATGTTAAGTTCTCGGGGATTCTACAAAAAATTTGTCAGAGTTTCCCCTGTAATATGGCACTATCATCCTGTCACAACAACCCAAAATAACATCGCCTCACAAGGCTACAACAATAATAGCAAGAAGACATGGCCACACGCGACCCAAAAGCATTGAAAGAACATTACATATCTGGGGACAATGGCGTCTCATCTTGCACTTTTGCTGGGGGTGGAAATAAGTACTAGTATTTGGACTTCATATCTTCTTACGTGTCACGACCCGACTACGGGCCATGACGGGTATCCGGGGCTAACCACCGAACACCGCTCATTCTGTTACCTATCTGCTCTCATTCATAATAGATATCCATAATCATAGAAAACTATTATCATTTGAAACATATTTACTTTTATAAACATAAGCCCTTCGGCTATTAAAATAATATGTATATACATATACATAAGGACTGTGAGACCATACTACCCACACATACGTATCTACGAGCCTCTACTAGAACACTAAACATATGGATGGGACAGGACCCCGTCATGCCCAAAATATCTGTACACAAAGTAATATCTCAAAATAGCACCTCCGGAATAAAGTAGGGCTCCTGTGATTCAACGCTGATAGCTCCTACGGATCTGCACCGTCTCTTTGTCTACCTGTGGGCATGAACACAGCGTCCAAAGAAAAGGACGTCAGTACGAATATTGTACTGAGTATGCAAGGCATGAATGAAATGAATATAATAGGGAAGGCATAATGGCACAGGATGAGGACATAACCTTCGACTGGATACATTTTATACATATATTACACATAGCATATCATGTAAGCTACCATAGCGTATACCTCATCTCATCATACATACCTCATCACGTTGTACATACATTATTACATCATACAGACATCGTCATATCATACTTGCATAATCATATCATACAAACATTATCACATCATACATACATCGGCATGTCATACATCATCATCATCTTTAGTCCGCGTCCGGGTACCCATCATATGCAGCCCACCAGTGGTGGTCATGTCCGCCCTTTTCTCAGTACGGTGTAGTCGCACGCAGCCCACTGGTGGTGGTCATATCCGCCCTTTTCTCGGTGCAGTGGAATCACATCATCACACACATCATACATTTATCATCATACATAACATATGTTTACCATTACCATGCATTTCATAGACATATCATGGCTTATCTTAACTTAACGTCATCAAGCATATATACATATATACATACCATATAGTCTTCATCATACATTTTATAGGTACATTGTAGGCTAGCATCACATACATATCATAGATTTATAATTATTGATTGTCTTATAAGCATATCATGGCTCTATCATAATTTGGTACCACTACCTACATGTATATACATATACCATCCTAACATATATTGGGACTCATAGGCATCTATAGCCATGTCGGGGTGACGTAAGGTCGTGAAACCCCGATCACATTATGGAGTAGTCAGATCATCACATCTCACCTTGAAGGGACTAACATTTTAAGGTGAGTGTACATAAGGAGAAGCATCAATGGAACCATACCTAGAATCATTGACTTCGTGGGCGTCATTCCTCACTCTAGGACTCTCTAGATTTAAATCGTCATCGTCAATTATGGTGCCCGAGCCTTATCTTTCTTCTTTATCTTATACATATGTAGCTCCCTATAGTCGTAGGCTCATCGTCATTACTATCGTGCCCATAATGTATATCTCTTATCTTTCTCTCATATGACTATTTATGAACGTAGGCTCTTAGTTCTTCAGAGTTCGGGAGATTCATGGAGACGGAGGAAGATCATGCCTTAAAGGGAAAGAGACCAACATTTTTAAGGAGTCGTATGAAGGTCATTAGCTTTGTTGAAATCTTGTATCATAAGTTTTAGGATCTCTAGACTCGGCTCATCATCATATTCATAACATACTTCTTACTTCATCTCGTGCGAGCTCTTTATAACGTAGACTCATCATTTCCGATACATACATATATGAAGAGAAATTATAGAGAGATAGGAGGATTCATACCATAGAGTCATGCCTTAGAAAGAAAGGTTGAGCCTTACATACCTTTGTCGTTTAACTACTCGATTGCTTGCTCGTCCTCTTTTAATGCACTCGTTAATACCTTCAATGGGATTCGTATCAACATTAGTTAGACAATCATGAGAGTGTACTTACTAAAGCTATAGAAAATTGGGCAGCACTTCCTTTGTTTATATTACTTTCTGCCATATTCCATATCAACCCTCAACATTCATAACAACGGTCACAATGCCATAAACAATGAGCATCATCCATTCACATTATCTACATTTAGAAATTTCACTCCAAATTCTCCTTGTTCATGACTAAAGTTCACTATAGTGTTCTTTCACATACAACACTTATTCCATGTTCTAAATATCATTTATAACGTATTCCTAATCTCAATATATCAATATCCACAACTCAAACCAAGCTTCTATTCATCAACAACACTATTGTCACCTTTATGACCCATTCCATATATTCTTTTATAAATCCAAGTGTTTCAACTTAATAATACTTTAAACATCATGAAAATACCATAAAACTTACCTTAGATGATGGAGGGACAAGCCTTGGATGATAATACACCTCTTGTACCAAAACCCTATTTCACCCTTTCTTGAACTCCTTGGTTTAGATGGCTTTAATGAGGTTTCATACACTTGATTCTTGTTGGTTTGATGAAGTTGGTCACAATTTCTCCTTGATTTCGTGTGGTTGAAGTGTATGGAAGGTTCTAGAGTCTTTGAGAGAGATGGAGAGGTGTATGGAATGAAATAAATGAAGTGGGAATGCATTTATAAACTTGGAACATTTCGGCCGTCGGAGTTCCACGGATTTGTTCCCACGGTCCATGGAACCAAGTGCTGGCGAACTGTCGGTTCATGAACAGCCAGCCACCTCCTCTGCCGGGCAATTCCACGGACCCATCCACTGTCCGTGGAATATTATATGGGCCGTGGAAGCGGTCGTGGAATTCACTGCTTCTCCGAAATTGTTCCCGTCGTCTCGTTTGATCTCCAATCCCTATGGAACCTTCTTAGCACTTGTTTATCACTTCATTAAAAATCTAAGGGACGTTATAACTCTTCTCCAAAATATTATTAAGATATCATTAACTCGATACGCGTAACTTTGCCCGACACCCAACTTATAACTCGCTTTCCTTAACAACTTCCTTTTCTTAACTCGAATGTCTTTGGAAATCTTAGTTAGAATCATCAAATACTATTTCTTACTTATGGAAACATCGTATACTTCGTACTCCTCACTAGCCTATTCATTGTGCATCAACGGAAAATTTTTTGAGGTGTAACATTACGCTTCCCAATGCACTTCTTTTACTGTCTCTCTCTGTCTCCCCTCATAATACCTTCGCTGCTTATATTTTTTGTTCTTCTTTCACTACCCCGAACCATTTGGGAGTGCAGTAAGAAATCCTCTCAGAGTCTTTTAATGATATTTCTAAATCTGGCTTCAAGATGAAATTTCCACATTCCACCAATTTGATACTCTCCCATTCTTGCAAGCTTCATACGGCCATCTGGATATGTCATTTCCAGATCATCTTGACAGGTCTTTAAAGATCTAACATACGTGCTTCTAGTATGCCTTAGAAAGTTAGAAAACGAGCTCTATTCGCTTACCCATCTCAGAATGAGGGGATTACTAGAATGACCTATCTTTCCCAGATCTTTCGGAATGCATCGATCTTCAGGTGCCGGTAGGGAACCAAGTATTTTTGCCTGAAAATTTTCCATAGATAGTTTATATGATTCTTTACAATTGCAACACCCATCTCAGCTTTAGGTTCCTTCTCATTCTTGACTAGTGCCACAAAATTGTCTTACACAAGTTTACTCCCTATTATTTCCTTCACCACCACCTCTCTCTTTCAGTATCTAATTTAATCCATTTTACTGTATTTACCTCGCGATGCGGCCTTAATTCCTTCGTGTTTGAGTACTCTAAGCTTGGAATTCTCGTATCACCCATACACTTTCTCTTCCAATGATCATACATATTTGTTCCTCTTCATTGTAGGTTGCTACCGTCAAGTATTCACATGCTTTCAAATAGTTCGTCTCCATTTCAATCCTCTTCTCTTGTTAACTCCGCATCCTTCCATTAGCAAGACATTACCAAATTCTGAGTCAGTTATGTTTGCCTTCAAGGCTTTCCCTGTGCAATGCTTCCCCAATCGTTATATGACATTGGAACTTCGCATCTATGTGTCTTGCTTGCGATGGCTATTCCACTTGACTTCCCGTCTTAGTCCACCATTCACTTCTCCCTCTAATCCAAATCTTACTATCATCGCCTGTATCTTCTCACTGTGAAATCATTCGCATGAGCTTTTATTGTATGGAAATACCATTTTATCCTTGTCTATCTTGCGCCTGAACTGAAGTCGCAATGCTCACGTAATGTACCTTCTTGAGGCTAAAACCGCTCTTCTTTCATAGGCCCAACCTTTAACTCTACCTCATAACTCACCTTACTATCGTACAACTGCCGTGTGGACTTTTCCACCCGTTTTCCATTCTACAACCCATATCTTGTATTATCTCATTTTTACGCCTCCGGCGGCCACGTTACCTTGGAAAATCGAAGACTACTTCTTTGATGGTCTCTTTTGGTTACCGTTTAGTTGCCACAACTATCAAACCATAAGGGAATTGTCTTTACTCCAATGTTTATTTCATTAGTTCTATTAATAACCATAAATCATCTCATATGTTTACCATTTCCATCGATGTAGCTCATAACCTCTCTATACTCTTTATGCCAAATCGCCCCCAAGCTCGCTCTCTCTTGGCTCACCTTTCTCAGTAATCTCTCCCTGGGACCTTTACCGTGTAACTCACCGAGGATACAATTCCATCTGTTGCTGTCCTGACATACGTATAAAGTCAGTCCATTAATCATTCACAACCAAACCTTGTTCCTCCTTTCGTCTTAACCCTCATCCTTTCCTCAGATGATTCCATTCATAGAACAATAACCCTAAACCTATTTCAGAGTACCATTGGCTTCTCTTTCCTTTCTTCTCTTTTCTCTCAGAACACCATCTTTTGATAAAACTGTAACTTAAGGTTCAACGTCAATCCCTCTACACTCTTCTCCGATCAGTTCAGACTGCTATAGGAGTATTGTACTCTATTATCCCAACATTTTAATAACGGGGTAACACATGGTCCTTTTAGAATTCTTTGTATGGATGTTGTATAAACTCACTCTCCATGCATAGGATATCTTACTCGACACTTGGTTCAATAATTCTCGTCATAATGTACTTAGCCATACTGTTCTTATAGCATGGTTCAATTTCAATCACCTCGCAACACCCATTAACATGCTTACTTGGTATTAGAAGATCCGCAGGGTTTGATTCTCTTCCATCCTCTGTTTATCGAGTTACTGCTCTAGTAGAATTCCCTCCTATTTGGCTCGCTCCTACCCTTCCTTCTCTGCTTCCAGCACATACCGAATATTCATCACTTATCATCCTTCTGTTTCGCCGATTAATCTTATCTTATTTTCGCTTTCCCTCATCTTTGTAATAGCAATCCTTGTCATATAATCGTTCGAGTAAATTCCTGAATATATATCCTGGACTATAACACATAACACAACTGCGGTCATAAGGTTACCCAATTGCCAGGCAAGGAACTTTTGTGAACATATCTCTTTTAGCCTCTTTCCTCGAGGTCTCACCGAGGTCAATAAGGCTGGCTTATATTGATATGAAAGTTTTCCTCACACTATAACCATCAAGTTAAGCCTAGCTTAATAATTTGATTCGGTGTATCATGCATCAGCTTATGCGTATACATCAAGTTTATCTCATAACTTAATGCTCCCCAAAACAAAGAGAGCTAGCCAAATTTTCTAACTTACAACTTCTTTTAGAGTGCTTATCCCTTTAATTCTCCTTAGTGTATAAAACTTCTTTCTATCCCAAGCGCTTCACTTCCCCTTCTCGTGTTCCTTATTCCATCCTAACCTATTCATTATTCCCTTAGCTTAATACGTACTTGCTATGTTTATCCCGCATCTAACTACTAACTCCATCCTTAATCACTCATTGCTAAGCCTTTTTTCTTACTTCTCGCAACAATCCTGCCTACGGTTCCCACAACTTCCTTTAGATTCCTGGAAGAATTTTGGGAGAGTTTCCTTTATGAACATAACAACCCCGAACCTGCACATAGCCCAGAAAACGCATCCCATGCCCTAAAGGCCACATATAGAAAGACATATATAATATACTGCTCAGCAGCACAAGGCTGACTACTATAAAAGAATTTAAGTAATAGGGCTTGTCTCATAAGTTGTACCTGCACACTCTTCCCAGAATTCCATTGTACATATTATGTCAGTCAACTCCCTCTTCGTGGAGGTTTACTTACTCATAAATCATAATTTTGGCTATGACTGGGTCACTAACAGGCATAGACATCTCAAATCATTGATTTGGCTCGGGTTTCAACCCAATAAACTCCGCAACATAAGGAGTGATATAAGACAACGTAGAACCCGAATCAATCGATACCTATACACCATAAGAGAGTATTGACAATATACCTGGAACAATATTAAGGGGAGACTCAAGATCCTGTCGCGCAGCTAGTGCATACATATGATGTTAGGATCCACTCGGACTAGGCGCTCCTCCTCAGTCTCTATCACAGCCTGCTAATACCTACGGTCTTTGCCTTGAAGGACGTGCCAATGATGAAAAGCCAGCTGCCAATCCCGTAGGCCCAATCTTACCCCTACCATGCATCCATGGACAGTCGCGCCTGAAATGGCCTGGCCGAGCGCAAGCATAACAAACATTCAAACCCAAGCGGCACGGTTCAGAATGTAACTTGCCACACCGAGTACACCGTGGTACAAGTAATCCCATCAGGTTTTAATTACCCCTATTCTAGGAATTAGGAACTCTAAAACTTTTAACTGGCCCCACGCAAGCAGATCTATCAACCCTGGGTCCAGAAAACTGTGGTGGCGCACTAGCTGTTGAACGAGCTGAGTGCCTAGAGAATTGCTGCCTCAGAGCGCCCCTGAACTCATGGTCAAACCCTGAAGACCTGACTCTCTTCCTCCAATTCCTGCTACCATGGCCCGCATCCTGTCGCTGAGCTTGAGCGGCTACTAACTGGGTCAGCAAAAGGATGGCCTGCCTCATCTCCTGGATTGAGACATCTAGTGGAGGAACGGGGGGTGCTAGAGCTAAGGTTGAGACTCCCCTTTGCTCCTCTAGAGTGGGCGAAATATGAGGGAACCGAAATAGGGCCTTACTCTGGGACTCGCCCTCCTCCTTATCCGTAGGCGGCTCCCGTTCAGTCGTCTCTTCGACCACTATCTTGCCCTTCTAGGCTGCTGTAGCTTTTCCTCTCATCAACTTTGCTGAAAGCATAACGCACGGTTAGGAAAAAAGGAATTCTTATATTATAGCTCTATCGCACGATCTATGAAGAAGAAAGACGATCATCATTCCTAAATGCCCCGCAGCCTTTTGTTTATAAGTGTGGCGCGCTTCACACCCATAAACAAGACTCTATTGGACACGGCTCGTAGACACACCCTAGGACGAAACTGCTCTGATACCACTTTTGTCATGACCCAACTAGTGGGCCATGACGGGTACCCAGAGCTGACTACCAAGCACCACTCATCATGCTTTCTATCATACTCAGCCTGAACATACATCATTCTCAACACCAGACTCATCATGAAATAATCTCCAAATATCTCTCAAAACATGGGTGCATACATAGGCCCATAAGGCTACAAAATGATATTCAAAGTATAGCTAAAGAAGTCTCATAACATCTATTAACCACACATAAGTATCTACGAGCCTCTAATCGGAATACTGAAGTCATAAGGACGGGACAGGAGCCCGCCATCCCCAAATATGTACACAAAAGAATATACCAATAGATTGCACCTCCGGAGTAGTGGGGTGCTCCCGTACAACTGCTGAGTAAGCTCCTAAGCGTCTGCACCATCTCCCTGTCTACCTGTGGGCTTATACACAGTGTCCATAAAGAAAAGGATGTCGCATACGAACAATGTACTGAGTCTATAAGGCATATATAGTAACATAATAAGGAAATATAGAAAGCATAAGAAGAAAAGATAACTGTAACTGCTTGCCTCTTGAGGCGGAATCATGCATGCTCACCTTTACCTTTAAAACTAGATCATAACACATATATACAGATATAAGTAAGTTGTCTGAGTCATATGTCATCACTAGCCCGCGTCCGGGATAGTCATCTCACGCTGCCCACTAGTGGTGCTGCCCGTGCCATATAGACACGGTGTTATTATCATTATCCGTAAGCCGTCCACTACACCCAGCGTAGTGGTACTGCCCGGCCGTATAGGCGCGGTGTAATCATATATAAAATAAGCATACATGCGAGCCCAATCAAAGCTACAATCATACAGGAGTGACGCAAGGTCGGGAACCTCCGATTATGTTATGGCACCATCATCATCGCTACGTCTCGCCTTGAAAGAACTAATATCATGAGGTGAGGCAACAACAAGGAATAATATCAATGAAATCATAAACATAGGATTATCAAGCTCGTGAAAGCATCACTATCATAGAACATATCTCATAAGAAGCTATTAAGAATCTTTAACTCTCATCTTTTGGAATGTAAGAAGGTCACGGGAGTGTAGAAAAGAAATCATAAATATAGAAGTCATGCCTTTGAAAGAAGGGGGCAAGCCTTACATACCTTTATGTCTTCTTAATGACTAAGAGTTCTCCTTCCAAGCTCGCGATTCTACATTCAAGAGAATCAGTACAAAATTAGCTCATTGAGAACATGCTTAAATCTAGACTAAAGCGACTAAAAGGCTAGCGAAAATTGGGCAGCATTTCCTTTGTTCCTACAACTTTCTCCATATAATCAACAACCCAAAATATCATTAACAACACTCAAGACATCATAATCAATAAACTTCTTCAAGTTAAACATTATTCAATTCTTACAATGCCCTTCTAATGTCACCCATAACCATAACCATGACATAATACCATGTTCATTCTCATATAATACTCCTTTAACATCATTTGTATTATTCACCACAAGATTGTACCCATAACATGTCAAGAACAATAATTCAAGTCAAGTTAATGTTCAAGAATACCACTATTTTCAGATTTGAACTTCATACTCTACTTTCTTCCATAATCCAAGTCTTTCAACTACTCAATATTCTTAGTAACATGAATTAAATGTGAAACTCACCTTTGATCACATAGGAATGGTCTTTAGATGAACATACTCCACTTCGAGAAAAGCTCAACTTCAATTCCAAAGGAATTTCTAGCTTCCATTAACCCTAATGAGCACCCATACACTTAATTTCCCTTGATTATTGATGATTAATCCCTGCTTTCTCTTGGATATGTACGAACATGATATGGAGAACATTCTAGAGTCTTCAAGACCTATAGAGAAGGTGAAATCTGAAAATTATGAACAAGGGTCGTCTATTTATAGCTGGGACTGGAATATTCCAGAGAGGCAGATCGACGAGCGGGTAGACGATCCGTCGACGTGTCGACGGTCCATCGCCTTGCTCCGTCGACTTGCGCCTGCAGATCACCGACTGCAGAAAAATATTGACGGTGCACAGTGACGGTCCATCGACATGTCGACGGCCCGTCGACAGTGACTGATGTCTGCAGAATTTCCTAAATCCGTTCCGATTGCGTCGATTTGATTCGTTCAGCTTCTAACCCCGTAAATTGCCGGGAATACCTGCTGGTACATTTGTACACGGGATAAGGTACTTTCTACCTTAACTTTCTCCAACGAGCTTTCTTCTCTCGCCTCAAATGTCTTTGGAATATTAATTAGAATCACTAAGTATCCCTTCTTACTTGTAGGGGCATCATATACACCTTAACTTGCATTAGTTTATTCACCGCACAACAACCCGAAATTCTGAGGTGTAACAAATCATTATTAGAAGACTTTGATGTATTAGCCTTGTTGGCTATTTATTCAGATGTTTCAGACTTAAACAGTATTTTCGCATTTTAAAATATTTCAACCAGACTTTTTAGTAGATCAGCATGTGCTAGTCTTATTTCCTTATTTTAGCATGTTTTGATATCACATGTTGATTCAGCCAGCCTATGGGTTCGCTCGGTCACATGCAGTTAGGCACCGAGTGCCGTGTTACGCCTAGGCCATGGTTCGGGGTGTGACATCAACACAGCATGAATATACAACCATCTCAATCAACAAGAAGAGTATATATTGACTCCTTCCTTCTCAAACATAACAATTTAATCTCATGTTTCGATATATGAAGAAATGGCAACAAGCTCACATTATTAGAATTAATACAACGAAATCATACTTTCTCTTATCAACTTTACTACATATACAATAAACTAACCAAAGTCAAACTCAAGTAAACCGTAACCAAAACATAATCTTAGTCCCAATGATCATACTATCCCCAATTCATGGGTTTCTAATCAATTCAACCCCTTTCAAACGTATTTTAGGCTAACGTTTTCATTTTTATAAGAACTGTAAGTCTCAATATGCAATTTCCACCATTAATAATCAAATTTTCACCCTAGAAAGCGATAATCTACACTCCTAGATGAATAAACAACAATAAAATCAACCACCCATCAATTATGTAAGGGTTTACAACTTCTAGGTTCCTACCCTTTTTCTCCACCATTAGAGGACCTTCAATTAATGTAGGAACTTAGGATGATAATGGAATGAACAATTAAAAGGGTTGAGACTTACCTTCAAAGAAGAACTCACCAAGACTCTAGGAATTTCGCCTCTTACTTTCTAGGGAGCAGTTTTTGGTGTAAAGTGGTGAATGACTCGAAATCCCACAATATAAAAGTCAATTTACGCATACTACATCGATCGGCTTTAGGCGGTCAATGTTTCAGCTAACGACGGTCTCGCTATAGCAAAATTTCTCCCACTGCGGCGATCTCACTATAGCGAAATTTCTCCTGCTATGGCGGACCTCATTAACTCCCCGATCCCCGCGGCAGCAGCCCTCGCCCCGCTATGGCTAACTCGCTACAGCGGTCGCATCTGACCAGTGAGCTCTGGTTTTTCACCTGATTTTCACCCAAAAGCCCAACATCAATCTGAGGTCCTACAGAGGCAAACCAAACATGCACATCAATGTAAAAACATGCTACGGACTCACCTATGGTCTCGAAATTCCCAGCGGATGTCAAATTTACCAAGTACCTCCCAACGAAAATGAAACAAGTTTTCAAACAATGCATAACATACACACAAGATAAAATCAAGGCCTCAATTTTTAGACTTCTAACTCTGAGCTTTCATTAAGCTCATTCTTAGTCTCGGAAGGCTACGGGTAGGGGTAAAATGGTCAAAGCTCCCATAATGACCTAGCGGGTCGTTACATCATATCAGCTTCAGTCTCCCATATAGCCTCCTCAACTGGATGGTGCTTCCGCTGCACCTTTACTAAAGCTATCTCCTTTGACCTCAACTTCCTAACTTGCCTATTCAAGATTGCCATCAGCTTTTCTTCAAAGGACGGATTCTGATCAAATAGCACTGAGTCCCAATGGATGATATAAGACCCGTCTGAATGGTATTTCTTCAACATGGAAATATGAAACACCGGGTGAACACCCGCTAAACTTGGTGGCAAGGCCAACTGTAGGCTATCTCACTAACATGCCGAAGTATCTCAAAAGGGCAATTAAACCTCGGGCTTAACTTGCCCTTATTCCCAAATATCATCACACCGCCATGGCTGAAACGTCAATAGAAACTAGTCACCAACCATGAACTCCAAATTATGAACCTTCCGATCCAGATTCTCTTTTTGTCTACTCTGAGCAGCAAGGAGCTTCTCCTGAATCAGCTTCACTTTATCCAAAGTCTTTCTCAACAAATCAGTATCCCAAGGTCTCACCACGAATGCACTGAACCAACCGATCGGATAATGACATTTCCTACCATACAAAGCCTTAAATAGAGCCATCTCAACGCCCGAATGGTAACTATCATTGTAAGTAAACTCGTCTAAAGGAAAGAACCAATCTCAATGACCACCAAAGTCAATCATACAAGCCCACAGCATATCCTTAAGGAAATGACATGTAAACTCCACTCAAGTTGTAAGTAGTCTGATCCGGTACAAAAAGAGCTGACTTAGTCAAACGATACATTATGATGCAAGTAAACCCCAAATTTTCCTAAAGTCCATGGTAATCCTATCACAAAGTCCTTAGAAATTTGCTCGTTCACTTAATCTGCCAAATCTTCCTTTAACTTAACTCAATAGTCTAATTCTCACTCATTAGATCCAACTCCGCTTGAAATACTAGATTTTGGTTGTAACCATAACTCTGAACGCAACTGTTTGATTCCACATTTATCATCATAGTTCCCATGATCCTTCAGCTGAAACCGCAACCAATTGTCAAACCTATACCCGTAAAGTACCATGATTCTACTTATCTATCTTCATTACCTTCTAAAGTAGTCTTTAGTATCAGGATTCCATAGAAAACGTGTTGTTACACACTGCGAGTCTAAATCATGACTCCCTCAGACCAAAAAGAATTTGTTCTTGTACTAGGCCAATTCTAAGCATATCTGTCAAAAACTGACCTTATCCAAGGCCGATTGCACAAATTTCAAATCCCTTAGTTCATTTCGATGACCTAGAACTATTGAGTCAACACTCATCGTCCAATTCCTTATAATCCTACAAATAACATACCATGCGCACCATCCTAGTGGTTATCTTGCAGTGCCTAATTTGTAAAAATCAAACTGACCACCCCAAAGACTTGCCATATTCATTTGTACCTCCTCGATTCATCACCAAGTAACCACGTAGACCATTAGAAATGCCCATGAAACTGCCAACAACAAAATATTATCAAATCTCCTTTCAAGCTCCAATATAACGCTCGGGTAAACCTACCATCCCTCTATTCCAAATAGAAATCCATCAATTCTTTAGATAAAGGTTACTAGAATACTATGAATCCTTTTGGTAATATATACATATGCCACCCGGCTTTAAATGAACAGACTTGTTCCGACCATAATGCAGCTTGTTCTGAATGACACCACTAATCAACCCGAACATGTTTCAAAATACTTACAAAATGAACAATAAGCCTTTCATAAGTTTGCGGTGACCCATTTAAATCCATTGTTCCTGAATATTCAACCTCGTGTTATTGTTCCCAAACTCAAAAGATGAATTTTCTCAAGTCATCAACTGAGCACTGATGAACTATACCTTATGAATTTAAACCTTTGTGTTCGTCAACTCACACTAGTCACCCAAATACGATAGAATTTATGGAATCTAATTACATCGAACTCTCATCTTAGTACTTTTTCTAAACTCGCTCATCACTTCAAACACTCCAACGTAAGGCCTATGGCCCCATACTTCACCCTTCACAACTATATATCTCTAAGTACAATAATTATTACGCCTTTAGCAAATCCAAAAGTACCAATCTTACAATCTATGTGCCTTACCACACACGAATACCCTCAAGTCATTCGTATTTGAAATACTCAACCCTACTATCCAACCATCAGTTTGACACGATCTACTACTACTGACATAGTCTTATCTCAAAATTATGACTTTTACTTTCAATTGTAGAGATTCCTTCTTATCAATCAACTCTAGCTCATCCATTCAAGGATACAATGAAATTTCCCATCTTGGTACTGCACAAGTTACCTCCACATCAATCCTCAATCGCAAAGTCCCATTGGCACTTGCCATACACTAAGTCAAATTGTCCAAAGACTTCCTTCCTCAATAATACTCATCACTTTGCACCCTATCTGAAGGATATAATATAATGTCATCATAGCCCCTACATGATTCAAGTGGTGACATTTCTTCTAAGACTTACGAACGTTAATCCCCCAAACTCAATAGTTAGATGCCTTTATCTTAGTTCTTCAGTTTCCATACTCCATTTCAAATCACTTTTATCATCATCAACTGAAAATCACTCAAACCCACACGTGGGGTGAATTGAAATATCATAAGTCTTTTAAAATAGCTAAGCCAATCATGGAGGTAGTAGTAAACCACAATCTTGAGCGTCTGAACGTTTCCTTGTCTCACTCGAACCTTAAAACTCTACATTCCGCTAAGCCAAACGCATCACGTATACAATATCCATATTTCTTCTCTAAATTAGGTGCAACAACCAATAACTCTTTTAGTAACTAAATCATCACACTCGTCCATCGCTAGAGTCATTTCTATTAATTGGTCACCAATTTCCCCAAAAGCCTACGACGTAGTCAAAACTTATCGATCAATTCATGTTCCTTTAACATTCACTTATAAACAGAGCAGTCTTACAAAGTTAATAAGATCATAGTTCAAACGACTCCTTCTTACCACCATACTCCCGAGGTATCAAGCGAGCTTGCAACCATGACCTTTTCTAAAAGACTACACCCGACTATTTCCACACGAGTCAATCATCCATAGCAACTTTTTCCCAGGCGAGACCATCCACCACTTGTACTCGTCCTATAACTGAGAATGATCCATTTGAATTCTTATCGTTACATTCTCGTTATGTCAAGTAACTGAAGACTCTTCACACGCACCCTAATACGAAGTCCTACTCCTTCATACCTTATCATACAGGTCATCTTTCACGTTATATGTTTTTTCAAACTTCTTTTCATAGCCTCATCAACTATTCTTCTTGTTTGGTCCATTGATTTATCTAAGTTTTCCTTTTGTCTTCAGAATCATTAATATGTATCCTATCTCATTGCATCTCAGGAACTCTTTATGTACTGCCCAAACGTCTCAAGCGTAATCCTCAATGCCATAACGCTTACCACCTGGTTATCCCACTAACCGTACCATTTAAAATCATGAAACATCTTCCTATGTGGAGAATGTGCCTGATCGCTTCTCACTGGAGAAAATTCATCGAAATCGTACCGACCACCCATGTGTTGAAAATTTGGTAGCCTTATTTATACGGTACCAAGAATGCGATTGCTTCGACAAGATGATAACTATGAAAGGAAGTTCCTTTGCGAGATTTAGTTGCCGTTGGGGAGGATATTGAGGATGGCCTCAAGGCCAATAAATTGTTAGCGTACTAAATAGATCATGTGCGTACGGCACCGCGGTGGCAAAAAGAAAAGGGAAGATATAGCCTATGTTTCTAGAACTACTAGCCCAAAAAGCCAAGGAAAAGAGATGTCCCACAAGAATTCAGATAACTACCAATCACCTCCACCAACCAACTATATAACCACTTCACCCCAATACAGCCCAATGTCTGTGTGCTACGCACAACCCGGCTACCAAGCCCCACAACCAAATTATCAAATACCCGCACCAAGCAACCGAGCTCCATGACCAAATTATTGAATGCCAGTACCCGACCATACCCCACAAACTAGAATTTCCGAACCGACCTCACTTTGACGGCAAACTATGAGGCACCCCAATGGAAACCTATGAGGAGCATTCACTCGTTTCCGAGATCAAGGACAAGTTTATTTGCCAAGCTAAGAGATGCCGCGTCCTACCGAAACTCTCATCCCATGGATCGATGGTACGAGCCAGATCTCACTTGTGCCTATCATTCTAACCAAGTTGGCCATGCCACAATATTGCATAAACCTAAGTCACAAATTACGGATATGATTGACAATCGGGAGCTTATCCTAGAACCAACACCTCCAAATGTGGACACAAATCCGCTCCCAAAGCATGGAGGAAACCAAATTGACATGATAGAAAGAGGTGATGAATGGGAAGAGAGCCCGGCGATAATTCATCTAGATATTGAAGGGAGAGAGCACTGTTACCTCATTGTCTTTACAAGAGCGAGGAGAAGTGCTAGGCCCTTTTACAAAGGAGTCTGAGATATCTATCATAGCCAAAAGAAAGCCTTTCATGCTCAAATACCCCTCGACAGTCGCTCGAATTCATAACAAGTCATTCATACTCAAAGCACCAGGATCAATTGAGAATGCACCCTTTGTGATCGAACTACCGCACCAGATGATGATCAGTAAAGAAAGAGAGATAGCTGCTATGGCTCAGGGTATGACCAGGTCAAGAAGGTGTTAAGCCCCGAAAAAACCTATGCCCGAAGTGCCGCATTGCGAAAACCCTCAGAAAAAGACCAATCACCAAAGGTGAAGCTGAAAACTTCTGGAGGCAAATGCCGGTCAAGGATTATTCGATTGTCAAGCACATGCATAAGACTCCTGCCAAGATATTGGTAATGTCACTACCCACTCGGTTCATCTCAATATCGCTTGGCTTTGATGAAAGCCTTGGATGAAGTCCAAGTACCTGCCGGCACTACAAGTGAAACATTAGCCAAAATTGTGGGGTATGTTGTGCGAGCACATAGGCTATCATTTTCTGACGATGAATTACCAAAGGAAGGGAAGTCCCACAATAAAGCCCTACACATAACAGTCAAATGTCGTGACAAAATTATTCCCCAAGTACTGATTGATGGAGGAGCTGGGTTGAATGTATGCCCTGTGACGACTCTGAAACAACTTGGGTATGATATTGGCAAGATCTGTCAGAGTCGGACCAACGTAAAAGCTTATGATGGTGCAACCAGCAACCCGATGGGAGAAATAGATCTACACATACAAATGGGCCCCGCGGAGTTCGTGATGGAGTTCGTCATCATGGTCATCAAAACAAGCTATAACTTTGTTGTTGGGCCGATCATGGTTGCACGCCGCCCCGGAGTTGTGGCATCCTCGCTACACCGATCTCTCAAATTCATATGGGATGACTAAGAAGTCGTGATTCATGGCAAGGAAAGTGTCCACAACTATACAGATAACTCCGTGCCAGTCATAGAGAGAGTCGCCGGTGGGGTGATTCTCACCTTTGTTGAGCTAGACATGGTAGATCATAGGGGAGATAATGAAGATATTCCTATGCCGCTGGTCAATAAAATAGTCGCTACAACTATGATGAGGAGTGGTTTTGAGCCTGGTAAAGGTCTAGGGAGAATTTACAGGGAATCAGAGAACCAGTGAGTATCAAACATAGGAAGTATCGATTTGGGGTTGGATACGAGCTATGTGAGCGAAGAAGAAGAAGCAGAATATAGGTCGAGAGGTCCCGTTGAAATGAGAAAGTCATTCCCTAACCTATACCAGTCCTTCATAGCATGCCCATTGGGTCACAACAGCGAGGATCCAGAAGAAGGTTTAAGGCTGTTGTTTTGGGAGGCAGAATGCGCAGCCATCATTGAAGAATGCTTTGAAGCATTAGAGATTCGCCATGCTGAACCAGAAGAGACAACAAGCGGATGGACTTCTACCCCGTTGTTCACTCTTAGTGGTAGAAAGAATACTCATTTCGAAAAAAAAACGGCGAAAGTCGGCTTTGAGGCTCAGCTTATCACCTTTTCATGTTTTATTTATGTACTGTTTAATAACGGGAATGTCTCGATGTTCCATTCCGAGTCAGGACCACAGTTTGTGTCACTCTTTCAAATTTTAATGAAAACGCCTCAAAGTTCATAATAAAGACAAAATAATTTTACTATACCTATATAAATATACATACATATGTATACATATATGATCATATATAAATACACAGTTTAAAATTGCCTGTGCATGATTAATAACCATGTTAATTTGTTTTACAGTAATAATACAGAGGCCACAAAACGTCATGACATGTTACGAAACAAGTAAAAATGACGACGAACAAAATGACAATCAAGAAGAAGAGATAATTGAACCAGAAGGATTGATATATGTCAATGAAGAGTATGAGAAACAGGACCAACGCCAAACCTAGAGGAAACGAGAGGTAGTTAATCTAGGAAATAAGGAATTAGTTCGGTAAACTAGGATAAGTGTGCACTTGACAGAAGCTAAGAAAGAAAGGTATCGGGGTCTACTGAAGGAGTATGAAGACGCCTTCGCTTAGTCATACGCTGATATGCTGGGATTGAGTACGAACGTTGTTGCCCATAGGTTGCCGGTCCTCGAAGGATTTGCCCCAATAAAATAGAAAATCATGCAGCCTAAGCCCAATGTCAGCATCCAGATTAAAGAAGAAGTAGAAAAGCAAATTCAGTCAGGGGTTTTTTAGGTGACACCATACCCGACATGGTTGGCAAACATAGTTCCGCTATCAAAGAAAGATGGGAAAATAAGGATTTGTGTGGACTACCATGACCTCAACTGTGCTAGCCCAAAGTATAATTTCCCACTCCCAAATATTCACATACTTATTGATAACTGCACCAAGCATGAGATGCAATCTTTTATGGATTGTTACGCGGGCTATCATCAGTTATCGATGGATGACGAAGATGCTCAAAATATGGCATTCATCACACCATGGGGAGTGTATCATTACCGGGTAATGCCTTTTGGACTCAAGAATGTCGGTGCTACTTACATGAGGGCAATGACTATTGTCTTTCATGATATGATGCACAAAGAGATTGAGGTGTACGTGGACGACGTCGTCATCAAATCTCGGGTAGATGAAGACCACCTCGAACATTTAAGAAGATTCTTTGATAGACTCCGCAAGTACAATTTGAAGTTGAATCCTGCAAAATATGCATTTGGAGTGCCTACGGGAAAATTACTGGGGTTCGTAGTCAGTCGTCATGGTATTGAGTTAGATCCCACCAAGATCAAAGCAATCCAAGAGCTACCACCGCCAAGAACAAAGAAAGAGGTCATGAGTTTATTAGGAAGGTTGAATTATATTGGACGCTTCATTGCCTAGTCCACAGTAATCATAGAACCAATCCTCAATGTTACACCCCGGGAAATTTCGCATTACCAAGGCCCAGGCGGCATAGTATGAACTCAAGGGAGAGTAAAGTTATACAAGGATTAGGGGCCGAATATTATATTATACGAGTATAAGAATATATATATATATATATATATATATATATATATATATATATATATATATGACATTGGAGACCATATGGAGTAAATCAGTTAACACGTTACTTGATGAATAGCCTCGTAACTGTAAGTTAAGGTGGGGCCCACATGTCGGGGGTTTATAAAGAACATATGAAAAGTGATATGAGTAGTACATGGGAAGTTGAGCAAGTCTTAAGAAGGACCCTTAAGCCAAATATGTGCATAAGCCCTCCAAAAGGATGATTTAAGGATACGTTTTCGGATGATCAGAATTGGAGGGGCCAAAACGCTATTATAAGTTTGGAATTTTGAAACACACCAAAAATAAAATTATAGATAATTGAAAGAGATTTCCAACCATAGGTTGTGGGCCCTCATACGATATCGGGACCAAGAGTTATGGCCATTTTAAGATAAAGACTCCCAGTGCAAATGGCTTCATCGCGGGTCCCCGAGACGGTCGGTGGAACCGACTTAGGAGGGTATAAATACCCCCATTAACTCTATATTTCAGCATTTTACATTCTCAAAAGTCCTAGAAGCTTCCCAACACAACCCCCAAACATTTATAGCCCATTAAATCAAGAATTTAACAAGATTACACCAAACTAGTACATGAAAGGTGATTGTTCTTGCTTCTACTTGATGTGGTGGTAAGTATGGTATTGAAGGAAGTTGGTGTGGCTGATTTTCTTCAAATATAAGGAATTTTCTTCATCCTATCTCTTATGTTGAGTTGACTTGAAGGTTTAGCAGGTCTTAAAAGTGAAAATAGTTATGGAGGAAAGGTCATCAAGTGTTGTGTTGTAGTTGCTGTGTTTATGGACTATTTTGAGCATGTTGTGGTCGTGTGGCTGGGATTATTTACATGTATAGAGATGGTATCTAATGTTGTTGGTGTGTTGATGAGATTATGCTCCTTGATTGGGAAGAAAGGAAGTGTATATTATTGTTGTATGTTGAAAAACATCGTGTGGGATGTTTATGGAATATATTGGTATGGATAATAGTGTTGTTGATGTTGGTATTGTTGTTGTTGTTGTTGGTTGCTGAATTGGGATTTCGGGCTAGGCATATAAACAGGGGAGATGCTGCCCGATTTTCGGCGGAATATAGAGTAGTTTGACTTGAAAGTTTAGTATAAGTATACTATGATGAGTTTAATGATAGTGTGAATCCTGTTAAATGTAGACTCGCGAATTCGGACGAATAAGTGTGGATAACTGGAGGTTGAACAGGTATGTTAAGGCTCGGCCCATTCTTTCAAAGGCATGATTCCTATGGTATGATTTCATAAATATATCTGTAACCTTCTTGTTTTTAAAAGCTAAAAGTCCATGGTTCTTAAAGCTTCTCATGATGTCAAGGATAAGAATGATTTGATGATGGTGACAATGATAATGATGATTTTGTGTTTTAAGAACTCAAGTTTATGATTTCAAAGCGAATATAAGAATGTGGAGCTGCTTCTAGATTTCTCAATTTTATTCATTGATGATTACTCTACTTCTAAAGGCTCCAAGGTGTGTGTAAAGCTATCCCTTCTTTCTTTTTAGCATGAATTACATAAAATGAGTGAACGATGAGCATACATGACTCCAATGAACTCTAGTTCTCTTTGGTACTTGACATGACGATTTGTCTTTAATTCTCGAAGTGTTGGTTCATTCTAATTATTCTATCGTGTCTCAAATAATGATTCGGTTTTGTACATGATTGCTCTTAATATTCTATTCGTGCACATTGTTATGGCCTCACTTCACCGAGTCCCTTACTAGAGGGCCGGGTAAGTATTCGTGCATATTGTTAATGTATCACTTCACGAGTCCCGAGGCCGGGTATGTATTCGTGCACGGTTTCATTGCATTGTTCACCGAGTCCCTCACTAGAGGGCCGGGTATGTATATTATATATATTTTACCGAGTATAATAGGCCAGGTACTCTATATATTTTACCGAGTCCCATAATGGGCCGGGTACACTATATATTTTACCAAGTCCCATAATGGGCCGGGTACGTTATATATTTTATTTTACCGAGTCCCATAATGGGCCGGGTATGCTTTATATTTCACCGAGTGCCATAATGGGCCGGGTACGGTATATATATGTATATGACTTTATTCGCTAAGTCCCATAATGGGCCGGGTACGGTATATTATATATATGCATGACTCTCATCTGATAAGGTACAGATGCTTGGTTTCTTTGATTATCATACTCGTCTCCTGTCATCTTTTTACTCAGTCATGATCTTCTTTATTGTACTTCATACTTTACATACTCGGTACATTTTTGTCTGACCCCCTTTCTTCGAGGGGCAACGTTTCATGCCCGCGGTATAGACACTCGGTTTGGTGATCCTCCGGCCTAGGACTTCTACTCAGCTACTTAGAGAGCTCCATTGTTCCGGAGCTTGAGTCATTTGGGTACAGGTCATTTTAACATAGACTTATGGATATTCAGGGGTACGGCGGGGCTCTTACCCGTCACATGTCACTATTATACTCTTAGAGGTCTGTAGACATATGTGGGTTGTGCATATGGTTTGGTCAGCTATACAGATATAGATCATTTTGGATATTCCCGCATACAGTGGCAGCCTTGTCAACTTGCATATTTTGCTATGTATGGTTAATTGTGATGTCACGACCCAAACCGATGGGCCATGACCAGTGCCCGAGTCGGACACTCGTATACGAACCTGTTAGATATAATCAGACTGATACTAAAGACAATGTGGAAATCTGTAAAAGCATGTTGTAGACTCATAATGCCATATATCAGAATGAACCTGTCTCCTGAGGAGTCACAGTTAACCAAACATAACAAAATACGCAAGCCGACAAGGCTGCCACTATACACGGGAATATCCAGCACGAACTACATCGCGTATATTTGACCAAACCATATACTCAACCCACAAGTCTACGGACCTCTAAGAGTGTAACAAAGCCTATGTCAAAGGATACGAAGGAAAATGACTCAAGCTCGGAACAATAAAGCTCTCAAGCGAGTGAGCGAAGTCTAGACCGGAGGATCACCAAGCGATGTTTGTACACACGGGCATGAAACGCGACCCCGAGAAGAAAGGGGCATGTGAAAAATGTACTAAGTATGTAAAGCATAAAGTACGGTAATGAAGATCATAGCGAGTAAAAGATGACAAGAGCCAAGTATGATAATCAAGGATACTAATGCGTGTACCTTATGGGGTGAGTCAAGCATATATATAATATACGCAAACCGACCCATCATGGGACTCGGTGAATGAAGTCATATACATATATACCGTACCGACCCTCTCTTGAGGGACTCGGTGAAATAATCATATATATATATATATATATATATATATATATATATATCGTACACACAGCCTCTAGTGAGGGACTCGGTCAAATAATCATATATATACCGTGCCGTCCCTCACAGTGAGGGACTCGGTGAAAATAGTCATATATATATATCGTACCCGGCCCTCCCAGTGAGGGACTCGGTGAAATCATATATATATACCGTACCCGGCCCTCTAGTGAGGGACTCGGTGAAATAATCATATATATACCATACCCGGCCCTCTAGTGAGGGACTCGGTGAACAATGCAATGAAACTGTGCACGAATACGTACCTGGCCCGGGACTCGGTGAAATGATGTAATAACGTTATGCACGAATAGAATATCAGGAGCAACCATATACAAACTAAATCATCATCTGAGACTCAATAGAATAATTAGAATGAACCAACAACTTGAGAGATCAGAAGACAACTATCATGTATCAAGTACCAACGAGAACTAGAATTCATTGGAGTCATGTATGTATGTCGTTCGCTCACTTTATGTAATTCATGCCAAAAAGAGGGAAGGGATAACTTTACATACACCTTGGAGCCCACAGGGGTAGAGTCATCATCAATGAATAAAATTGGGAAAATCTAGAAGTAGCTCTACATTTCATATTCGCTTTGAAATCATAAACACAAAATCATCATTATCGTTGTCACCATCATAAATCATTCTTATCCTAGACATCATGAGAAGCTTTAAGAACCATGGACTTTTAGCTTTTGAAGACAAGAAGGTTACGGAAACATTTATGAAATCATACCATAGGAATCTTGCCTTTGAAAGAAAGGGACGAGCCTTAACATACCTGGTCAGCCACCAACTACCTACGCTTATCCGTCCGAACCCACAAGTCTACATATATGACCATTCATACTATGATTAGGCCCATTTTTATATACTTATCCTAAGTCTTCAAATAAATCTTCCTAAAAATCTCCTAAAATTTCGGCAGCATCTCCTCTGTTTATATGCCTAGCCCAGAATCCCAACTCAGCAACTAACAACAACAGCAACAATACCAACATTAACCATAATATTTTCAATACCAAAATACTTCATAAACATCCCATCGGTGTTTGTCCCATATTATTTCCACCACGAAATTATTTTATAACTATTTAACAACTCCGTCTCAGTAAATAAACCAAAATTAACGTTAATAACAAGAGACTCACATGTTTCTCTCGATAATATTGCTATATCTTCACTTCTCCACCTTGATATTAAGCCACAACATGCCGTTATATGATTTTGTAATCACAACTATACGTTGTCTGGACTGGAATTCGAAAATTATACTTGATCCGGGCTAAAATTTGATGGTTGGAGGTTGGAAGAACTCTCCAGAGTTTTTGGGAACATTTAGGGGTGTTTGGTCTGAAAATAAAGGGATAAGTCCCCTTATATAGCATTTTAGATTCTTCACCACCGACTCAAAAAGTGTTCAGCGCGATCGCGCTGCTTCCTGGCGCGTTCGCGCAGGCTTATTCCACTGCCTACGCGTTTGTTCAGTAAAACGGCCATAACTTTTGGTCCCGATATTGTGTGAGAGCCCACGACCTACGGTTGGAAAGATAATTCAATTATCTACAACTTTAATTTTTGGTGCGACTCCAAATTCCAAACTTATCATGGCGTT
This sequence comes from Lycium ferocissimum, assembly GCF_029784015.1. NCBI lineage: Eukaryota > Viridiplantae > Streptophyta > Magnoliopsida > Solanales > Solanaceae > Lycium > Lycium ferocissimum. Next base: position 1,606,838 of record NC_081353.1, read on the forward strand.
TTGGCATCTCCAAGTCAGATCATCCTAAAACATAACCTTAAATCATCCTTTTGGAGGGCTTATGCCCACATTTGGCTTAAGGTTCCTTCTTAATACTTGCTCAACTCCCCATGTACTACTCTTATAAGTTTTCATATGTCCTTTATAAAAACACGACATGTGGGCCCCACCTTAGCTTACGGTTACGAGGGCTTTCATGTGCGCGTATGAACTAATTTACACCATACGGTCTCCAAATGTCATATATATATATATATATATATTCTTATGCCCAGATCATATAATCTTCATCCTCGGCCCGGGCCTGTAATTTGCTCAGCGCGTTCGCGCCACTCGCTGGTGCGTTCGCGCAGGCTATTTTCCTAGCCTGCCATCCTAACTTGTAACATCCATAATTCTCTACTCCGATGTCCTATCGATGAGCGGTTTATTGCGTTGAAAACTAGACTTGACGAACTTCATTTTAGGCTTTTGCTTCACTTGAAAACACTTCATATGCTAAGAGATATTCGTTCCTCAAGTTGGACCAAAATTTTCACACAAAACATTACCCATCCTTTTTCCAAAGTCGTACTACTCCATTTCTTTCACTCAATTCCTTATAGAACCTTCCGGTATGCCTTATATACATTCTTCGCTCATTAAATATACTTAATAATGCTTTCTCCTTATATTCCAAAGAGGTTTTACTTAACCATAACTCAACGTACTTATGTTTCAAATTGATAAGTGCTTCTTCGAAGGTACGGGGTGTAACATCCTTCCCCCCGCCCAAAACATTCATCCTCGAATGTTGTAGCGCGCCCGATCCTTAATATTTTTATTGAAAATTGTTTGATTACCACCTTATTATTCCTTGTAGCGTGATTTATATATTGCGATAAACCAATAATCATAATTCGAACTGGTACGTAGCTCGCAGTATCTTCGAGTTCTTGTCAAAACTCTCCTTTAATTCCTTTACCTCAAATCTTGCAATATAACTTATAATTATTAAGTTAGGGCAATTCTCACTTTACCCTTTGTTTTTTTCCAACATCGGTGCGGTATGCTTACCCTTGACTTCCCCGCTTATTCCGGTGATCAGCCGAGTTGTTTGTCATTCTTGTTGGGTTTTCGGTATCCACGTTCCATGTACGCGGGCGTAACCTTACGCTGGTGGTTCATATAATTCAATAATACATGCCCTTGTGCTCGATATAGTTAGTGACCCGCGATATACTTTCTAATTTACAGTGATCTTTGCGCTGCCTTTCCTACTACACCCACATCGTTCTTCTTTTTTTAGGATCATGCACATAAAACATCGTTACTATCGCTTTGTTAAGATTCTCATATTTCTCTTTTAATATCCAGATTTTCTTCCGTTGTTATCCAAAGTGTCCTTTGTACTCATCATCCATTTCGTCATTCTCTTTGTGGTTAGCTTGCAGAGCTTTCTTACTCCCTTTATTACTCTTTAGAATAAGTCGCTGCCTACTTAGATGCGGCACAAATTTCACTGTCTGAAAATATCATATCTGTAGCGTGAAGTATTCTCTTGATCCATTTTAATTTCTTTTTCATACTGCTTGTGGGTTGCTTATCTTTAATTCATTTTACCTCCCTCTTAATACATCCTTGATATGCCATTACGTCCACGAATCTTGGCCTCTTGACTAAGCGTCTTTCTTTCTTTGGAATT
>NC_081353.1:1608621-1729984 GCF_029784015.1 Lycium ferocissimum
ATTTAAACAAATTTTCGTTCTTCACTCGTTTGATTTCCAATTTTTTAACCCTTTCCCTTTTGTAAACATTAACCATACAATAGGCCCTATAGCAGCCCCCCAAGACATTACCAAATAAATATTAGCTCAATTATAACGAAAACCTTTTCCGAACACCACCATTTTCACTTCCTCTAAATAAACCAAATACATATTCATACGACTAAAATCTTATAGTACACCCTAAGCTATCTAATACTCCCTTAATCTTGCAAGGATTCCATAATCACCTTAAGCTCACGTTAGCCTACTCACAAGGCAACAATCCAAAATTTACAAGATGTAACATGTTTAGAGGAAAGTTCTAAGGCTTTCATGGACTTATGAAAATGTTGAAATGAGATAAAATGAACAAGGGTTGGAAATATATTATAAAAAAAAATACGGCACGGACACCGTATTTACGATCCACTTTTATGGACCGAAATCCAATCAAAGATCTACCCTTTTTGGAACCCGACTTGCGGTAGGGGTCGTGACATACGGTCCGTAAAAATTATACGGTACATTCCAAATAGAAACCGAACTTTTTTTGAAATATATTCTCGTCGATTTGTTCAACCTTTACTCCTATCAACACATACTAAGTATGGACTTAAATCCTCATATGCTTAAGATGAACATATCTAATTTCCCATATTCTAGTAAATAACTCGGCTTCCGAGACTTATGGCACCCATCTCATGCAGAAACTTGACGTACGAAAATACGGAGTGTAACATTCTTCCCCCTATAGAAACATTCGTCCTCAAATGTTAACGTCTCAGGAATCATATAGAAATTTTGGCAGAGTTTCCCCTGTAATCGAACCACTATCAACCTGCCACAGCAACCCAAAATATCCAACACGTCATAGAGTCACAACAACAACAACAACAACAAAGGTCCAACACGACCAAGAAACTATAAAACGAGAACATTACGCACCTGAAGCCAATGGTGTCTCTGTCTGAATCTCCTCTGGAATAGGAAACAAATGTGGATACCTGGACTTCATATCTTCTTCAGCTTCCCAAGTCATTTTTACCTTATTACTGTTTCTCCAGAGAACTTTGACTGAAACTACATCTTTAGTCCTCAATCTACAAACTTGTCTATCTAGGATAGTAATGGGAGCCTCTTCGTAAGATAATTGTTCCGTAAACTGAACATCATCTACTGGTACAACTCTAGAAGGATCTCCAATACACTTACTAATCATTGACACATGGAAAACTAGATGGACTGCCTCTAAGTCTGAAGGTAGATCTAACTCATAGGCCACGTGGCCTACTTTGCGTTCAATTATGTAAGGTCCAATGTATCGAGGGATAAGTTTACCTTTCTTACCAATTCTCATGACACCTTTCATCGGTGACACCTTAAAAAATACCCAGTCATCAACTTGGAATTCTAAGTCTCGTCGGCGATTATCTGCATAAGACTTTTGACGACTCTGAGCTGCCAATAATCGATCTTGAATAAGTTTGACCTTCTCCACCGCTTGCTGGACCAAGTATGGCCCTAGTAACTTAGTCTCCCCCACTTCGAACCATCCAATCGGTGATCTATACTTCTGCCTATATAAAGCCTCATACGGGGCTATCTGGATACTGGAATGATAACTATTGTTATATGAAAACTCAATGAGCGGCAAATGATCATCCCAATTACCTCCAAAGTCTAGCACACTTGCCCGTAGCATATTCTTGAGAGTCTGAATTGTCACAACCCAACCCTGTAGGCCGTGACTAGTGCCTGAGCTGGGCACCCATACGCACCGTTAACCATAATCAACGTACAAACGTACTATACATATACAAAGGTCGACATCGATCATAGCCGGCATAACCGCATCTTATATATACGTAGAAAGTGAAACGTCGCCCCAAAGTTGTCACAAATATATATATATATATATATATATATATATATATATACATATATATATATATATATATATATATATATATATATATATACGTCACAAACGCAGCAGATAATATCACACATAAGCCGGTAAGGCTATCATAATATAGGGGGGACGTTCAAATCACAAATCACACTGACATAACTGAACAAAGTGACTACCCACAACCCACACATGTGTGTCTACGTACCTTAAGAATCATAACAGAATCATATGACGGGACAGGGCCCCGCCGTACCCATAAATAGACATAAACATATGCATCGGAAGAATCTGTACCAAAACATAGGCTCCAGAACAAGGGAGCGCTCCAAGACAGCTGAACAGGAGTCCTAAGCTGGTGGATCACCCAAACAAGTATCTGTACCTGCGCGGCATGAAACGCAGCCCCCGAAGAAAGGGGGTCAGTACGGAATATGTACTGAGTATGCAAAGCATGAAATATAGTAAACAGGATCATAATCAAAACCAGAAGTACAGAAAGTAAATGCAATATCCAGAATATCAAAAGGCTTACTCATTAAAACACAAATCATGCATGGGGCTCTTAGAATATGGTCGCCCGCCCGTCGTTGGCGCCATAACACAGCATAACACCGAAGGTTTCATATCTCCGTATCCCCGTCACACATCATAACACATCATAACGCCATAACACAACATAACACCAAATATACACGGTACCCGGCCCTCTAGCGAGGGCTCGGCGAACCGGACACATCATACTCCGGAATATTACATAGTGCGCACGATAACATAACCGGCCCAGGACTCGGCGAAAGATATAACAACCATATGCACGAGCAGAGTCGTGGGAGACTATATGCAATTTTAAACATTTTCAAAAACTCCATAAAGTAGTCAAAACGAACTATCATTTAAAATCGAGAGAATAGTCACATCAAGTTTCTTCCGAATGTCGCTCGAGAACATATCAAATAGAACTTTAGGAATCATAAGTACGTATCAAACCATATGAAATGGCTTATGGAAACCAGGGACATACTCGTCGTTACAGACTCAATTGATAAGTAAGTAATTGACGCTCGGGGGTTAAGACGATAGTCGCACTAAATCCCTTCAAAAGCCGTTAGCATTACACAAAGGAAAGTCTCGGGCCCACGGACGAGTATCAAACCAATCCGAGTCCATCTATGAAAGTTGGAGACTTTATTCATTATAGAATCTCCTACGAACGTTTCGAAGAGATCCGAGCTCGTCTATGAAAGTTACGGTCATTCGTAGTTACAGAGTCTTTTAAAAACAACATTCTTTATGCAACATTTGAAATCCAACCATACAAAAGACTTAAAAACCATAATTTGACCGTATTAAGAACGTTAACATCAAGAAGTGAATAAGAATCGTATACGTGATCGGATCTTAAGAATAGAGTTACCCCGAGACTCGTATCATAGTCTACTTACAACTAAGACATGCCAAAAGAAAGAAAAGGTAAGCTTTACATACCTGGAAGACAAATTCTCGACTTTCGACCTATTTCCCGTCTTGCAATTCGCTTAAGAATTATTCGTGGCCTCGTAATCTACATATAGAACCATCCATAATATTGTTAGGATCATCGTCATACGCTCGTCTTAAACACTTAATGAAAGTCCTTTTAAATTCTGTCGAAATTCGGGCAGCATTTCCCCTATTTAAGTGCCTAGCCCGAAATTCCAATTCAACAACCAACAACATCAACAACAAAACCAATAGTAATAACATCATTTTCAACACCAACATATGCCATAAAACAAATTTCACACATCGTTTTCTAAATTTCCCAACCAACCAACTTGGAATACGACTAATTAATAACTTTATTTCCGTAAAAAGTCAAAATTAATACTAACAACATCAATAACAACATTCTCAACATCCTACAAGATAAATATATGTATTTCCATCCAAATTTCTCTTCAACCCTCAATCCATAATCCAACAATTCAACAAGAACAGCCCACTAAACAAATATAACTTCATCTCTAATCATCAAATTCCCTTTACTTTCATCATTTGATTCATGACAACAACAACAACAATATCAACAATTATTATGCATCATAACTTAGCTAATTCCATCCATTTAATCCACCTAAAACAGCCCCTTAATCCATAATTCAACAACATCAATACAACAAACTATAACTCTATTCTTATTCCTTAATCAAACTTAATAAAGAGAGGGATTTGACGATTCATACCTTGCTTTTATGAAAGTAGCCCAATATTCATCATTTTCTTGTCTTCAAACTCACTTCAACACAAAACAAAATTATAATCGCGCCTACGCGTTGCCCGGACCTCGGTTAGCATTTGGTTGCTTGAAATTTGTGCAAAATCCTCAATTCCATGTGAGAATAAGAGCCCTTTTGGAGGCTGAAGTTTGTGAAAATTTTGGGACATTTTGTGCTGAAAAAAATGAGGTTTCTGTCCCTTTTAAAAAAATGCCAACGTCGGGTTCACTGTAGCTACAGTACTGTAGCAGTACTGCGGGAATGCTGTTCTGCGTCGACAGTTCAGTTTGTAACGTCTATAATTCTCTACTCCGATGTCCTATCAATGAACGGTTTGTTGCATTACAAACTAGACTCGACGAACTTAATTTTAGGCTTTTAAAACACCTTAAAACTCCACATATACTATGAGATATGCGCCTCCAAAGTTGACTAAAAATTCGCCAGCATTTCCCAAATTTTTGTCGAGCTTATTTTCCTCACTCTACTCGATCTCGAAATATTCCGAAACTCTCCATATATGATATTCGTCATTCATTATACTAATAATGGCCATGTTCTCGTGTTTCAAAATACTCTTTCCCGATTACGACTTACGAGGTCGTAATTCACCTTTTTTCTTCGTTGTTACGTACTTTCCATGGTTTGTGCCTTTCAAAACATCATGGGACGTCTCCGACACTCCATTACTACGATGAGGTACATGCCATACTTATGCTCTGAAAACGCGGGGTATAACATGAATGGTACGCTCAGCCTGTCCATCAGTCTGGGGATGAAATGCTATGCTAAGACTTACTCCGAGTCCCAAAGTCATACTTCTCCTTGAAAGACTTCCCGAAGTTAAGTCTCTAATTACCCATATGGAATCATACTTATGCTAGCAGGCCTTTGTCGGAGATAATGGATGCTGGAACACCATGGAGTCATACTATCTCCTTGATATAAAGCTTTGCATAATCTTCAAAATCCGACGTTAAGAACACATAGTCACGACGAGAACTCCATAAAATGAGGAAACTCTTTCTCGACTTTGTAAGTCATATCCATAATTACCCATACTAAAGGAATCATAGTCTTATCTTTGAGAATGAGGCAAGCACCCATGGAATGAAATCCACTGTTAGTTACTTCCAATAGCTTCCAAGTGGGAATTTCAATAGTTCTCCACATTTTCACTAATCCCGTTAAACAATCCCAGATCACGGGCTTAGTTTTTCTCGTGTTTCGATGCTCAAGCATCTTTTACCGTGCCGACGGTTAGAACATTGAGTATCGTAATAGATAATTTCTCCGCCTTCTAGATGTCTTTCTTCATTCTTCGTCCCATCCAATAAATCGACTTAATATCATGGTACATCTTTGTCGCTCTCGGATGGACCACCCGAATAACCGAAATAATGTGTCCCAAAAAAAAGTCACCGAATTCAACCAAACTTAACTCACATTTTGAAAACGCACAATGGGCTTCCTACTCGGACACCCATACCCCAAAATCAAATTGCGGCGACGTTACCATATATACATACTAAACATCGAACACATAGTAGTATCCCACAAACATGTCCTCGGCGTACCCGAGAACTCCCGTCTGCAAATTTCAAATGGAAACTCTTTCTTCTGAGAAGATGTATTTCGTTAATGAACTAGCATGAGATCCTCATACTGGCGCTCTTTTACCTCAACTACTAAAGACTGAATAGTAACTCCCGTATTGCCCGAGTCCAATAATCGAATTCACACGGGCTAGATAACTGCTGAAGCTCATGAGTTAATTGCCTTTTCTTTGGCTGGACATCACATAAGCTACCCATGGATCTATGGCTAAGAGCATCAGCTACTATGTTCGCCTTCCCAGGATGATACAAGATATTAACATCATAATCTTTCAATAGCTCCAACCATCGCCTTTGCCGCAAATTCAACTCTTTTCAGACATCCACGACCGTATCCATGAAAATATATACATACGAGACTCTTGTGGTCTGTATAGATATCAACATGAACACCATACAAATAGTTCCTCCACATTTTCAATGCATGAATCACCGCTCACCAACTCTAGATCATGGGTCGGGTAGTTTTTCTCGTGTTTATAGATAATGAACCGGAGTAAATCATTTTAGAGTGTTTCGCCTTGAAGCATAAACGATAAAAATTTACCGTCTTTGCATTTTCAATCTTGGATTCCGACACAACCTAGACCAACTCCTGAAGTATCGTAATAGATAACATAGCCTTCCGATCCTTCTTACCAATTACTATCGAAACTAATATTCGTGTTATTCTCAAGTCAATCTAGATTCTTCAACTCAACAACAACCAAACTAAAAACGCTCTAACATAGTTATCCGTCCAACTTGAAATTTACTCATGCAAGAACATTCAAATTCATCAACCTTAATCATATTTTATACCTTCACTTTGTTTCCATTGTTTCATGAATTCATACTAAAGAAAAACTTCCACATTCCATTTTCACGCAAACTCGCATCATTTTTCTTACGCTTGCAATACAAGGATCATAACTACACATCTAACACATTAAACAACACAATTCGTCACCATTTCAATTCACCACGAATTTCAACATGGGTATTGTATCAACTTCATCCATCCTCATTTCCAATATTAATTCCATCATAACCACAACCATAATATAACATAAAATTCAACACATATCACTTATATAATCACACACACACACACACATGCACACACATACACGGCCTACACACTCCTCACACACATGTTTCCAAAATCTTCATCCAATTCCAAACATCATATAAACTCATTTCATAATGTGTCCCTTTTTCCAAAAAATCAAGTCCCTTTATTTGAAACTTATGCCAACTTCAGAGGATCTCAAGCTAATTCGAACTCAATTTTGAAAAATCGTTTTTTTTCATTTCTTTTTTCTCTCTTTTCTTTTCTCTCACAAACCTCTCTTCTTTTTTCTTCTTGATTGCTCTTTTGTTTTTCTTGAACTTTCTTGAATTTATCCTCTCTTACTTACATATTTATCACATGCAAATTTAATTAATTTGCATTAAGAACTCTAAGGACAATTCTTCATAATAAAAATTTCCGATTTCCAAAATTCCAATTTTGCCCTTAGGCCCTCTCCGCTTTCGCATTCAAGCCTCCATAATCGACACACTTGAATATATAAGGATATCATCGATAAACACAATCACAAACGAGTCTAGGAAAGGCCTGAATACACTATTCATCAAATCCATGAATACCGCTGGAGCATTAGTCAACCCGAACGACATTACCCGAAACTCGAAATGACCATATCTAGTTTTGAAAGCCGTGTTCTTCCGTCCTTCTCTCTAACTCTCACCTGGTGGTACCTTGATCTCAAATCTATCTTTGAAAACCATTTGGCATCCTGCAACTGATCAAATAAATCATCAATTCTTGGAAGTGGATACTTGTTCTTTATCGTCATCTTATTCAGTTGTCTGTAATCGATACACATCCGCAAGGAGCCATCTTTCTTCCTCACAAATAACACTGGTGCTCCCCACGGCAATGTACTAGGCCTGATAAAACCTTTCTCAAGCAAATCCTTCAACTGCTCCTTCATCTCCCTCAACTCTGCAGGTGTCATTCTATAAGGAGGAATAGATATTGGCTTAGTATCCGGTAGCACATCAATGGAAAAATCAATCTCCCATTCTGGCGGAAGGCCTGGAAGCTCGTCCACAAACTCATTAACTACTGGAACAGACTGAAGAGTCGGTGGCTTTGCTTCTGTATCTTGAACCCATACTAGATGATAAATACAGCCTTTAGCAATCATCTTCCTTGCCTTGAGATAGGAAATAAACCTACCTTTTGGCGATGCTGTATTACCCTTCCACACTAGATCTGGTTCTCTTGAAAACTGGAATTGAACCATTTTTGTTCTACAGTCAACATTGGCATAACATGAAGCTAACCAATCCATGCCCATAATAACATCAAAATCTATCATATTTAAGACATCATTTGACCCTTGAACTTGGCACGAAAACTCAGTTTGGCAACTAAACTTAACTTGTATTTATTTACCCCCTTAACAACTTTCATCTTAATTAAATACAACCCCAAATGCTGACGTGGCAAAAAAAAAGTAAAAAAAAATAAATTAAGAGAGTGAAAAATATAAAAAGGTGGGCCCGCTGATATATATATTTTTATATAATTAAAAAATAAAATAAAAATAATATATAATTAAAAAATAAAATGCACCCCCCACTCCCACCACCATCTTCTTCTTCACAACCCCCACCCCACCCCACAGCCCTACCCCGACCACCTTCTTCTTCTTCACAGCCCCTTACCCCACGCCACAGCCCCTCCCCCACCACCTTCGTCTTCTTCACAACCCCCACCCCACGCCACAGCCCCGCCCCCACCACCTTCCTCCTCCTTCTTCTTCTTCACAAATTCCTCTTTCTCTCTATATTCTCATCATTCTTTTCTTACCATTTTCATCATTTTTTGGTTTCAAAAATCTCTGGGCAGCCACACCTCCGCTGCCGCCGCCGCCATGATTGAACATAGCTCAATTTGTCATCCTCACCACGTCATTGCCATGTCAAAAATTACCAACCCTTTATTTTTTTATTTTTCTCTTTCTTCTTCTTTCTCTTATCCTACCATAACCACCCATAAGAACAACACCCACATCTTTAACTCACACCCACCACCGCCACCATCATCACCCCACCAAATTTCATCCTATTCCTTCTCAAATTCGTCCAAATTGGTTATTTTGGTTATTATTGTTGGCTATTATTATTATTATTAGCAAACCCATTTCTTCCATAATCATTATTCCATAACTTTATTTTTGAAAGAAAATAAAAATCAAAATCAAGAAACCAAAAATGATGAAAATGGTAAGAAAAGAATGATGAGAATATAGAGAGAGAGGAATTTGTGAAGAAGAAGAAGGAGGAGGAAGGTGGGGGGGGTGATGTGGCCGCCGAGATTGAACTAAGAGCTTGCGGTGATATTCCATTAGAGATTTGCTCGCTAATTTTTTTTGGTTTGGTTCACGTGCTCATGTTGTTAGAGGTATTAGTTTGATATTAGTTTGGTTATTAATGGCAGCTAAATGGGAAGTTATCAATTTAACTGAACTTTTAGTGATTATTTTTTTGGCTAAAAAAAAAACAAAAAAAAAAAATTGACATGGCAATGACGTGGCAACGACGTGGCAACGATATTGCAATGACGTGGCGCGAGTGTAATACACCTCCCATTGTGAGAGTGGTATTATTTTTTCAGGGTGGTAAATAATTAAAATGAAAGTTGTTAAGGGGGTAAATAAATACAAGTTAAGTTTAGTTGCCAAACTGAGTTTTCGTGCCAAGTTCAAGGGTCAAATGATGTTTTTTCTCTATTTAGCTCAATCAAGTCTGCCATGGTACTACGATCATAGACTATAACCACACAATTCTTATATACCCGTCTAGCTATCACTGGGTCACCAACAGGTGTAGACACCTCAAAAGGTTTAATTGACTCAGGTTTTACCCTAAACCGACCAGCAACGTAAAGAGTGACATACGATAATGTATAACCTGGATCAATCAATGCATATATGTCATGAGAAGATACTGATAATATACCTGTGACGATATCGAGGGAAGACTCAAAATCCTGTCGTCCAGTCAGTGCATAAATATGGTTCTGAGGACCGCTCGAACTAGACGTTCCTCCTCTACCTCTACCATGGCCTGTTGATATCTGTGGGCTTTTCCCCAGAGGGCGTACAGATGATAAAGAACCAGCTATCGACCCTGTGGGCTAAACCATACCTCTACTACCTCTCGATAGATAGTCACGCATAATATGGCCTGGCTGACCGTAAGCATTACAAACATCCGAAACTGTCCAATATATAGCTTACCACACTGAGTACATCGTGGTAAAGGTGGCCTCATATGGCCTGAATCACCCCTATACTGAGAACCCGAAGCTTTGGAACTCTGACCCGATCTAGAATAAGTAGGTCGATCAAATCTCTGGCCTGCAAATCGTGGAGGCGCACTAGCCGCTGAATGGCATGAGTGCCTAGAATACTGCTACCTCTGACCTCCTCTGAACTCAACACCAGCGCCTAAGGATCTGGCTCTCTTACTATAACCCCTATCATGCTCACGCTCACTCCTCTGCTGCTGCTATCGCTCCTCAAGATTCTGGGCATGGGTCTGAATACGAGAAATATCCATACCTTCCTGAAGTGAGGTCGTCAAATAATCATCAATCAAATGTGGCCCCAATCCACTCATAAATCGGTAAACACGATCTCCCATATCAGCTACCATAGCTGGAGCATACCTGGCCAAAGAATTAAAATGAAGGCTATACTCCCGAGCACTCATATTCCCCTGTCTGAGGTTCAGAAACCTATCCGCTTTGGCCCATCGAATCTCTGGCGGCAAATAATACCGAAGGAAGGCATCTACAAACTCTTGCCATATAGGTCGAGGTGGGTTAACCCCTCTAGAAGACATCCAAGTATTATACTAATGAACAACAACATCCTGTAATCTATAAGAGGCCAACTCCACTGACTCAACATCCAAAGCATGCATTACCCGCAATGTCCTCAACGTCTCATCTATGAAGTACTGTGGCTCCTCATCTGGTTTCGACCTAAAGAATACTAGAGGGTTCAAATTAATGAAATCATGTACTCTGGCACTAACAGCCCTATCACCATGACCCGCACCCTGTTGCTGAGCCTGAGCAGCTACTAACTAGGTCAACAACTGAATGGCCTCTCTCATCTCTTGGCCTAAGGCATCCGGTGGAGGAACTGGGGGTACTAGTACTGGAGCTGGGGCGCTTCTATGCTCCTCTGGAGCGGGCGGAGTATGGAAGGAACGAGATGGAACCTCGTTCTGGAACTCTCCCTCCTCCACATCTGTAGGTGGTACCCGTCCAGTTCTCCTACCTGCCGCTGACTTTCCCTTCTGGGCCGCTATAGCGTTTCTCTTCACAGGCATCGCTGAAATCATAGCACACAGTCAGGAAAAAGGGAATCCTTATAGCATGGCTCTATCGCACGATCTAAGATGAGAAAGAAAGGTTGATAATTCTTAAATGTCCCGCAGCCTCCTATTTATAAGTTTGGCGCGCTTCACACTCATAAATAAGACTCTACTGGACACGGCTCGTAGACACACCCTAGGATGAACTGCTCTAATACCACTTTTGTCACGACCCAGCCGGAGGGCCATGACGGGCACCTGGAGCTAACCTACCAAGAACCTCTTAACATACTTCTCATAATCATATTTAGGTGGACCACAAAAGATAACTCATAAATATCATAGTCTGTAAGGGCATGAGTCCAAAAGATAAAGGCACTTCTATATAATCATCATTAACTATGCCCATATGCGCAAGCCGACAAGGCTACCAAAATGATATACAAAAATATAAACCGATGAGGTTATAGGACATCTAACTATATACATCTGTCTACGAGCCGCTACATGGAGTACATAACATCATAAAGACGGGACAGGATCCCGCCATGCCCATATATGTACACAAAGGAATAACACCGGCTGAACCGCGGCTCTGAAACAAATGGAGCGCTCCTGAACAATCACTGATGAAGCAGCCTAGGGGTCTGGTTAGGTCTAGTCCGTCTCCCTGTGGGCATGAACGCAGCGTCCACAAACAAAAAGGACGTCAGTACGAATAATGTACCGAATATGTAAGGCATGAGTAACAAAATAAAGAAAGTATGAAGATAACATAAGAGAGAATGATCAATCTATACCTCTGAATGCCTCTCGAGGCGGATGTCATACATGCTTAGCTTTTTTTTTAAAAACATTTCCATACATACATATATAATATCTTACCCGGGCATATAGGCTCGGTGTTATCATCATATCATCATCATCATTCCGCATCCGGGGCATCCCGCGTCCGGGATAATATCATAACGTACCCACTGCAGTGGTGTGCACATCTACGTGCCGTACCCGGCCGACTATACCGCGGCGCGGTGTGAGAAAATAGCCACATATATATAAAGCATGCATGAGAGCCCAAATGAAAACTATAACTCTATCGGAGTGACGTAAGGTTGGTAAACCTCTGATTTCCATTATGGAATCATCATCATCACTATATCTCACCTTGAAGGAACAACTACCATAAGATAGGATCAATAACAATGAATAAAATCAATAATCATACGAGAAAGATCAATAATTATGGGACAATTATCAATAATATCATATGAACCTCACGATTCATAGGCTTTAGCATTTCTAGAAATGAAGTCATTATAGAGGACATTTATATGTATGTTCATATCGAAGTGATCATGCCATAGGAAGGAAAGGGTTAGCCTTAACATACCTTGTCGTCTCCTTAACTACTTAACGCTTATCCTCCCAGGCTTGTAAATCTACATTCAAGAGGATTCATGCTAGAGTTAAGTCTTGAAAACACTCATAAGTTCAAACTAGAGTAATTAATAAACTAGCGAAATTCGAGCAAAGACTTCCCCGTTTTATCTACTTCCGCCAATTTCCAATTCAACTCCCAACCAACAATATCAACATCAACAATACCATAATTAAGAGATTTCATTCAAATTATAACCCATACAATCCCGAATGTTCTCATAATTAATTTATAACAACAACTTCAACACAACCCCTTATACACTTGTATACAACACTTGCTCAACATCATTATTATCCCTCATAATGAGATTATGCTCAAAACATGCTAATAATTATAGCTCAAGTTAATTTACTACTTAAAATATCATCAAACTCATATTTGAACTTCCCTCTTTCACTTTCTTTCCTCAATCAAGTTGTACAACAATCAAGCAACCTCAATAACATGTAATAGAGATGAAACCTTACCTCAATCACACAAGAACAAACTCCGAATCAAATTATTCCACTAGGATGAAACCTCCAACTTCAACACCAAAGGAATAGTTGGACTCTACAAACCCTAGTGAGTCTTCCAACACTTGAATCTCTTGATTTCTCCCTTTTAATCTTTGATTTCACTTGGGGTTGGTTAGATATGTTTAGAGGAAAGTTCTAAGGCTTTCATGGACTTAGGAAAATGTTTAAATGAGATAAAATGAACAAGGGTCAGAAATATAACATAAAAAAAATCTGGCATCGACTCAGATTTACGGATCGTAAAAATGATGCGGTCCGTATAATTGGACCATAAAATCCAATCAGTGGCTCACCCCTTCTGGAACCAATTTACGGTGGGGGTCAGCCAGATATACGGTCCGTAAAAATTATACGGTCCATATATCTAATCATAAAACCCAACTTTTTCTGAAACATATTCTCGTCGATTTGTTCAACCTTTACTCCTCTCAACACATACTAAGCATGGACTTAAACCCTCATATGCTTAAGATGAGCATATCTAATTCCCCATATTCTAGTAAATAACTCCGCTTCTGGGACTTATGGCACCCATCTCATGAAGAAACTTGACGTACGAAAATACAGAGTGTAACACAATGTGCATCCGACATTTGTCTTGATACAAATGTCTCCGATCCCCGCAATCTTTGTGTAACTTGTGTTACACATTTTCACAGTGCCAAAATCACCTGCTACATATCTGCAAAAAAGATCTCTTACTGGTGTGGCTGGTAAGATGCTGTTGTGTCAACCACCCATTCTCATCTGAAATTGCCAAGTGCATGCATTCCTCTTCCTCGTTTATGAAGAGAACAACATTATCATTGTTTTGCACTGTGGCAGTTGTGTTGTCGTCATTCTTCTAGCCACTGCTTTCACCTTTGCCCCTTTTTAGATTTGGACAATCTCTTTTATAGTGACCTGGTTGATCGCAATTGTAGCAATTTTTAGCTTTTGACTTGGATCGGATCTTATACTTCCCACGAGCACCAGATCTACCATAGTTGCTCGAACCCCTTTGGTAACTCCCCGCTCTACTTTGATTTAGAGCCTGCCCGTGACTTTCAGGTTTCTTTCTCATCTTCTCATTGAGTAGAAGAGCTGATGTGATGTCCTTCAGCTCAATTGAGTCCTTACCATACAAGATGGTTGTTGCCAAATTATCGTAAGAAGACGGCAACGAGTTCAAGAGAACAATGGTTTTATCTTCCTCCTCGATCTTTACACCGAGGTTGGCCCGCTGCGTGATTAATCCATTAAGCACATTTAAATGTGACAAAAATTTGTACCTTCACCCATATGTAGGGTTATAATTGCTTCTTTAGGTACAATTTATTTGTCAACGTCTTGGACATATACAGGTTTTCCAACCTTGTCCAGATACCACATGCACTTTCTTCGTCGATGATGTTATTGACCACATCATCTGTTAAGTGCAACCTGATTGCACTAGCTGCCTTTTCATCTATTTCTTCCTAGTCCTCAAGTTTCATGGATTCAGGCTTTTTGGATTTTCCCACTAGTGCCTTGTGCAACCCTTGTTGGATGAGCAGATCCCTCATCTTTCTCTGCCATGTTGAGAAATCGCTATCACCGTTGAATTTTGCTAGCTCGTACTTTCCTCCAGACATTTTTTTTCACTGAGTATAGCACAACCGACCGCAAAAAATATTTTTGTAAATGAGCAGAATCTGTGCTCTGATACAAGTTGTTGGGAATAAACCCGCCACAGAAATAATATTCACGATATTTACAGCGGAATAATAATGTAGCACCGTGATACAATTAATCAACAAAAATAAAAAAGAGTTATAATGACACCAAGATTTTTACGTGGAAACCCAAAGGGAAAAAAACCACGAGCCAAGAGGAGCAACTGATATCACTATAGCAAGGATTTTACACTTTGTAGGTCTGAGTAAAATACTCCAAAGATCACTACACACTCAAAAGAAATAACCCTCTTTTAAGATTTTTCCACATCACTACAATATCGCTCACACTCTATTTTTCCGTACAGACTATTTCTCTAGCTGTGAATGCCTCACTCGTCTCTCTCTCTTTGTTTGATGTGATTACAAATGGAAGAATGACTCTCCATTTATAGGAGACCAAACTTGGCCTCCAAGCACAAAAAGAAGAAAAAGAAAAAGGACCCAAAATTTGTAATCCACAAATTTTGCCTTTGGCTCCAAGTATGAATTCCAACCAAGTAATTTGGCACATGCCAATTATAACCAAATGGGATGGATCTCATCAACGCGTTGTATTGTTACCACTATATCGAAGTCCTGAGGCTTACTAACTGTAGACTATCAAACCAAAATTTGTGATATAGTTGGGGGGTTTTCATTTGAAGAAATATTGATGTTTCTCATCCACCAAAGACAGTTACTGGGAAATCGTGGTCCCATCCCTGAGATAGGACAGACCAGCTCAGCATGTGCAAACTGGAAGGCACGACAGAAGTTCCAAGGACGTCCAAGTAGCTTAACCAGCGTGCCTACCGCTTCTCAAGCACATCCCGCCTACATTATACCTGCCTGTTCTGCCCCAATTAACTCCACCACAACGATTATTCCTCTACATCCGTCAACAGACTTTGACATTCTTGCAATCATCTCCCACGAATCAAGAGGCTATTACCTACAAATCAAAGACCGTTTTCAACCTTGTCAGCTACCCGATGGTACCCTCGGCTCCTCTATACAAGGGGCTTCCCCGTCAATATCCGGGATCATCAAATTTTCACCTAACGACATTCTACTAGCTATATCACTTACATTTTTGTTCTTTCCTCAGTTCTTGCTGCTAGTGCCTATACTTTGTAATTGTTGGAATTCTAGCATCCACAAATATCACCGTCGGTTGATCATTTAATTGATGTACTGCTAAATTATCTTCAGGAATGGGACTTGCCCCCATACAAATATGCAGTATATCAAATTAAACATTTAACAAAAAATAAATATTGCATTACTAACCATTATAGTAGTCCCTCCAGTCCATTTGCTTGTCATGTACTCCCTCTGTTTCAATTTATATGAACCTATTTCCTTTTTAGTCCGTGCCAAAATAAATGACCTCTTTTCTAATTTGGAAACAAATTCACTTTATGAAGTGATTTACAGCCACACAAATATTCAAGACTTATTTTGAACCACAAGTTTCAAAAGTCTTCACTCTTTCTTAAATGTCGTGCCCAGTCAAATGAGTTCACATAAATTGATACGGAGGGAGTATTTCTTTTCACGCCCCTTAAGAAAAATTAACTAAAAGGATAATTTGATTAAATTATTCTTAGTTATGCTTTGATCCCAATATAATATTATTGTCTTTTTTATTTCCACATTAACCTCTCTCCACATTAATTGAGTAAGGGAAGTGGAAACTAATAGTTAATTATATCTTGATTTTATAAAGGGAAAAGGGTCAAATATACTCCTGTACTTTAGTTTATTGGCTAATTTTGCCCTCCGTTAACCAAAGTAGTCAAATATACCCCTCTCGTTGAAAGTTAGGGCCAAATATGCCCCTACCATAAGCAAAGTTCCAAAAATATCCTTCATTTCTAACATATTTCCACATAAACAACTCTAGTCATTGGAATTGGGTGACATGGACGCCACAAGGCATTTAACTTATTCTATGTGATGCCTAAGTGGCAAATTTTTTTTTAAAATAGTCTGGAAAATTGATTTTTCTAAAAACAAATCTGTTTAAAATGGCTTTATTAAAAATATGATTTTTTATTTTATTTTATAAAACTCGCTTCTTAAAAAAAAATATTCTGGTAGATGATTTTTTTTTTAAATCAGTTTTTCAGATTTTTAAAAATTAATCCAGATTTAAAAAAAAAAATTAGGACACTTTTTTCTTTAAAAAAAATACTTTACAGTTTTCCAGATTTTAAAAAAAAAATCATTTTCCAAATTTTATTTTTTAACTAAAATATTCAATTTTCGATAATATATTTTTAAAAAATGGGTTTTATTAAAAAAAAAGTTTCATATTTTTAATAAAAGCCAATTTTTTTCAGATTTGTTTTAAAAAAATCAATTTTCTAGATTGTTTTTAAAAAAAATTGCCACGTAGGCACCACATAGAATAAGTTAAATGTCATGTGGCTTCCATGTCACCCAAGTTCAATGACTAGACTTGCTTATGTGAGAATATGTTAGAAATACGGAATATTTTTGAAACTTTGCTAACGGTAGGGGTATATTAGGCCCGAACTTATAACAAGAGGGGTATATTTGACTACTTTGGCTAACGGAGGGCAAAATTAGCTAATAAACTAAAGTAGAGGAGTATATTTGACCCTTTTCCCTTTTATAAAATGACAACTATTTTGGACCGTATATTTCTAGTAAGGGCGACAAGTAAAGTAGACAGAAAGTACATTACAATTTCTACATTATTAATCCCTGCGTCAGCATAACTGGTCTCTAAACCAAATGACCCCTAAATGTTGTTTAAAAGACATATTGTTCAGTATTCTTTTCTTTTTTTTGCGCGGATTGCCCTTCTTTATGGGTGGTCTTTAATTTTTATCCCTCAAATTGGTTGTCTTTAATATTTATCCTTCAAATTGGTGGTCTTTAACATTTATCCCTCAAATTGGTGGCCTTTAACATCTGCCCTTCTTCGCTTAACACCCAGAGATCCTGGGTTGGAACCCAGGCTCAGTAAAAAAAAAAAATTGCAAGGCATAAATTGGAGTCGCAAGGCAGAAGTTGAGATTCGCAAGGCAACCCCAACTTATGCCTTAAGGCAAACTTTTCCTCAAAAGTAGGCCTTAAAGGCAGAGATTTGCAAAATTCTAGCAAAAATTTTTTTTTTTCACCTCAAGATAGAGTTTGAAACCTAACGTATACCATGCGAATCCCAACTTATGTCCACCTTTTGTTTATACCCAAGATAGCCTACATTAATAGTGACAGTGCAATTAATTCAAAGCACTCAAGTAGTGAAATTCAATCAATCAAAAGGAAAGGATGACTAATATTTTTTATTATATAAATTGCTCTAGCAATTACTTTCCATTTAAATAATTGATTTATTTGACTCCATTATAAAGTGACTTTGTGAAATGCAATAATTAAAACTTTCTTTCTTGTTTTTACGTCCAAACATCTTTTAATCTGTTCTCTTTCATTTTTGTCTTTTTTTCTCTTTCTTTCTCAATGCTTTCCTTTTCTTTCTCATTCTCATTCTTTCTACCATAAACAAATCTAACAATATAGGCAAGCCTATTAAATTTCTACTTGAAAAAGAATTAAAAAAAAAATGTTGTAAGCAAAAATTGTTATTTCACTTAAAAACACAGGATTATATTAATGAACATCTTGCATATAGTATTATACACAGGTACATATTGATCATACATTATTATATGTATATATATTATTATACAATTAATTTACATAGCCTGAAGGAAAAAAATTCAAACCCTTCTGTAGCATTATATATTGTATAATCGCGTTTCTATAATCTTGTTTACTTGTTAGTATATACACGAATATACATGATTATACATAAATATACAAAATATATACATATCATATAGATCAACTTCCTACATTCAAAATCCATTAACAATGAAAAATCAAGTTCAACTCAAGCACCCATCAACACCATAATCTCCATTTTCCCTCAACAAACATAGAATAACCAAGCAAGAAGATATGGTGTTGAAGACAACATCAGCAAGAGCGTTCTCGCAATTTTTATTTCTTCTTCTTCAGTGAGAGATTCAACATAAATCTTATTATCGTCGAAGAAATAGAGCTTATAAGTACTAAGCGTCACTTTGGAGATGAGAAATTACCCAGTGAAAAAAAAAAGAGAAAATAATGTCAACACTCAATGGGACCAGAATCATCATTTAAAAAATCTGAGAATTACTCCGATCATAAAAAACAACTCCGACATCAAACCATCCGAGCTCTAGCTACAAATGAAGAAGAGAGAGAGAGAGAAAGAGAGAGAGAGAGAGAGAGAGAGAGAGAGAGAGAGAGAGAGAGGAGGAAACACCCATTTGAGATTTCACAACAAATTTTTAGATCTGGGAAACCTAGATTCTTTGAAGAATGTTAATGGTTTGCTAACCTAAGATCAGAAGATGGAACGTGCAAAGAGAGCGAGACAAAGGAGAAAACAAAGGAAGAGAGAGAGGGAGAGCGAGAGGGGGGCGGGGGTGCGGTGTTGGGGAGTGGGGGACAAAGGACGAGTCATAGGGTAATAATTAAAGAGTTGGGCTAAAATTGGCAAACTAGATCACCGAAGAGCATCTGACTGTAATTATCTCTTCTTTAATTACATCATTTTCAAGCAATATTTCCAACTCAACGAGAATTTAGGGTAGATCTTATTGCCGCACATCATTTTATATGATTATCTTTAGAGTAATTTGTAGAATCCATCTACTAATGTGTAATGTGATGACAGATCACCATTACATTGAGCAAAAAGAGCAAAATTTTGAGAAGGCATAAACAGAAATAGATATTGACCGTTTCATTTGATTTCGGATGGAGAACAAATAGGGAACACTAGTAGTACAAAGATCTCACTCAAAAAATGTACAATTTCAGACGGCACCCTTAGTAGAGGACGTTCCAGTCTGCAACTGCCAGCACCTTCCCGGACACTAATCACAAACTGTGTCCACACTCCACACCCAATAATTTCAAGCAAAAGCATAAATTACATTTCCACGAATACTTCCATGGTACACCCAAAAAAAAAAAAAAAAAAAAAAAAAAAAAAAAAAAAACTGTACCGCATGAGCCGGTATGTAAAAGCATCATCATCCAACTAAACTGTGCAATCCTGATAACCCAGCCCTTCATCTGGAATCATATCCACAAAGGCAGGAGAGCAGCTAATGGGAACCAGCAAGTTGTCAAGCACATGAAAGCCAACATTGATTCCATTAAGAGTTGCCAGTCTTTTTGCAAATAGAAAGCTCATTCTAATGCATTTATACTCATTCCGGAAACAATGAAGCAAACTGGACTTTTCCACCATCTCACCATTTGATAAGGTGATAATACAACTACCGATCGGAATCCTTTGGCAGTGCTGCACAGCTCGTTCTCTTAATCAAATTAAGTTTCGTTCAGTACACACCTCAAAAGAAATACAAGTCAAGATAGATACCAGACCTTAAACACACACTCCACCAGCAGACATGCTCGAAATGACAACATTTGACCTGTCTTTATGTTTATCTGACATGTCTGAAAATGGTGACAGATTTACTTTGATCTTCTTCAGTGAAGGATTTCGTCCTTTCCTTTTCAACCTTGTTAAAACAAGAAAATCTATCAGGAACCTCACAAAAAAGCTCCTCCTAAAGGGACATAGTAAGTGACAGATGTAAAGGTAGATACCTGTGCTTCTAGCTCAGCTATTCTTTGTAAAGATAATTGTTCAACACATGCACGACGTTTTCGTTCTTCTTCAAGCAACCCAGTCATCTGATATCGCAGCTCAGCCATTTCTTGAGCTAAATCCTCTGCTTCTTCTTTGGCTTTTAGCTTTTCCATTCTCAGCTCGTCCTAACCATTCAAATTAATGGACCAACAGCATTAAATCGCACTAAGACTTGGATGTGACTGTTTCTACAGATGTTAACTACAAATATACCTTAAGGTGCTTTACAAGTGATTCATAATTCTTGATTTGACCTGCCATTTCCCTCATCTTGTCAGTCAAGTCGACATCTGATGATGGCCCTATAGTAGCCAGTCTGATAAGGAGTGGGCCCAAAATGTCACCACAGCAGCTTCAACAAAAGCAATAGTGTGAGACACGATGTAAAAATAGTTGGAAAGATAAGTTATTCTAAATATAAGTAACAGGTATTCAGCACAGAAAGACTCTTAGTACAAGCATGGTCAACTACAAGACTATGCAATCACTATCTCCGACTAAGTACGAAATGCATGTAACAAATGCGAAAACATGAATGACAATTTGCTTTATTAGATGAATCATACTAAGAATTTACTCAGGAATAAGTATGGTTCCTTCACATCATAACAGCTTGTCTCAAACATCTGATCTTAAATTAATTACTTAACGTTAAGCATGCATCATCTTAAGCTAATGGTAGACTAAGATATGCGTATATACTCACTCCATACCTTGAAGCACTGTCATCTTCTTTACTTGGGGAACTGTCATCATTGTTCGCTAGCCAACCACGAAATAGCTCCTCTACTTTTACAGAAAATGTTTTGGCATTCAATTCAGAAGCCTGGAGTTGTTCCCTAAGATTTTCATTTTCCTTTTCTACACTTTCAATAACTTTCTCTGCATCATAGATTCGAAGTTCGAGGTCATGAATAAGCTCATTCATCATAGCATTATCTTGATCTGTTTCATCCTGGGATTTCTTAGCTTCGAAATAATTCTGCTCCGAGGCAATCAAATCAAGCTTCATACTCTCTATTTCAAATTGATGCTCTAGACCTACAGATGCTATTGACTCCTCTAGTCTCTCTATGCACAAAGCTGAGCCCTCTATCTCTAACTCTTTGTTTCCCAACTGCTGCAACAAATACAAGCGTTCAACATTGGACGTTTCCAACTCTTCCCTTAACCTTGTAACCTCTTTTTCCATATTTTCAAAGTTCGCAAGTTTCAACTGAAGGCTGCATACACACTTACTTAGAGAATCCATCTCTTCATTCCTCAAATTCAGCTGATCCTGCAGGTAATCTACGACGTATATATTGGAAATGGTGAGCCTAAAATAGGAAATTCAAGGTAACAGAATATAATATATAAGATTTTTACTATTAAAAGGGAGTGATGTTGTGTGACAAGCTACAAAAATATAAAGGTATGACCTGTCAAAAATTACTAGCCAACAACTGACCAAATAAAGGGGCAAGTCTGCAAAAGATATAAACCATAAAAAGACCATAGTAGTCCATAAACAGGTGATATTGCTCCAAGGAAAATGCTAAACGTTCATATGATGGCACAAGATGACTCTGACTTGGAGAATCAACGGTTAACTGTCATTTGTGTCTTATCAGTGACATAAGCTTGACTCTCTTTTTCCGACTTTCTACTGTCTGGGGCGGGGCTCTGAGCACCAGGAGTCCGGGAATATACTTTAGGTAAGAAACTAAGGAATGTTTACCAAGGAAAATAGAAAATAGTCCTATATACTGTAGCAAGCATACTTTGGAGTCATACCTATCTCTTGGGAACAGTTCTCCAGCTCACTTTTCAGCTTCTGGATGTGATTTTTGTCTTCTTCTCGGGCCTCAGATAACGTCTGCCCATGCTGTTCTAGTTTCTGTAAAATATATTTAATAGGAATAGTCAAATTTTCACCTTAGTCTCCAAGCTTTCTAACTAGATAATAGAATGTTCCTGATTGATACTATAAGTTGTCTATACAATGGTTATTTTCACAGTCAACCATTCGAAATTAATTGTGATGACAATAAGTTGTGTTAAACATGCATATTATATCTTCATAGTTCATAAGACAACAGATCTCATAGTTCAAGTTCATACTTCATAGTTGTTTGTAACTCTATTCCATTCGCAGAACCAGCGTACCAATTGCCGTGCAGTAGAATCATATCATATTACTATATAAGTGGGAAGCTTCTAAAAGTTGAAAGACCAAAATAGCCATCAAAGTTGAACAACTATTTTTCATTTCAAGCAAATATTATTTCAAAACCTCTTTTGTGCAAAGATATGAATATAAATTCAAAAAAAATAAACAGAAAAAAAAAATAATAAGTAAAATTGGAAGTTTTTTTTTTTTTTTTTTTTTTTTTTTTTTTGAGACTGGTAACATAAAAAAATTTTGGAAGAAATAAAAACATATAAACCAATCATATTGCCATAATTTGAAACTGCTTTGAAATTATTAATTTTTGCTTCATCAAATAAATGTAATGATTGCATTACTATGAGAAATTTAATAGCCTTAATATATTTACCCAGCTTTTCTTATTACCTTCTATGCTACTTCTTACTATATTTACTGCCCCAACTTTTCTTATTGCCTTCATTGCATATTTCTTGAATTCGAAACTTTCACAACAATCGCAAACATTGTTCAGTCTATTTGTTTTTATGTAGATCGAGAGGACTTTAGGTCCTTTAACGAGACACGGTGGCAGACTTCAGACATATAAAACATCCTGTGGTTATCGCTAGCGCACAAGGTTAAGTGAAAGTTGATAGAGAAAAATATTCAAATTAATTCCCTCTTCTTTCTTTTTTCCAAACAATAATGTTTCTCTTCCTTTCCTCGTGCCGAGGGTCTACCAGAAACAGTCTCTCTACCTCCCAAGGTAAGGTTAAGGTCTCTGTGCACTCTACCCTCCCCAGACCCCAGTTGTGGGATTTCACCCGGTATGTTTTGTTGTTGTAATGCTTCTCTTCCAGACCCCACTTGTGGGATTACACTGGGTATGCTGTAATAATGCTTCTTTTCTTTTCAAACATAATGCTACTTTCTTCTATTGTCCACGTCTGTTTTATTTTAATTGGCATGCACTTTGTAGTATTAATTTCGTAATTTGGTTAGTTTTACTGAGGCAATAATTGTCCGTCTTCGTACGAATCTTTGCTCCAATCTCAATGTTTCTAATCCGTTTTACGGATAATTTACCCATATTCAATAAAATGGTCCATTTGTTTGTATGTATATTCTGAAGATTACCAAGAAAATGATATTGGGATTTATGTTATTTTGATTCAGTTTTAGGTGAAAGTTAATGGTCTCGTGTGGGACTTTGAATTCTTTTGTTCATTGTATGTAAATCTTCCTTTTTTCTTTTTTATAATCGGGATGTCCGGGTCAACTTGCGCGCATCTCGACTAACTCCACATGGCACCCGCTACCTCTACCAACACAGGTACCAGGTAACTCTGTCCACCAAGGCTTAGACAGATGGAAAGAAATCACTTTGTGTTTTTGCCTCCGCTGGGAATTAAACCTGAGACCTCATGGTTCTCAACCCACTTCATTGTGGTGCTAAACCAGATCTTTGGGTGTTGTATTGTGTAAATCTTCTTCTACTTCATTTCTGATTTGAAAATCCTTTAGTTAGTGAGTTAGTAACGAAAATTTACGGAACTCAGAGAGAAAATAGTTTTTGAATACAAATTTATTTTCAAAAAATTTCAATGCTTCTTTTTTCTTATCAGACTTCTATTACCATGTCCTTAATTCTTTTGTGCTCAAATATAAAAATCATTGTCTTCCTATGGCAGCATTTCTATTAATGTATGTAAATATAGCAAGAATGGTTATGAAAGAGCTAATTTGTCGTATGGAAAGATTTATCAACACTATGAAATTAAAATTAAATATACATCAATACATTTTTATTTCCCATCATCTATGTTTGAGTTGAATAAAATGTATCATTAATTTCTTATATGAATTTTTTCTTTCCACATTCCAGAGAAGCTTCAATTGGATGAAGACATAGACAAACGTGAACATATTAGAATTTAATTGGATTTAGACTTAAAAAGGTAATCCTAATTTGTTTGTTGAGAGACTTTATACAATTTGTTTTTAAAATTTGCACTCATTAAAATAGGATACACGTGCAACACGCGTATCCAAAAACTAATACTATATTAAAAGTGGAAGGTTTTTAAGGTAAAAGTTGAATTACAAAAGTACCCATCAAGAGTTGGACTTTTGTATCCTTCAATAATTTTTCTGATCAAGTATCCTCTAAGTATTAAATAATTCATTTAACATTTAATGCATATATATGTGCACTATATTTGCCATCGAATTTAAAAGTTTGCCTTGAAATTTTAAAAAAATAATTGGTACGATGCATGTATTTAAACTATTTACATTTTCTATTATTAATTCTTGACAACCAAGATTTAAAGGTAAGTTTTATTAAGTGGTTGGTAGATCAACTATGTTGTATAGGGCAGAGTGTTGCCAGTCAAGAACTCACACGTCCAAAAGATGAAAGTAGCGGAAATGAGGATGCTTAGATGGATGTGTGGGCATACTAGGAGAGATAAGATGGGAGTGGCCTCAGTGGTTGATAAGATGCGGGAAGCGAGGCTGAGATTCTTCTGACATGTGAAGAGGAGTACAGATGCCCCAGTGAGAAGATGCAAGAGGTTGGCAGTGATAGGCCCAAGGAGAGGTAGAGATAGACCGAGAAAGAATTGGGGAGAGATGATTAAACATGACATGACACACCTTCAGCTCACCGAGGACATGACTCTAAATAGGAGAGCATGGAGGTCGAGGATTAGGGTAGGTCGGTAGGAGGTTAGTAGGTAGTCGAGCGATTTCTCTTTTTTCTGGGGGTAATGAATTTGAAAGAAATTGTATTGTGAAGTAATCTATATGGAACTTCCGAAATGTCTAATTGTGTCAAGGGTCCTGGATATGCATGGTTTTAGTTTAGAACACCTTATTTGCTCCATATACTTACCAGTATTATTATTACTATTATCTAATCATCATCTTATTCTTCAATTTAGCACTACTATTGTTTCCTTTACTTTGGGTATCTTTACTAATTTTGATGTTAGTATATTTCCTTCGATATTTTCGTCATAGCTTCTTTACTCCTTTTTTTTTTTTCAAACATGTTTTGTAAAATGTTTTTATTGAGTCTCGCAAACAACCTCTCTACCTCCCACGGTAGTGGTAATGTCTGCATACACTCTACCCTCCCTAGACCCCACTTGTGGGATTACACTGGGTATGTTGTTGTTTGTTGTTTGGGGGTCTACAGCAAACAACATCTCTACCTCGCAAAGGTAGGTCTACGTACACCTACCCTCCCAGACCCTAGTTGGGGAATTATACGGGGTTGTTGTTGTTGTGGTAGAATTAACTCTTGAAATGCCAATTCTTATATCATTTTTTTTTTTTTTTTTACCTTTGTGGACAGATTTTATATTTTATGTCTTCTCTTAAATTAAACTTTAAGAATTTGAATGATTCGTCTTAATTTTTAATTTACAAATCCAATTAGTTTAGACCATTTTATGTCTTTTCTTAAATTAGACTTTTAAGATTTTGATTGATTCGTCTTAATTCTTTACTTATAATTGCAACTGATTTAAACAATTTTGACAAAGAAACATATATAAATCTTCATAGTTTAAAAATATTTTGATGTGGGATTTTATGTAAATTCTATATCTAAATTATTTTCTTAGTCTTGATAATATAATTTATCGGCCAACTCCAGAGTTAAATATTGTGTCATGGTATTCACATATATATATATATATATATATATATATATATATATATATTATGACATGGAAACCCGTAGCCGCTACCCTTCGAGTGCACACAGGGTAAACCCAGCTCCTGTGCAATAGCTCACAAACCACAAAGGAGAGGTAACCCGCACTAGGCAAGCCCCGTGCGACGAGCTTGACCCAGAAGGCAAATCCCCTGCTGTCGTAGGCAGGGAGTTTCGAACCTGACACCTCCCTTATGAAAGCCCCATGCTCAACCAACTGAGCCACCCTTGTGGGTTATATATATATATATATGTATATATATGTATGTATGTATATATATGTATATATATGTATGTATGTATATATATGTATGTATATAGTGTGTGTGTCTGCGTATATGTGTGTGATAATTTATAAATAATTAATTTAAGCTGGTATTGTAAATGAAATCTATGTTGCTCGGACTTCAAAAATATTGCCGCACCATGTCGGGTTCTCCAAAAATGTACTTATTTTGGAGGATCCGACACGCACCCTGCGGCATTTTTGAAGAGCCCGAGCAATATAGAATAAAATAATGCAAGAAATATTTTCTTAGAATAAAATTCAAAAACAAAGATAAGAAAAAGTGCACTTGTATATATATAATATTATTTATGTGACTTTTAAAATTGTGTACTTACTGATATGGGGTACACGCTCAAAGCGTGTAACAAGAGACTAGTTTCTGAAAAACTCTACCATCCTCTTTACACTAGTTTATGGATTATAAGAATCAACATATGACAAGTATAGCATAGATAAAGATCGTTAGAAGCTTTAAATAATAATATCTGGTTACACTAGAACATATAAAATTTTATGGTTAGCAAGAGTATTAGATAAAAGTGTGCCAGCTCCTCATAATTTTGATCACTAGAAACTTGATTGTACATAGGTAAAAGATAACCACTGAAACAAACCTTGAAACAAAAAAGCAGTTAATTGACGTGGGTAAAGATACAAAAGGAAAAGAACATCAATGGCTCCAACCTATTCGCATAAACACATCGAAAAGACCTTTCATATGCTTTTACATTTGTATGTTCCAAGATCAATAGCAAAGATCATACTTTGTGCTCTGGATTTTTAAATCTATGTCAACACTATTGTAACAGAGAAGTATATAAGCACATCAATTTTACTAACAAAAATGCAGAACGTCACCAGCTTTACAGCCATATAACACAGTGGTTGCCTCTTTAGGAGATGGTATTACTCAACTAATAAAGGCAGGTTTTGGTGTCAAACAACTTTATTTATCTAGAATATCTGAAGATGGCGTGAGAATGGCCAAAAGATAGAAAACAAAAGATTTACAAACAAAGATAAAGATATATGAAATTACTCTGATCAGTTCAAAGCTCTGACCCTGTGAACCCCTCAGCGTATCTTTTTCTTTCCTAAGCTGTCAAAAAGAGAATGAAGCAAAAGGAAGTAAAGAACGATAAATAGCAAGAAAGTTACCACATATCCAGTCATTATCAGGAAAAATAATTTGTACAACAGCTATGAACATAGAAGCAGGCCAAACTAAAAAAAGAAGTTAGCAAATACGCAAATTGACACCGACTTGCTTTATTAGTAAAGCTTTTCGACTAATCCAAAAAAAAAAAATCCCAAATTTTGAATCATGCAAAGCCGGTAACAGTTTCAATAAAATACTGCACACAATATTCTCACTTAAAATTGTTCAACCAATTAATTCCAGTATTAAATCCCGGACTATTAGTCAGATGTTTGGATGTCATTTTTAGTTTCCATGTAATTCTTATATAATTTTATGTTTAATTCAAGGTAGACTAACAGTACAGGTAGTACTAATGCATGCATAAGAGCACGTGAAAAAACAAAAATGTCCTTTTATTACTTTTTTACTTAAACCATCTTTTACTTGTTATTACTCAACTATATCTGATAATATTTATAGTATTGATTTTAAATATTGTTTTTTTTTCTTTGATAAGTAGATTTTAAATATTCTATATTCTAAGGTGATTAACCAAACATCCGATAAAAATGCAAATACAACGGCTAATGTCATTCACCTAATTAATACACATGAATTATAATCCGCATTTAACTTGTTCATGAATCAAACAACCCCCAAGTGCCATGAAAAGTTCCTGAAATTAGTTCGAGCATTACTTCCATGGATATACAACAACAACAACTACGCTTCAGTCCAATATAAGTTGCGTTATTACTTCCATGGATATACTATACAAATATTATAAAATGATTGAAGAGCACATTTTACCTCTTTACATCTTGCCTTTATCTCCAATAGCTCCTTTACATCAAAAGAGTGGTCACCATCACTAGTAGACATTCTATAAACACAAAAAGCAAATTAGCATCCACAGAAGAAAAACAGTACATCGAACTTAGTTTATCAGGACAGGATTAAAAAAATGCTGGCCTCACAAGCGATAGTCATATTAAGCACCAAATGAGAAGCATTCTTATACCTCACTTCTAACTGCTTACACAGTTACACCCACATAGATCAGATATGAACAACAATCAAATCATAGTAAAAGCAGATAAGTAAGATAACCATATGTGCATAAAAACTAGAAGAGGTTAATTAATTATCCAGTTGCAACACTCAGTTCCCAACTAATGTCATAATACCTGTATAATAAAAAGAGTATGTATTAAAATGCACACACTCCATCTTCCCATTTCTTGATTAATGAAAAGGTTCCTTCAACATAGAGGTTTAAGAAAATGATAACCAGACATGGGTTTGAATCTAATTAAACCTGTTTGGATGGTTGTTACATATTGTTTCGTAATGTATCGTACTATATTGTATTGTGTTGTATTGTATCTTAGTGTATTGTTCTGATGAATACAACGTTTGGATAGATTGTATCGTTTTCCGTCGTTACATAGTATCACACGTCAGCAATTTGAAAGATAAACCTACGAGAATAGTAGGGTACGGGGTAGACCTACTATAAAAAGGTAGGGTAAAGGATAAAATAGAATAATTAGATAATAAGTCAAGACAAAATGAGAAAAAGAAATAAGGTAAGATCACACCAAATCGGTCGTTACACAAAATGGACTTTTAATCGTTACATAACGATGGACTTACAGATCGATACAATAAAATTCAAGAAACTATCAAAACAAACATCATATTTAAACTAACAACACAATACAATAGGTAACAACCATCCAAACAAGCTACGTTTGTGAATAAGTGATTGTTTGATAATGAGCAAGAAATATCCGTCTTTTTGCTAAACAGGATGGATTGAACTCGGTAATTCAAAATTCTTCCTGCTTCTTGACAATCACATACACCAGCCAGGGGCGGAGCCTGGTAGGGCTTAGGGGGGTTCATCTGAACCTCCTTCGGCGAAAAATTACAAAATTCGTTTCTACATGGTTAAAAATATTAAAAGTACTTTTTGTGTATATATAGTAGATGTTGAACCCCTTTGGCTTCTTCGTGTGTTTACTTTATTCATATGTTGAACCCCTTAATGAAAATCCTGGCTCCGCTACTGACACCAGCAAAAAGGATTTCCAGATTATATTACAAGATCAGAAAAAAGGTATAAAACTAAACACTAGTGCCTAGAAGAAGACTAATATATATATACTCATTGTGACACTCATTTCCCAAATATTAGCCGCAAAACCTGAAAGAAAACACTATCAAAATAGAGGCATAGTTGATTGATTGATCAAAATGCCTACCCCTTATTTTCCCAAATTAAATTAACAAACAGATTGACGAAATTGATTAAAATCTTGTTCAATAATTCAGACTTGTTTCAGATTCTTCACATTCACAAATATATGAAAAAAAATCATTTTCAGATAAAAACAGCAAGGTAACACCTATGAAATTATTACAATGGTAAAAAGTTCCGAATTTTCTTTTACATACATAAGCAAATGAACATAATTTCTTGATCATATACTGCTGTTCCAAAATTAGCTGATTAAAAAAAGGAATAAGAAACTGACACTCAAATAGAAAAGAAAATAAAAATAAATACCGATTAATGGGGTTTACGATGCGCATATGGTCTCCAGAATATTCTGAGATTTCCAAATTTTCAAATTAGCAAAAACCTGATTTATGTAATATTTGACTGGGAAATTTTGAAATGTAAAGAGATTTTTACCGGGTTTCACTTAAGGGATGGGAATCGGGTCTAACCCGTTAAAGGGGCAACCGGGGTTTTTTTTAAATGGAAGGGATAATTAATGCTTTTTAGTCCCTCAATTATTGGTAACTTCTAATTTTTGTCCTTATAATATATAACTAAGTAGGTGTTTGGCCATAGAAATCAAATATTTTTCACTTTATTTGTAATTTTGAAGTTGGAGTTGAAGATATTGTTGTGAAATTTGGTTATAGTTTTTGCAAAGAATATTTGATTGTTTAAATGTACTGAAAGTGAAAACAGGATTTTAGGGTGTTTTCTAAATTCCAAATAAAACTTCAAGTTGTATTTGAAATTTTTATGGACAAATGTTGATTTTCAAATAAAGTGAAGAATTCTCATGGCCAAACGGGTCCTTAATGAATGCTAATTTGAACCCGTATAATATCTAATTAGCTAAGTACTAGTATCCGCACCCGCGCGATGCGCGGTTAGTATTAAAGAATAACAATCATAATACATTAACCTCATCAAAAAAGGATTGCTTTCTAATCCTAAGTAAACAAAATTAATGATTAATCAAAATGCCAAATATCTTGCAATTTGATGAAGCTAAGTAGAATCACAAATAGTCAAAAGCTGATAGAGCTCCTCTATAATCCAAGTTTGAGGACTATACATAGGTTTAGACTCCTAAATTTCCGTCCAAGCTATGTAATGAATAAGTTCTTTGTGTTATCCCAATGAGCTGCATCTGAATCTTTTTTCTTGATCAAGTAAAGTTTTATTGAAGAGCTAATGTTGAATCTTTATAGAAGCCAAACAATTATCGCTTGACAATCGCCTAACAACTCTTATTATCTCCTAGTTCACTTTGGAATGTTAATGTCTTCCTCGGTTGAGCAGTATTAACCATGAAAACGAAGCTTCTGACTACTCATTGTAGTCATCATCCTATTCAAAATCATTATGCAACAAATCAACTCCACCCATATAGCTACCAATTATTAGCACAATCAAGTCCTCGAGTAACCTAACCAGTGAATTACAGTACTTAATAGAATTTCAGTATCCTAAATGAGAAATTATCTACAACATGTGTAAAATAGGTACCACATGACTACATTTTGTTTCGTCATCTTGCGGTTTTCTTCCGGTGAATTTCTTGTTTCTTGAGCCGCTCAAGTTCTTTCTTTTCTTGCTAAGATTTCTATCATGGATGTTGATCGTATTTTCCGAATGCCTAGAATATATTTTCCAAAGAAAACCAAAATCAATTGTAAAACTCAAAAACTAATAGTTTCACATATATCTTAGTGTTACACCTCGGAAAATTTCCCGTTAACGTATAGTGAATAGGCCAATGAAGGGCATGACGTATCCGATGTTTTGATAAGTAAGAAATGGCATTTGATGACCCTAAACGAGATTTCAAAGGCATTTAAGATAAGGAAAGAAAGTTGTTAAGGAAAGCAAGGCATGTATTGTGTGTCGGGCAAGATTTACGAGTATCAAGTTAATGATGGCTTAATGATGCTTTGGAGAAGAGTGATAACGTCCCTTAGATTGGTATTGAGGTGTTAAACAAGTGTTAAGAAGGTTCCATAAGGATCGGAGATCAAACGAGTTGACGAGAATGATTTCGGAACCACTGGGCATTATACGGCCCAACATATCGGCGTATAAATTATGCGGCGTATGTCTGGCCGTATAATCAGCCCAGAATGGCATGTCTCTCTGGACCAGATCTACGGCTAGACATACGGCCAGTATAAACTATACGGACCGTATGTTGGTCCGTAGATCATGGTCGGGACAGATTTTAAAATCATATAAGGGACCTCTCTTTCATTTTAATTCATTTCATTTTCACTCCTACACAAATCAAGAACTCTCTAGAATATTCTTTACTCTTCATCTACAAGGATCCAAAGGAAATTGATGATCAACTTCATCAAACCAACAAAAATCAAGTGTGTGAAACCCATTAAAGTCATCTAAACCAAGAAATTCCAAGAGAAGTGAACTAGGGTTTTAGTGCAAGAAGAGTATTGCCACTCAAGGCCTATTTCTACACTATCTAAGGTAAGTTTTATGGTATTCTCATGATGTTTGAGGTATTGAAAAGTTAAAACACTTGGATTGTAGAAAAATATAGAAAATGGGTCATAAATGTGGGAATAGTGTCATTGTTGAGTAGTAGTTGGAATGAATCATGAATATGGATATGTTGTGATTGCAAGTAGGTTATGAATGAAATTTAGAACATGGAATAAGCATTGTATGTGAAAGAATTCGATAGTGAGCTATGACCATGATTATGGAGAATTTGAAGTGCAATTGTGAAATGTGGATAATATAAATGAATGATGATTGTTGTCTATGATATTGTGATTGTTGTTATGAATGTTTGGGAGTTGATATGGGATATGGAGGAAGTCATATAAATAAAGGAAATGCTGCTCAATTTTCTCTAGCTTTAGTAAGCACGTTCTTGTAATTGTTTAGCTAATGTGGATACGAATTCTCTTGAAGATAGAATGTGTGCATTAAAGGAGAACAAGCAAGCAATAGAATAGTTAAATGACAAAGGTATGTGAGGCTAGTCCTTTCTTTCTAAGGCATGAATCTTATGGCATGAATTTCCTCCTTCTTCATGAATCTTCTATCTTCAAGAAAACTAAGAGTCTTTGTTCACGAATAGCCATATGAGATAAGAGATACACTATGAGTACGATAACGATGATGATAAGTTTAAGTCTAAAGATTCTAGAGGCCATGATATGATGTTCCTATAAAGCTAATGATGCTATCTATAATCTATTGATGTTTATCATTATATACACTTACCTTATGCTAATTCCTTCAAGGTGAGGCAGAATGTTTATGAATGCTCCATAATGGAATCGGGGGTTCACGACCTTACGTCACCCCGACAAAGTATAGTTGTCGTTGAGTCTCCATGCATGCATTATGATGAGTATATTATGATGAGTTATGATGATGAGTATATTATGATGACATTACACCGCGCCTATATGGCCGGGCAGACACCGCTAAGGCGGGCAGCGTATACACCATGGCTAGTTGGCATGGGCAGACACCACTAGTGGGCGGCATGAGATGATACCCCGGACGCGGGAGGCCTGGACACAGGCTAATGCTAATGATTATCACACCGTACCTATATGGTCGGGCAGCTTATACATTTATGCATACATGATATGATGATGATTATGAAGTATGCCAGCCTGTATTATTTCTTTTATGATTGACAGTCAGTTACAGATTGCTCCTCATTTGATGCCTCCTCATTTCATTGATGTGTTATTATTGTTGATGCCTTACATACTCAGTACAATGTTCGTACTGACGTCCGTTTTCTTTAGACGCTGTGTTCATGCCCACAGGTAGACAAGGAGGTGATCCAGATTCGTAGGAGCTATTAGATGATTGAGAGCACTCCATTTTCCCGGAGGTGCCATTGCTTATTCTTTTGATATATATATATTCATGTTTTGGGCACGACGGGGTCCTGTCCCGTCCCTATGTCTAGCACTCTAGTAGAGGTTCGTAGATGTGCGGTTGTGGGTAGTATGGTCTCACAGCTTTTCATATATATATATATATATATATATATATATATATATATATATATATATATATATATATATATATATATTATTTTGATAGCCGAAATGGCTCATGTTTATAAAGTGAATTTGTATCAAATGAAAATAGTTTTCTATGATTATGAGCAGATGAGTAATAGAATGAGTGGTGCTCGGTGGTTAGCCCCGGGTGCCCGTCATGGCCCTAGTCGGGTCGTGACACTTAGTAAATTAAACATGAAGCTCTCCGAACCTTTCAGCACATGAGTAGTAAACATGCCAAGTAACTTGATCGCTAAGTTTGATGTTTCCTCTTCCTTTTTGTTTGACAAAGTTCAAAGTGTTTCAACTCCTAGATGTACCCAAGAGTTTTTCTATTTTTGTTCTAGCATAATCATGCCCATGATCACATTGAAATCTCTGCAAGGCATGTTAAATTCTAAAACGTACCAACCGCCACTTGTTCTCCAATCTTTGCTACCTGTCAATATTAATATTGCAAGGATTATTTCCTTAGCTTGTGAAGTGTAAGCCGCCTTGTTCCCTGACTTGAATGAATTGCTTCCATTTTGCAACTTAACAATAAGATCATCTTTACATTTTTAGTAAATTATCTTCTTATGATAAACATAAAGAAACAATGACTGATGAGTGTTGGAGAGGAAAAAATACAAGTAACACCTTTGTAATGTTGATTTTCAATATCCGGCAAGTCCAATTAGCATGATAAAGAGATTCTTACCTAAAGTTTAGCATGGTAGTAGACGGGCTGATAAGTCCAACTAATAGTTTTCTATTTACTTAAAGTTCCTTAACCCTTTTCTTACTGTTTGCATTCTCCATACGACAAAACGTCTCTCCAATGTTTAGCTAGATTAAAAAGGAAATAAAACAAAGAAATAAGGAATATAGAAAGCAGACTGGAAACTAAGTATTTAATATAGCAGAATATATATCGTGTAAGAAGAGCACTCCATTCTCTTTATTAACACTGAACATGCTAGGATAAGAATGACAATTTGACAGAGAGAGGAGTAGTGCTACTCTTTCCACTTTAAGCATATTTATATTAACTTCTCCTACGTAATGCAAACTCGAGAAACTGAAAGTACTTTAAGCTTCCTCCATTTTCAAGAACACAACATGAATGACGTTTTACCATATCCATCATTTAAACTTTAAAGTGAGCATATAATCTTTCATTCTGTATAAATATTTCAAGATTATTTCTAAGACATTAAAATTCTCACCAGTGCGAGAGAAAAACTTCCGATGCCTTTCACATATAATTACAAAGCAAAAATGAAAAAGATTCTGTTAGACTCGATTTTTTTTTTCAAACTTTTTGAGCAAATAAATAAAAAAAATTAAAGTCATTCCTAAGAAATCAAGATTCTCACCAAATGCAAAGGAAAAGTTTCTAAGGAATATCCAATGAAATGCAAAAATCAAGGTTTTTTCTTCATGTATTTGATAAATTTATACTGTTTGTATCCAATTTTTTCAAGGTTATCTCTGTCTAATAATAGCAACGGTATGATCACCTCTATTAGAATTTAAAATTCTAACCCAATAATCTTTAGTTTTAGAATTTCTTGCATAATTCTCTATACACTCAGTTTTTCCGAAATTCTCAACATTAACAATCCATTCTAACAATGATCTTTGCTTGTTTCCATTTAATTTTTGAACTCCCTTTGTCAATGGCAATTTTTTTTATCATTTTCCACGAAATCAAAACGCTTCAAAGATATTTCAGAAGAAATGCATCAAGAAAAGAAAAAAAAAAGGTTCAATACTCAGTTTTTTCATATACTTACCAATGCAAAAAAGCGCAAGAAACAGAGCGTACCAAAAGATTACAATCCTCAATACTTTCTGAAGTCGGAAAAAAAAAAATCGAAGATAGATGTGGAGAACTTGAGAAACTAAGAGTATTTTCAAAGCTTACTCCTTCCTTGAAAAACAAAACATGAATGCGTTTTATAACACAAGTTCGTGGTTGATCTCTAAAATGTAGGAGTTTATTTTGTAACTTAAAATTTCATGATATGAGAAAGAAATGTAAATCAGAGAATTATAACTGAAATTTCACGTAAATACACAAAAAGAAACCCTACAAAGGAAAAGATTACCTATGCAATAACTTGATCTCCATTTTACAACGGTGTAATCACGTAACTTGTTGTTCATCAACTCACCTCTTTTCTCGATGTGGAAGAAAACTTGAACAACCTCTAAATTCACATCTGAAGTTCCACAAGTTAGCCAATTCTTCCCTAAAAAAGAGCATCAAATTGATGGCAACTAAAGCGTGTGATCTGATCACCAAAGTTAAGAATTGATTAATCTTTGATGGAAAATTAGGATTATTATAAACCGAACTCAGAGCAAAGAAAAAAAATGGATTACAAAAACTGATTAATCCAAGTGCCGCTCATAAATCCGATCTCCCCCACCGCCTACAATTAAAAATCTTAAAGAAACCGATTCAGTTTTACTTGAGTAGTATAGACAGAAAGTTGTCTAAAAAGGACGAAATCGAAGTAAAAGAAAAAACCAAAATTGTTCTTGAGAAATTAAAAGAAAACCACAACTTATTCACCTTTCCAAAGCACAGAGAGAAGCAAAACGATGAACTTCAAAAAGAACATGATAAATGTACATTGCCTCATATGGCAGAAATTCATATTATGAAGTGTAGATCTGAAGCAACCCTCAATGTTAGGAGTAGGAAAACTGAGTACATAAACTCTTTTTTTTTTTTGTAGGAACTACAGAAGCTTCTAAGTTTCTAATGTTATATATATATTTCATCATCTAATACTTCTTGCATCGATTTGACTAAAGGAAAAAAATGTCGCTTCAGATTATCAATTTCATGTATATATTACATGTTTTTAAACTCAAAAATTAGTATCGTTATCTATATTTCTTCATATTATGGCCATGTTACAAAGATGATTCCTTCATTGTAGTCTGTTAAGCCATTCTGCTGCCTTGCGAAATGTACCGTTGCACAAGGAAACACGATACATGCCCTCCTCTAACACATCTAATGTTTTAGTACGGCCAAACTTTTCAAGTTCCTAACTTTTAGGAGCTTTGGACTGTGGCCATAAACTTTTTAGTAACATATTTATATAGTATAATAGGAGAGGCAAAGGGGTGAAGCTCATTAATTGTTGGTACATACTAATATCGGTTTTAAAGGCTCCTTTTGGTTTCTATTTAATAAGTAAATTTAAAATAAAAGATATTTTTAGAGTTTCTCCAATTTTTAAACCATGACAATAAAATATATTATTTTCAGCGGATGCGCTGAACGAGAAGAGCCCAAAAATAGTAGAAAAGGGATAAGAAACTATTACCCCCTGAACTGTACCCGAAGTTGCTACGACACAGCTTATCTTTTCCTGGGTCCTATTACCTCCCTAAACTTATTTAAAACGGAATAATTACCCCCCTAAACGCTGATGCCCACTCTCATATGGGAGAGTGACATACAGTCTCCTTGCCACATGTGTATTTATTTGTTTTCTTTTTTTAATTTTTTTTCAGCTTATGTGTCAATTTTTTTAAAATAAAAAATAAAAAACTGAATTTTCTTTAAAAACAAAATGATTTTTAAGACCCTTTTCTTTAAAAAAAATTTGAAAATTTAATTTTTTTAAAACCCCTTTTTGAAAAAAAAAAATTGAAAACATGGATTAAAAAACTGAATTTTGTTTTAAAAAAATGATTTTTGAAACCAGTTTTTTTGAAAATAAATTGAAATTTGATTTTTTTAAACCTGTTTGTTTTTTTTTTTTTTGAAAAAAACAAAACTGAAAACATTAATTTTTTTAAAATATGGAAAACTGGATTTGTTAAAAATATGGAAAACTTGATTATTTTTTTAAAATGTCTTCAAAAAATCTTGATTTTCATGATTTCATTTTCTTAGGACACTTTTATTTTTCAAATAAAATCCGGAAAAAGTGTTTTTCTTGTCAAAATGTGAAAAAACTGAATTTTTATAAAATTTTGAAAAAATTAATTATTTTTTTAAAATGTGGAAAACCCCTTTTTTAAAAAATAAATAAATTGGAAAACTATATTTATTTTCATATTTTAAGAAAATACAGATTTTTAAGAAAGAAAATTAAGTTTTCCCCTTTTTTATGTTTGAAACACACTTTCCTTGCCACGTCAGCGTTTAGAGGGGTAATTATTCCGTTTTAAATAAGTTTAGAGGGGTAATTATTCCGTTTTAAATAAGTTTAGGGTAGGACCCGGGGAAAGGTAAGGTGTGTCGTAGCAACTTCGGATATAGTTCAGGGGGGTAATAGTATCTTATCCCGAGTAGAAAATATACCTGTAGTAGAAGAGGCTTCATGTTTCTAAAGATTGGATGTACTCTCATCACGACATAGCGACAAAATCAAGTGATCAAGATATCTCCTCCGATCCAACAAATAATATAATCTCCGTGTTCTACAAATATTTCAACAAACCTATAAGGATAAGAAACATGAGAAATCTCTTGAACAAATGTGAAATCGAAGCTAATGCAAAAGAAAATAAACTCCACTATATGCAAGACATAGTAATATAAAAATTACCATATCTTTGAAATTTAAAAATGACACAATAACAATGTCAGAACACTTTGCCTAGGACAATGTACAATTAATATATTTGATTTGAAGATAATTAGGCAAATCTGAATCCTCATTAACGCCATTATTGGACACCAAATGGGCATAGCCCTTGCAATGAAAAACCGTCAATGGAGCCTCCACAGAGGGTCATATATTTGATTTAAAGATAATTAGGGAAGATAAAAGCGCTTTGATTCCTATATTCTCTCCATAACTACACCAACATCAACTTATGACTTAAATCCATCGGTTAATTTGAATTTGCAGTTTCTTTTAGTTTTTTTTTTTAATTATTATTAATTTATTTTCTGATTATTTGTTTAATAAATTTACAAAACGTCTGTTTTTTTTTTGTGGAGATATGTAGTGCAGTTTTAGTTTTGTGTAAATTTGCAGTTTTTTTGCATTATTTTTTTAATTTAAATTTTATATATTTTTATTATTTACTTATTTCTGATTATTTGCTCCTTGCATTGTTTTTTTAACTATTGATGTTCATTTGTTTTCATTTTGTATTTTTAAATTATGATTTGCATTGTTTTTTTAACTATTGATGTTCATTTGTTTTCATTTTGTATTTTTAAATTCTGATTTTTGTGGTGATGACACTTATCATCCTACAATTCTTTTGCCTCTCCTATTATATATAGACTAGTATTCATACCCGCGTGTTACGCGTAGATTATTATTATTATTATTATTATTATTATTATTATTATTATTATTATTTATTATAAGAAAATGTTACTTGAAAAATACGATGTTCTCAGTTGAACTATTTCAAAATTCTGCTTCTTGTAATATTTACATGATAGAATGTGAGCATATTTAGCAACTCGACGTGTTATAATTGTTAATATTTATGAAAAACAAACCAATAATAAGCTTAGTTCGTTGTCTAAATTTGTTAGCAATAACTTTTAGCATTATTTTATTATTTACTTTATATATTTTACTAAAATTCCAAAATCATAATATGACCTTATCCGTATGATTTTTTTTAATCATAATTCAAAGAATTTCTCATCTCAAATTCAAATATGCCTTGTCCTTCTATATATATATATATATATATATATATATATATATATATATATATATATATATATATATATATATATTTCTACACTATAATTTTTGGTATATTTACTTTTTCTTTTCTTGTTCCACCTTTATTTGTTTGCATTTTTAAGTACTTTATCATACGATTGTTCAGTAGTACCCGCGCGATGCGCGGTCGGTATAAAAAAATTAATCATTAAAGAAGTATAGATATCTTATTTATTTGAGCATATTAAATTATTATTGTTACTACATGAGTATTAGCTATGATCATCTCCGATATTAGCTTTATTTAGAATATTATCTATCTATATTTTAAATAAAAAAAATTCCAATCCACTACCACAATTATGATATTCAGTTTTTTAAGTAAGTTTACCCAACTTCTGTTGGTTGCTACTCCAAGCTTCTATTAACTTTGCTTTAGCCTATGCATACATCTCAGTAATGCACCGAGTTGATTTTTGTATCCCATCTCCATCCTTCAAACGAAATTAATAGGATTAGTTTCATAGAAGCATTTATGTAATCAAACTAAAAAAGAAGCAAAT
This sequence comes from Lycium ferocissimum, assembly GCF_029784015.1. Lineage (NCBI taxonomy): Eukaryota > Viridiplantae > Streptophyta > Magnoliopsida > Solanales > Solanaceae > Lycium > Lycium ferocissimum. Next base: position 1,649,024 of record NC_081353.1, read on the forward strand.
GATTCTATTTTTTAATTCAAACTCAATTTAATCTATATGTGTACATGATTTGAAAGAAAAATGTTGAAGAAGTAGAAAGTGGTGGGAAATTAAACTATGAATAATAATTTGTTAGTGCTAAGAGAAGCAATCGAAATGGTCGACATTTGTATTATTTTAAAAAGGAATAGTCTCAATACTCCAAAGATGAATAATCTCTAAAAGAAATAGAATCAAACATTTACATGGTGCCAAAAGTCATTATTGATTATATGTTTGGGAGAAAGTAGATTCAAAACGTTGGAAGTAACTTTTGAATCTTAATTTTTGTGACTAAATACCTTGTGTGATCCCCAATTATAACATTACATGATATCAAGTTCAAATTGGAAAGAAAAAAAAAACTGTCTGTGAATCAATAACTTACAAATATTAAATGTTCTTGTAGCACCGCAACTACAATCTTTCTTTCCACTTTTCAGAACCTCTGATTAATATTTGATCTTTCAATGGTTTGTATTTTCAATATTTGAACGTTGGCCATGGGCTTTAAGATATGGTAAATCGACAAGTAGATGAAAACGAAAAGTTGGAATAATGGAATTTTTCTATATTGGTGTAGACTATATGTTCTCATCTTCGTTGACTTTCAGCAACAAATTAATGGAGATAAAGACATGGTTAACAATAAACTGTCCACAAATCAAACAAAGAAACTGATCGTGAGGAGGGGGAATGGGGAAGTGGGAGTAGTTTTAAAAACTGATTGTGGATTGACAGTTTTTTTTTTTTTTTGAAATTTTTATGAATTTGCATTTTTTATTGTTTTTTAAAATTGAAATTTTCTGGTGATGACACTTGTCATCCTACCATGTTTTTGCTTCTCCTATTATATATAGATAGATATTTAGAGTCCTAAAATCTTTGAAATATCAATTTTGCAAAGTGCACCCGTAATCCGTATTGCCGGGTCAAGCCAATAAAGTATTGATTTTAGAGACTCAAATTTCCGAGGCTCCAAAATTGTTATTTAGTAGTTCATTTTATGACTTAAAATTTGTTTTAAAAATATGGAAGTTTATAGAGAACGAGAAGTATAATATCATAACTTTGTAAAAGGAGCAAATGAGCATAATATCAAACTTAAAAAAAAAAAGGGTGTAAAAAAGGGACAACAAAAGAGATTTACATAAATATACGAAATGTCATGCCCGGCCCTCTCGGCTCGGTGTAAACATAGCAGCCCGCCGTAGCGGTGACATGCCCGACCATTTAGGCACGGTGGAATCGTATCATCATACATAGCATGCATTTATCATCGTACATTATACACCATCATAAAGTCATCACTATCATTCATTTCATATTCATACCGTGGTTTCATCATAAGTTAATATCATTATACACCGTTCATCAATTCACACATTAGAACTTGAGGGCAAGTATAGTTGTGTCGGGGTGATGTAACCCTTAATCCGATAGGGTGTGATGGGCACCCAACCCTTACCTAGGGCCGAGCGAACCCGCTGACTCTTGTGACATTCATAACCATCTTTTCCCTTAGCCATAATATAAATACATAACGGAAGTTTTTCGGAAAGTCAAATATGCTTTTCATCCTTATCAAATCAAATAAAAATTTGTAACATATGAAACTTATAACACAATGCGTAATAATACATCGGCTTACATAACCGACATCTTATACCCACGACACTGTCTGCAAAGTCTCTAACACGGAACGTGACACCATAACATAATAATGCGACTCGGCAAAGACTGGAGAAAATGGAGTCGCCAAATCCCAGCTGGAACATCTTCTAATATCTTCGGCTCACAGGGTGTACCGCGGCATGAAACGCGGCCCCGAAAAGGGGTCGATGGAATATGTACTGAGTATGTAAAGCATGAAACACGGTAAGCGGGATCATACTGAAGTAAAGAGTATAGAAAATCATAAAACTTGCCTTTAAAACATAATCATGCATGTCGATGTCATAAAATCATCGTAAAAACATATAACGTGCCCCCGCCCTCTAATGAGGGACGCGGTGAGTAAAATCATAAAATCATCATATATACATATAACGTGCCCCGCCCCCCAAGGAGGGACGCGGTAAGTAAAATCATGTAAAGAGTAAAGAAAATCATATGGATGTACATGTAACGTGCCCCGGCCCTCTAAGGAGGGACGCGGTAAAGGGAATCATCATATGCCATCCTGGCCACCTCCCCCATATCATCATATCATATAACGTGCCCCGACCCTCTAGTGAGGGACGCGGTGAACAATGCAATGAGGTGCACGAATACATGCCCTGGCCCGGGACGCAGTGAAAGACATATTGAGGTCGGGTACGAGCAGAGAATGAGAAACCATATGCACATAAAATATTATCAAAGACTCAATGAAGTAATCATAAACGAATCGTCATTTGAAAATCGGGACAATAGTTATATCAAAAATCTTTCGGACGTCTCTCGGAAACATAACATGTATCATAAGCATAGCAAAGTGTCGTAGAGGTCATGGCCATATGTCAAATCAATCCGAGCCCGCCTCGGAAAGTTACGAACCTTATTCACTTTAGGACTTTCCATAGACATTTCGAAGCGATCCGAGCCTTTACGTGAAAGTTACGGACGTTCGTAGTTTCGAGATCATTTAGGAACAAAACTCTTTTGAAAATAAAACTTTCATACAACTTTTGAAATCTAGTCATGCAAAAACATAAGACCATAATTCAACTACATTGAGGATACGAACATCAGAAAACAAATAAGAGTTATAGACATGCTCGGATCGCGAGAATAGAATTACCTCGAGCCTCGTGTCATAGCTTACTTACACTAAGACATGCCAAAGAAAGAAAGGTGAGCTTTACATACCTTATCCGCTTCCTACGCTAATCGAACTTAAGTCTTGAGCTTCCAACAATCTACAATAATGCCATTAAGCATCAACCATCAATCATAATCATTTAAGAATCTAATACCAAATTAACACTTTATCTACGTAAATTTAAGGCAAAGACTTCCCCCGTAATTTCAACATCCCCAATAATTCATCTTGGCCAAATCAACAACCAACCAAACCAACAATCATATTTACAACATCAATAATCCATTCACAAAATATCCAAGACAATCCAACCCATGTCTTACTTCACCCGAAACTTCCAAATGCCATAAGAATAACCACAATACATTTCTCTCTTCCGAATTCATAAACTATATCAACAATTCCATACGTTAGCAACATCATTTTCATTAAAACAAGAAACCATATTAGAAGCACATTATCTTCCAAATCATCCCGCAACCAATTACAACTTCAATTTGAGTTATCAACCCTTCGTTTCCATCGCATATTCCATAACAACAACAACTACAATACCAAGTAAATTTATCTTACCATTCCTACACAACACACACACCCATTCGGACAAGCACTCACATCCATGGTTTCATGAATTTTATCCATTCTTTCACATTACAACATGCACAACTATCCATAATACAACAATCCAAACATGCTAAGTGAGTTAGTTCTTTACTCCTATATAATCTCACATACACACGGCCACACACAACATACCATAACTTCATGAACTTCATTAATCTCATTATACCACAACACACACAACCATCTATGAAACATGTAAAGGAAGTTAAACCTCACCTTTTCCAATCATCTTCTCCACTCGGCTAAGACTTGTTTCGCAAGAACGAACGATTTTCTTGTTCCACCAACTACTCCACGTTGTAGAGGACCCTCCAATTAGTAGGAAATCTAGGAGAAAGAAATTTTTCTTGACCAATTTTTCCATGGCCATGTTCACCCCACCTTGGCCGAACCCTTTCCCTTCTCTCTTTTCTCCTTCTTTCTTGAATTTTCTTGAAGTTAAAATGATTGTATATATATATATATATATATATATATATATATATATATATATATATATATATATATATGTATATATATATGTATGTATGTATATATATATGTATGTATATATATATGTATATATATATATATATATATGTATATGTAAGCATGTGGCCGGTCATGTGCCATTTTTTTTCCCCCAAATTTTTCTAGAAATTTCTTGAATTACAAAAGATGAATAAGTCTTGCATAGTCATGAATTATACATTCATACTTACACATGCCTCCTACAATATGAAGTGAACACATGGCTTCCTTTATGGCTTAAAAAAATTGGCCAACATATAGGTGGGGCCCACGGCCACCTTGGCCATTTGGCCATTTCATGAAATTTTTTCTCAACTCTTAGCCTCTAGTTTTCCTTACTCCAAATTTACCCTTAATACTCCATACCAACAAAAGATGATCATGCAACTTATGCATTCTTAGCAAAACCGAAAAAAAAATGTAATCTTGTCCTTAACTTTTCGCAATTTACTCGGAATATCCCATTGTACAAAATGCGGGATATAACAGGTCGTGGACCCTCGACTTCATTATGGAGCATTCGTAAGCATTCTGCCTCACCTTGAAGGAACAAGCATAAGGTGAGTGTATATAATGATCAACATCAATGGGCTACGTATAGCTTCATTAGCTTAATTGGAACATCATATTATAGGCTATAGCATCTCTAGGCTCAAGCTTATCAGTATCATTATCATAATCGTAGCATATCTCTTATCTCGTATGGCTATTCGTGAACAATGACTCATAGCCTTCTTGAAGATAGAACATTCGTAATAAAAGAGGAAATTCATGCCATAGGACTCATGCCTTAGAAGGAAAGGATTAGCCTCACATACCTTTATCGTTTAACTATTCTATCGCTTGCTCGTTCTCCTTGAATGCACTTGTTTATACCTTCAATGGAATTCGTGTCGTCAATAGCTAAACAATCATGAAAACGTACTTACTAAAGCTAGAGAAATTTGGGCAGCATTTCCTTTGTTTATACTACTTTCCTCCATATTCCATATCAACTCCCAACATTCATAACAACGATCATAATATCGTAACCAACAGGCATCGTCTAATTACATTGCTCACAATTCATAATTTCACTACAATTCTCCATAACTATGACAAAAGTCCATCATCGCATTCCTTCTCATACAATACTCATTTCATGTTCTAAACGTCATTTATAATGCATTTGTAACATCAACACAATCATTTTCATGATTCAATCCAAAACTATTCCACAATGACATTTTTCACCCATTTAAGACCCATTTTCTATTCTCTTCTACCATTCATGTGTTTCAACTTATTAATACCTCAAATAACATGAAAAGGTCATGAAACTCACCTTAGATGATGGAGGAATAGGACTTGATTGATGATACACTTTTTGCACAAAACCCTATTTCATCTTCCTTGGGTTTTCTTGATTTGTATGACTCTTAATGGGTTTCCTTCACTTGGTTCACTTGATTTCTTATTGTTGATCTTTGATTTCTATTAATTTATCATGGATGAAATGTTTGGAACACTCTAGAGGTTTCTTGAATGGTGGAGGTGGGAGATGAAATGAAATGAAATGGAAAAGAAGTCCCTTATATAAAATGAGTTCAGGCCCGACCAAGATATACGGACCAACATACGGTCCGTATGTTTTCTACAGGCCATATGTCTGGCCGTAGATCTGGTCCAGTGAATTATGGTATTCTGGGCTGAATCTACGGTTGGACATACGGTCCATACATTTTATACGGCCAGTATGTCTGGCCGTAGGTTTGCCCAGTTTTTCGAGAGTTGTTTCGTCGACTCGTTTGATCTCCGATCCTTATGGAACCTTCTTAACACTTGTTTAACACTTCAATACCATTCTAAGGGATGTTATAACTCTTCCTCAAGGAGTCATTAGGACATCATTAACTCAATGCTCGAAATTCTTATCCGATACCCAACATATGGCTTGCTTTCCTTAACAACTTTCCTTCGCTAACTCGAATGCCTTTGAAAATCTTAATTAGGACCATCACATACTATCTCTCGCTTATCCCAAACCTCGTATACGTCATGTCCTTCGTGAGTCTACTCACTGTACGCTAACGGGGAATTTTCCAAGGTGTAACACGAAATAAAGCTCATTTTATAGTAACTTAACAATACCATTGAATTTTAAAAGATAGAAACGAGATCTTTAAAAAACATATACAACCTCTGACAAAATTAGAAATTGTTGAGGTCTTCTCTTTTCCTCTGTCTTCTCTTTCCCACAAACTTTAGTAGTTGTTGGCAACACCCATTCGCGGGAGTTCACGGCTCTTCGTTGGAATTCTGTTCGGTGCTGGTACTTCTTTGTCGGAGTTCTCACCCATAGTTTCCTCAACTTCTTCTCTCCATGTACACTTGTATTTGTCATTGTATTAATAGGACATACATTTAACATATGTGTTGCTTACAGTTATATCAATGTGATATACACAGTAAATATCACTTATATGTCATATGTAGGTCATGCATGTATAATACTAATACACATGACATACACACAACATACAGTCATTTCACCACCAAAAACTTACCATAACCACTAGAAACTACCATAATAAGCCCACCTATTCCACCATAAGAATACAAAACCATTTTCATACAAAACAAATGGAAGAAGAAGGAAGTTTATAATCCAAGCCTGTGTAGAGAGGAGGCTGCATATGTATAGTTTTTTTTTTTTTTTTTTTTGGGAAAAGCTTTCTAATTGACTCTCATAGTCGCTGGTTAACCGGAGTTTCCCTATGATTTGAGAGCTTTGGAGCTCTTGATAGAAAAAAATATACGGTTCTTCTTTGTTTCAAAATTTGAACTTTGAAAATTAGTCGAGTCACGACCATTGAAGAGTCTGGATTTTTTCATATCTAAAAATACTTTGAAAGATTTCTATTCATTAGACTATATCTTGTTTGCGGTTGTTTTATGGTGTTGTAATGCGATGGTTTATTCTAAGAAACGGTTTGAGCTAAGTCACAAAATATGGATTATGTATTTTAGATCTCATTTACAATTACATGGCAATATAAATACACACCAGCCGTATACAAGAGATAAGGAAGTGGTGTCTTAGGCAACCTTGACTTGCTAGCTAAAGCTTATCCCTTATCAAGAGTAGTATCGACTAAACCAAATATGGATAAACATGCTCTAATACTCCCCTTGCAAGATGAAAGGGGTGAGACAATGTCCAGCTTGTCTCGAAGAAATTCAACTCTGGTAGAGGGAAGCGGCTTTGTCATGACGTTGGCCAGCTGGTCTTTAGAAGATAGAAATTGCATATTGAGATTTTTTTTTGCGACCTTGTCACGAACAAAGTGGAAACCAATTTCCACATGTTCCATGCAAGTTTGAACAAAAAGGATTGCAGTTAGGACAATTTAGTTGTTGCATCCACAAGGGCTTTGTACTTAGATTTTGTTGATGATCTTTCCACTGTACGTAGCTTCTTGGACGACAAAGATACAAGAGGGCTACCAATAAAGACGGCTTAACCACCTATTGATTTTTGGTCATCCACCAAGACAGCCCAATCTGAATGAGTGAAGGCTTGCAAAGTTAAGGATGAAGATTTTGGTATGATGAACTGATGATCAACTGTATGTTTAAGGTAGAAAAGAATACGCTTTATGGTTTCCCAATGATTCACACTAGGTGAGTGCATAAATTGACACACCTTGTTGATGCGAAGGCAAGATCAAGCCTGGTAAGAGTGACATATTGTGAGGCACCAACGATCGTGCGCTAAAGGTTGGTTCATGAAAGGATGAGTTGTCTCCAACATGAAGTTTAAAACTTATAGCCATTGGTGTAAGGATTGGCTTGCAGTTACTCATACATGCTTGAGCTAAATGATCAAGAATATATTGGTGCTGAGATAAGTAGAGTCCTGAGGAAGATTGTTGATTTGGTGTACAGTAACACCTAAGAAGAACTTGAGAGGACCTTAATCTTGAATAGAAAGCTCATTTTGCAATTTTGAGATTATTTTCTCAATAAGAGAGGGTTAATTCCCTGTCAAGATGATGTCACCGAATAAGCCAATAGATAGGTAATAACTCTATTCCCACGAAATGCAAATAAAGATGTATCAATGTTGGATGGCAAAAAACCAATGGTAAAGAGAAATTGATGAAGGTGCATATACCATGATAGAGGTGCTTGTTTGAGATGATAAAGAGATTTCTCAACAACAAGCATGTGAAGGATGCAACGGATGAACAAACCCAGAAGCTTGTTTCATGAACACTTGCTCCTAAAGGTGTCTATATAAAAAGGAATTATGAACATCAAGTTGTCGGATAGATCAACTGATGCTGGAATGGTGAGAGCTACACGGATGGTTGAAGGTTTTACAACAGGACTGAAAGTCTCACAATAATCTTACCCCTCGAGTTGATGAAACCCCTTAGCAACAAGACACACTTTGTAGAGCTCTATATGTCTAAAGAAGCTTCTCTTAATGCGATACACCTGTGATATGTAATAACATGTTTTGATGATTTGACAAACCTTACTCAAAGAGCCAGAATACTACTATGTATCTCGAGATCTAAGTCTCAAGAGGAACAAATGAGGTATCTGGGTAAGAGATCTGTTCCTTAGGGGGAATACAAAGGATGTCGCTTTGTCATCATCAAAAAGGAGAAATTGATAAGAAATGATATGTTTTGATGACATGACAAACCCTAAGGAACCAGATACAATTAGGTTCATCTCCTGAACTTAGATAACCTTATGGTATCTCATATGCTGCTTATCTAACGTGCTCCTTAAAGGAACAGACGCCTGCAGGAATTGCTCATATATGAGAGACCAGATATGCTGATTCAGAAGGACCAGATGGGATCAGGTCTCCAGCCTGCTCAGCCAACAATGTAGCTGTAGAGCTACTGATAGTGTATCCAGTACTTACAACGTGTTCGAAGAACAGATGAGGAACCAGGTTCCTCCAGGTAAAGGTTCTGGTCACTGAAGCTGAAAGTCCAATCCACAGCTGTAAAGTAAGCGACTGAAAAGTACAATGCAACTGTACAACAGTACCTCATCAAGGCTGACTGATTGACGGTCCAGATCTCATGAGCCGTCATCTCTACTCTCTCTCTCTCTCTCTCAGTGCATATAGAGACATCATCTTCCAAGAGAAGACTCATTTTTGCACAATTCAAAAATTTCTCCATCCAAAGTGCAAGTCTCCAGCTTTCAAGGTGTTCCTCAAGAACAGAGCCACAAAGAACCCAAAGGACTAGGTCCATAACTGAAAATGTTTTATATTGTTAGGTTGTTGAGTCTTTGTTCTTTTGTGCTTAAACTATAAACCTACTCTTTCGTGAAAAGAAGCTGTTTGTAGGTATCAAAATTCTTAAGGTTGCTTCCACAAGCTCTTGAGTGGTACACTAGGGTAGAGTTAGCATAGTTGTATTAGTGTGTGGCTAGAGTTAGTCACTGTGGTGAAGTCTCAAAGGGTGCCTTTGAGTGGTACACTAGGCTGGGGTAAGTCTAGGTGTATTAGTGTGCTTGGCTAGGGGTAGTCAAGGATGAGGGTTGCATAAGCGTTATTGTAAGGGTGAGGGATTATGGGAGTTAATCCTAACTTACGATAGACTTGTATCCTGAGTTTCTCGATTAGTGGAGTTGAAATCTTACAGGGGTAGGTCGTGGTTTTTAACAAGGAATTTTTCACGTAAAAATCTTGTGTTGATTCTCGTACTATATTGCAAAGGGGAACTGGTACACGACCAGGTCCCTCATATAAAATTTGGTGGACGCACAACCTGTAACAACCTATTTACATCCTAGTACATTTATTGAGGGTTCAAAGGTAGCAAGATTCGAAGTTCCCTCGCGAAGAAGGGCATCCATTTCCAAAGCCACGGCACCTCTCCAAGCCTTATAATTATTTGCTTTTTTATGATACAAAAGAGGGAGTAGAAGTAGTGGTAATAGAGAGGTAGTAGGCATGTAACAGAGCTGCATATGATAAGTTCTTTGAGGAGGAGTTTCCAATAATTAATATTCTATTTTGGCCTATGGAAGAATATGCAAGCATGGTTTTCTTGCTTGTTAGAGTAATAGCAGTGAGATTTCCCAATACCATGCTAAGAATAGCTAGAATTTTCAGAAGAAGATGTCATTCATTTGGTGAGAAATAAAAAGGAACATCGAAAATTTGAGTTGTTGAAGCTACTTTAAAATTAACAGAAAGAGCGAGAAGGAAACGCCATCGACAAGGGGGAGGAGGACGTTGTGGGAGTGAAGGAAACATGTTGTAGTTACTTATTTCGAAAAGAAGGGGGATGGAGGGTGTAGAAAAGTTATGTGTACCATAATTGGAGCAAAAAGGAAGAGAGAGAGAGAGGTGTCATAGAAACCCGACTGAGCTGGAGTAACAAACGAAGAAGGATTTATAGGCGAAGTTGTGACGTGATAAGAAAGTGGAGGTGTTAAATGTCATGTTGTAGCTGGAATATTTATAGGGGATGAGGCCCAAGGATTATGAGAGGGACCTAGGAAGTAATGATGGTTAGAAAGCTGAAGTGTGGAAGGATTAGGAACTAAATGAACTGATGAGCAAAGGAAAAAACTGCTTCATCGAATTTGACAATACCGGGCTATGTATATTCTTCTAGAATCTTGATCAAGACATCTATAGCCTAGGTGGTGCGAGCTATATCCAAGGAGGACGCATGGAATGCTGAAAAAGTTGAGCTTGTTTTTGTTATATGGCCTGATCTAGGAAAACAGAGAAAACCCAACATCTTTAAGAAGAGATAATATGGGGTTTACTTGAAGGCAATTTCGTGCGGAGAGAAACCTTTGGTCATATACGATGGTAAGCGACTAATTAAATATACCGCGGTCCAAAAGCAAAATGCCAACAACGAGATGGAGTGATACTGTGATCCATAAGACTGAGGGCAGTTTCAATAATATGTCTGTGTTTACGTTCAACTTTTCCCTTCTTGCTCGTGAGTATGAAGACAAGAGATCCAATGATAAATACCATATTCTGCAAGAATAGTCGATTAAGAGCGAATTCACCAGCCCAATCAGATTGAACGAATTTTATTTTAGTGTTGAATTGTTTTTCGACAAGTACTTTGAATTTTTGAAAAATTGTAACTACATCAGACTTGAGAAACATTGGAAAACCCAAGTGTAAAATTTGAGCAATCATCGACAAAGACAAGAAAATATTTGTCTCCTTCAGAGAAATGTGAGGGGGTGGGACCCCAAACATCAACAAATAATAACTGTTAAATGAATCACTTTTATTGCTAGAAACTGGAAGATGTAATTTGTGTGACTTGCCAAGTTGACAAATGCTACAAAGTTTATTTATTTTAAAGCTAGAACAAGGTAAATTGCGTGTTTGAAGAATCTGGTTGAGAACATTATAACAACCCATTCGGTTGTTATACTTGTTTTGACCATTTTGCCCTCGTCGATCCAGTTCCCGAGATTATCGGTCGATTTTAGTGTAAATTGGAAGAATTAGAACCCTTAAGTGAAAGCGTATGGCCAATATTTGACTTTTGGGTAAACAGACCTTTTTCGGAATTCTGTCAATTTCGTGAGGTCCAGAGGGTCATTTATGACTTGGTAGGGTGTTTGGTTCGATTCCCGAGGCTCTCGGGGCATTTTGGGTTCTTGGTTAGAAACTTGACTTTAGCCGTTTGGGGGTTGACTGAGTCAAGGTGACCTTGGTTGGGAATTCTAAGGTCGCGGATGAGTAGCGTGTTTTTACTTGAGTCTGTAGGTTTGGTTTGTTTCCGGGAGGTCTCGGATGGATGTCGAGATTTGGGGTTGGACTTGGTGAAACCAGATTTTTCTGATTTTTTGGTGTCCCGCTTCTGCGGGAGTCGTACTGCCCCTGCGGGTCCGCCTAAGTAGGACTTGGCCCGCAGATGCGGGAAGCTGACTCATTCAATAAAGTCCCAGTGGACGAGTATCCACTGAGGCAGGATCGCGGAAGTGAGTCTATCTTCGCTTCAGCGGAGATCGCTGAATCAGAAATCTTAATTCATTTCCAACTTTGAACCATTTACCCCATCCACTAAAAAACCCTAATCCTAAGGAGTGTGTGGGCGATTTTTGAAGGAGTTGTTGGTGGAATCACTCTGGGGTAAGTCTTCTACTTTATCTTAATAACTAACCTTGCTTAATTAGTATCCATGGTGGTTATTGAGCTAATGGGAAAGAGGGGTTTATGAAACCTAGGTTATTGATCTTAAGTCCCTTTCAATCTAATTGAGTATTGTTGATTTAATTATTGTTTTCTACTATCTAATCATTGGGATTAATAGATTCTAGGCTAGAATCTTCGTCTACTTCAAGAAATCAAATCATGAAATTAGGGCTTCTTTTCAATTTGGGAATTTTGGTGTAATTAGTGATATTGGAGGACTAATTGTGGTTAGAATTCCATGAAATTAAGGATAATGACTAATTAGACTATGGATAATGTAATTTCACCCTTAAATTTTGATTTTGCCCTTGATGCTCATTAGGTGTATCTTGGGGATTTTGGGTAACCTTTGCACCTGATTCTTTTCTGAATAATTGAATATTTTGTGGTCGTTTACTTACTTAGAATTTGGTAATTTTTAGACTACGATTGTTCTGAGGCACTGCGGAAAGGGAATGCTAGGTGGAATAGTTCGTGGCACCAGTTCGGCAATTGAGGTAGGTTACAACTTACTTTAGTTAGACTTTGATTAGTGAATTATATGTATACATAGAATTGATGGGGAAAGCATTTTAGGTCTTCGGACATGATGTTAGGATGGATACACAGTTAGGTTGGTATGATTTTTGATTATGTGGGCTTGTCGCCGTTATTTAATGCATTGTTGACATGTGGTGTATTTGATTACATGATTGGAGTTGTGGGATGTGATAGACTCATTATAGTGATTGAAACGCGATGTTGATTCCATTTCCATGATTGTTGTGACTTATACAAGACTTGATGTGACTTATGGTGTTTGTGACCTCCATAGCATATTCATTGGCGTTGATTGCATTTGATTTAGCATTCTTGCATTCATACATGATGGAAATAATTTGATGAAAAAAGTGTGGAAACAGTTTGATGGATTATGGGATCGGGTTGCGCACCGCAACGTATATATATTTATGAGATCGGGTTGTACGCCATAACGATACATGGACGCCATGGATCCCTTGCCTGTCATGATGGTCGAGACGTCGATATTCCATCCGGTACATGTGTGTATAGAGTGAGTATTGGCCATTGCATTTCATGACATCCATCTCATTGCATTGCATATATCATCATCCATTCTTTATTGTTGTGGTTGTATTGGATTTGCCTTAAGAGCTATTGAGGCTTCACAGACTTGTGTTTTAAGAGCTTCACCTTAGGCTCTGATTCAGGTGTGTGTTATTATATAATTTAAGTAGTTATTATGTGCCTATCTGTTTAACTTGTTAATTCTGTGCCTTATATGCATAAACTAATCGTAGTCGGCCTATGATGCTTACCAAAGACGTGTGTGTACTGATACTACTCTTGTTGCACTTTTTCTGAGTGTAGAGTTTGAGGCAGGACCTTCATCAAGGCCCCATTTCTATCCTTGAGGCTATCTTGCTGAGATTCCGAGGGTGAGCCACCTACTAGCCTGCAGCCCTGGATTCTTAACTTTCATTGTCTACTATTATATCCACCAGACAGCGTTTCTTTATGTTTCAGCCGGATGTATTATTCCTAGACTTGATTTTGGATTAATTGTTCTTGTACTAGTGACTTCATGTCCTTGGGGTTGTATTTGACTTATTATTCCGCACATTCTGCATTTATGACATAATTAAGACTTATTAATATTTGTTCGTATAATTTATGTTGATTCTTAAATTGATTAAGGGGATGGTTCGCCCACCAATGGGGTTAGTGTGGGTGCCATCATGACCGTGTAGTTGGGTCGTGACAAGTTAGTATTAGTTGGCTTGGTATGGATGCTATTATGTAGGCTTGTCGCCATAGTTGTTAATAAGTTGTGATTGTTAATTGATTTACCTTGTCACCTGGTATCTCACGTATCTCATGAAAAGGGAAGGATTATCTATTAATGACTTGAGTTGTGTCAGCATTCATGACATGTGTCTATTGGTCCCTTGAATTGTGATATTGTTGAATTTGACTCCATGCATTGACATATCATCCATTTACATACACGATTGGTTACGATGGTGAGAATGTGATGAGAATGATAGCCTGTGTGGCAATGAAAAGAGTGATAGACTGCATGGCAAATGGTAACAATAATAGCCTGTGTGGCAATGGTAACAATGAAGACTGTGTGGCAAATGGTAATAATGATAGCCTGTGTGACAAATGGTAACACTGATAGCCTGTGTGGAAAATGGTAACAATGATAGCCTATGTGGCATTTGGTACATGGACTTCGCGGGTGCCTCATGGGTCATGACTTTGAGGCATAACCCTTAGCATGTGTGTAGGAGAGGGAGAGTTGTCCTGTGTGGCCATGTATTGCATTACATTCATTCATTCATTTACTCATGACTACTTACTTGGCATTTGCTATATACTCAATCTGAACTTATACTTGAATATGCTTTCCTAACTTTACTTGATTTCCTGATCTGCTCTACTTGTTCATTTCTTCCTATTGTACGCATTATCTAATAGTTGTAGCTAGAGCTGTCAATATAGGCTTGGCTCGTGAGGTCAACCCAACCCAACCCTTTATTTAAGTAGGGTTGGGCTAAGATTTCTTTGGCCCATATAGAAATGAGGCTCAAAAGCCTAGCCTCTCTTGGCCCGCCGGCCTCAAGGATTGGGCTGAGGCCAGTCCTTGAGGCCAGAAAAGATTAATAAATTAATTAATTTAAAAAAATATAAGTAAATTAAACAAAAAGATAAAAAGTAATGAGAAAAAAGAATGTATTTACTACTCCGTAGTAATTAGAAACTGGAGTAATACTTTTTAGTCTTGCAATTTATATTATGTTTAATTTCTTTTGAATGTGATATGAATTAGTGATTAAAAATAATAATTTATAATTGTTCTTTTGAATTTGTTCTTCTATGATATTGATTTGCGCAAGAATGGGTGGTAGAAGATTCTATTTTGCAAAAGTTTCATGTTCAAATTGCACTAAAATTCACTTAGAAAATGTTATTTCGAAAGACAAAAAAACTTGAAGGGCTGGCCCTTCCTAGCCCGCGGCCCGCTTAGGGCTAGGTTGGGCTGCCATTTTGCAGGCCCTTCAATTAAAAGGGCTAGCCCGTCCTAGCTGTTACACTCTAGAAAATTTCGCGTTACTAAGGCTGCAGATGGCTTAATGTGAGCTCAAGGAGGAGCAAATATTACAGTATAAAGGATGAAATTCTACTGTATTAGCATGAGGATAGCATGAGTATGATATTTGGAATTCGTACAATATGATAGGAATGATACGTTAAAAGATATATAGCCCTCGTAACCGTAAGCTGAGGTGGGGCCCACATGATGGGATTTTTATAAAGGACATATAAAAAGTTATATGAACGGTATATGTGAAGTTAAACACAACTCAAGAAGGATCCTTGAGCCAAATCCAAGTGTAAGCCCTCCAAAAAGATGTTTTTAAGTTACATTTTCGGGTGATCTGACTTCGGGAGGCCATAACCACATCATTGTTTGGGAATTGGGGAAAACTCCAAATATTAAAGTTGTAGATAATTGAATTAGCTTTCCAACCATATGTCGTGGGCTTTCATGATACATAGGGATAAAAAGTTATGGACGTTTTAAGGCAGAAAGGTCAAGCTGGGCCGTGGGCTCGGCCCAACCCGACTCCGAGTCGGGTCGCCCACTTCCCTTGCTATTTAAGGAACATTTTCACCCTTATCTGCCTCGTTTTCATACCAAAAGATCCGAATATTTTAGAGAGGGAAGAGAGCCCTTAGAGAGAGAAACCAAGTTTTGATCAAGTTCGAGGTTCCGAATTCCGAGGCTCGTGAAGAGTAAAGTGTAGTACAAGTTGTTGCCGTCTTTTTAAGTTAAAAGTTAAACTTGGGGGATGTTGGTTTCGTGGTGTGATGCACTCCACACTGATCAAGACATGTTCCAGCCGTCCCGGCCATTCACTAGGAGTCAGGCTTTGGTCCTTCATGGTGTTCACCTAGCTTTAGAGAAGGAGTTTGCGTTTCAGGAGCCGTGGACACTACCTAGCCCGGGGAAGCAGCCTATGGACTTATTTGTGCTAGCCCATGGACCCACTTTGGAGTCCCATGCGTGTGGCTAATGATTTGGAGCCCTGTGAGGCCATATTTTAAAAGCCAACTTGTGGCTATTATTTTAAAGACTAGGTGTAGACTTTACCTATATAAGCTACACTTAGAACTATTTCTGATTTTTAACCTATCTTGAAATATATGAATATTGAACTTTTCTCTCTAGTTGAGACTTGTGATTTGGTGGACTCCAAATTGTACAACCTTGTTTTGATCATTCAATTTGCAAGAGATTGTTATTCTCTTGAGGATTGTTGCATAAGATAGGTGCCTTTGATCCTTTTGGAAGGTAACTAGGACTAGTTCTTCTAGTTATTGTCCAATTGTTTATCAATTGTGTCTTCTTTCTATCTTCTCTTTATTTTCTTGCATCATTTGGTATCAGAGCCAGTCATAGATTTGTCCCTACAAATCTAGTCCTTGTTTTGTATCAAACTTTATTAAAAAAAAAAAAAAAATTCTTTCTGTTTTGGACGAATTTCTTAGTGTTCTTAGGGTTTAAACTTCTTGATAGTTGTTGTTTTGGATGAAATTCGTGTTACTTGGAGTATTTGGGTGTTCTTGATCTGTTGGTGAATCTGATTTTTGTGTTTGAAGACTTGTGTTCTTGGATGTTCATATGTTCAAGAAAAAGTTCATGAACTATTATTTCTAAAGTCTCAAATCGTTCCATTAGTTTAGGTGTTTTGGGTGATCCATGGTGATATTTGGAAACTAGACATCAAGATGGTCATTTTGGTATATCATTTGAAATGTTTTGAATACTTGTGTTCTTGAGTGTTCATAAATATTTTGTGAATATTCATGTGTGTTCTTGATAATTTCAGATTTACTAACTTTGTTTGATCTAATTTTGGTGATAAGTTAAGCTTTCAAGGTGTTAGGGAGTGTGAAAGCTATTTCGGAAGTCAAAGGGACTAGTCAAGAGTTAATTCCCAAGGAGTTGGTGCATTGAACCCCTCCAAAACGTGGAGAAGGGGGCTGCACCCATTAGGAGAAGTAAAAAAATCTGTTTGGGTGTGTGAAAGGGTGTACAGGCAAACAAATAGTCAAACCATTAATTGACACAAGTTCCCAAGTCAATTCTTGGGAAGACTAACAGTCACCTTGAGAAAAGAGTGTCCAAGTTCCTAATCACCTCTTGGGAAAACGAGAAGTCAAGTGTGCAAGTCCCTAGTCATCTTTTGGGAAGACGAGAAGCTACATTGAAACTTGTAGTAATTAAATTCCAAGACAAGTTGGTCAAAGGATATTAATTAGTAAGACTTAGGGGTCTGCCTTGCACGTTTTAAGGGGGGTTGGGAAGCTTCTTAATCCTTTCTTTGTGACATAACTTCTAGCTAGTATCCATTGAGTAATTACCTACTCAAAGTTTGCTAGTTCTTGAGCTATAACTTCTTTTGTGCTAATTCTTTTCAAACTTTTCTCGATTTGATTCGTAGTGAATTATTTGACTCAAGTGCGCCACATTTAAAGGAGTCGTCCGACTATAGAGTCCCCATAAAATCACTCTAATCTCAAAGAAGTAGCAACCTCTTTTATCTACTGAAGTGATCGAAAAGGAGTTGGTCAATTTCGAGAAAGCCAATTAAACAAGTCTGAGTGAACCAAACCTTTTACATTATTGAGGGAATCGAGCGCCACCCAAATAAAGTAAGGGAGTGAGTAAGGTGATTTCTAACCTTAACCCATTTCTTTAAGCTTTGTTGTGCAAGTACAATGGCAGGAGATGAAATTGTTGCGGAGGCACAAGGAGGAGTGACTATAGCCGACCTTGTGGCAGCAATGAACAACATGACAACTCAGTTGACGGCTAAGATAGACGGAGTGGAAACAAGGATGCAAGCCCTTGAACAAGGGGGAGCACCATTGGTTCCAGGGGACACCGGTTCTAGTACAATACCACCGGAGCAATTTAATGAGGTGGCCCGTCGACAAAGAATGAGGGAAGAAGCTGCCCGTAATGCTCATGCTATGGGAATTCCTCAAGTTCCTAGAGTTCAAAATCCCATACTTCCGGATCCTCATATTCAAGTGCAAGTACCTCCTATGAGGGCAAGGAGAAATTTGGTCCAAGTTGATGAAAATGTTGAGGTCCATGACTTAGAACAAGCCGAAGACGAGTTTGATCAACAATATGTTCGGAGAGCCCAAGAACAAAGGGGCCAAAGGAGATATAGAGGAAGAGGAGGTCGAGGAGCATATGTTGGGAGAAATCTTGAGCATGACTATGGCAACCATGATGATTATCCGGATCTGGTCCGAGGGAATCAAGGTAGAAGGGATACTAATCTTAACAATGTCAAGATCACTATTCCACCATTTAAAGGAACTAGTGATCCGGACAAGTACATCGATTGGAAGATTCGGATTGAGAGAATATTTGACACAAATGAACTTTCGGAGGAGCGGAAAGCGGTTTATGCCATTGCCTCTTTTGAAGGTATGCTTTTACATGGTGGGAATCGGAAAAGCGAGTTCGGAGAAGACATGGTTTACCGGAACATCTTACTTGGGGACAATTGAAACATGTCATGGATGCTAAGTATGTCACTGCCAAGCATCGTCAAGAGCAACTCCGAAGGCTCTATGAATTGAAGCAGGGTTCTAAGACCGTAGAAGAGTTCTATGATGAGTTTGAGAAAGCAAGAATGGCTCTTGATCTTGAAGAAGACGAGGAGCAGCTTATCATCCGATTCAAAGCTGGGTTGAATCGAGAAATCTCATCTCAATTGAGGTTACTCACTTACTATACTCTTGATGAGGTGTTCCAAGCGGCTATAGAGGCGAAAAAAAGGGGTCAAGGAGGACAAGACATTCTGATCGAGAGGAAGTGCTAATACTACTCATGGAGTAGGGGTAAGGATTTGAAGAGTCCAAGTTCGAGTGCTAGCCGTGATGTTAAAAGGCCACTTGAAAAGAGTCCAACCAAATCTGAACCAAAGGACTCCGGAGGTAAAGCTCAACTCAATTCTCCTAGTGCTTCATCTATTCAATGTCATAAATGTAGGGGATATGGGCATATGGCCAAAGAGTGTCCTACTCGGAGGACCATGCTTATTCTTGATGATGGCACGGTTCAAGAACAAGAAAGTGAACCAGAAGATGGCAATGAAAAAGAACTTGATCATGATCTTGAGAAGCCGGAAGGAGAAGAGGAGGATGATCTGCCCGAAATGTTTCTTGTGGTGCGGAGAAACTTGAGCACTATAAGCTTGGAGAATGAAGAAGATGTGCAAAGGGAGAATCTTTTTCATGCTAGGTGTAGGGTAAAGGGGAAGGTTTGTTCATTGATTGTGGATGGAGGAAGTTGTGCTAATGTTGCTAGCCAAACTTTGGTTGATCAATTGAAACTGCCTACATTGAAACATCCCCGACCCTACTGGTTACAATTGCTCAATGAGTGTGATGAATTGTGATTTACAAAGTAGGTTTTGGTTAAGTTCAAGATAAGAGCTTACCAAGATGAGGTAAAATGTGATGTGGTACCAATGCAGGCATGCCATTTACTTTTGGGAAGGCCGTGGCAATATGACGAGTAGCGCGATTCATGATGGCCGAGCCAACACATATGCGGTTCAAAGTGAAGGTAAGAGTCTCATACTCAAGCCTTTGTCACCAAAGCAAGTGATAGAGGATTATCGTCGGATGAAGGAGTTGAAGGAAGCGGCTAAAGGTAAGGCTAGTATTGTGACTGATCCTAAGTCCACATCACCCACCGGGGTAACGAAAAGGTATGTGCAATCATGCAACGGGAGAGTACTTCAAAGGTAACGATGAAAACAAAATGATGATTTGCCTAGTGCATAAAGGTATTCTCTTGAGTGATAGTGATGATTTGTCTAATGCTAATCAATTTTCAAGTTTTGTTGAGAATCTTTTGCAGGATTTTGTGGATGTATTTCCCGAGGAGATGCCAAGCGGACTGCCTCCCTTAAGAGGAATTGAGCATCAAATAGATTTTGTGCCCGGATCCCAAATTCCGAACAAACCAGCCTATAGGTGTAATCCGAAAGACACCAAGGAACTCCAAAGGCAGGTTGATGAGCTTTTAAGCAAGGGGTTGGTGCGGGAAAGTTTGAGTCCGTGCGCCGTTCCGGTCATACTTGTGCCAAAGAAAGACGGAACGTGGAGAATGTGTGTCGATTGTAGAGCCGTCAACAAGATCACGGTAAAGTATCGTCATCCTATTCCTAGGTTAGACGACATGTTAGATGAGTTAAGTGGTTCTTGTTGGTTTTCTAAAATTGATCTTAGGTCCGGCTACCATCAAATCCGATGAAACCGGGTGATGAATGGAAGACCGCATTCAAGACCAAGTTTGGTCTCTATGAATGGTTAGTGATGCCATTTGGCCTCTCTAACGCGCCGAGTACTTTCATGAGATTGATGAATCATGTGCTTAAACCATTCATAAATAGGTTTGTTGTGGTTTATTTTGATGACATTCTTGTGTATAGTAAAATTGTGGATGAACATGTTGATCACTTAAGGCAAGTCTTTGATGTTTTGAGAAAAGAGAAATTGTATGCTAATCTGAAAAAGTGTGCCTTTTGTGTTGAACGTGTTGTTTTTCTTGGTTTTGTTGTGAGTGCTAGTGGAGTTGAGGTCGATGAGTCAAAAGTAGAAGCTATTAGGGATTGGCCTACCCCGTCTAGTGTTACTCAAGTGAGAAGTTTTCATGGGTTGGCTAGTTTTTATAGGAGGTTTGTGAAAGACTTTAGCACCATAGCGGCACCTTTGACTGAGTTGATAAAGAAAGAACAACCGTTTGTTTGGGAAGAGTCCCAAGAGAGAGCATTTAAGGAGTTGAAACATAGGCTTAGTTCTGCCCCATTGTTACAACTACCCGACTTTAGTAAGACCTTTGAGATTGAGTGTGATGCTTCAGGGGTCGGGATAGGTGGAGTACTAATGCAAGAGGGAAGCCTATAGCTTATTTCAGTGAGAAACTTAAGGGGCAGCTTTGAACTATTTGACATATGATAAAGAGTTGTTCGCCTTAGTGAGAGCTTTAGCCCATTGGCAGCATTACTTGTGGCCGAAAGAGTTTGTGATTAGAAGTGACCATGAGTCTTTGAAACATCTTAGAGGCCAAGAGAAGCTGAATAAGAGACATGCTAAGTGGGTTGAGTTCATGGAGAGTTTTCCCTATGTGATTCATTACAAGAGAGGGAAAGAGAATGTAGTGGCCGATGCCTTATCTAGGAAGTTTTCCCTAGCTACCACTTTGACTTCTAGACTTTTAGGATTTGAGAGCATAAAGTCTATGTATGAGCACGATCCTAAATTTAAGAGCATTCGTGAGGATCTAGTGAGTGGGAAGCGGGTAGAGAAATATCAGTGGCATGATGGCTATCTTTTTAAGAAGGGGAGGGTGTGCATACCCATGTCCTCGTGGAGGGAGTTACTGATTCGTGAGGCATATTGTGGAGGTTTGATGGGTCATTTTGGGGTGGATAAGACCTTAGGTATTCTTGAGGAGCAATTTTTTTGCCTAAGATAAGGCGAGATGTGATGCAATTTTGTAGTGCTTGTTTGGAATGTAAGCGAGCTAAGTCTAGGTCTAGTACCCATGGTTTGTATACCCCTTTACCAGTTCCTACTAGCCCGTGGATTGATATATCTATGGATTTTGTTATGGGTTTACCTCGTTCTAGGGCTGGTCATGATAGTATCTATGTTGTTGTGGATAGATTTTCTAAGATGGCTCATTTCATCCCGTGTAAAAAGTGTGATGATGTGCTGCATGTTGCTTCTTTGTTTATTGCTAATGTGTTGAAATTGCATGGCGTGCCACGTACCATTGTTAGTGACAGGGACACGAAATTCTTGAGTCATTTCTAGAGATGTTTGTGGGGTGCACTTGGCACCAAGTTGTTGTTTTCGACTTCTTGTCATCCTCAAACGGATGGACAAACTAAAGTTGTGAATCGTACTTTGGGAGCTCTACTTAGGGCGATGACCAAAGGAAAATCAGGAAATTGGGTTGATCAATTGCCCATCATTGAGTTTGCTTATAACCGTACGGTGCATAGAATGATAGGGAAATCTCCTTTTGAGTGTGTGTATGGTTTTAACCCCTTGATTCCATTGGATTTAATCCCTTTGTCTCGAGATGCTATTTTGAATGTTGAAGGTACAAGCAGGGCATTCATTGCTTAAACTTCATGCTAAGGTGAGACAAAATACGGAAAAGGCATATACCAAGGTGGCGTCCAAGGTGAACAAGGGAAGAAAGAAGTTGGAGTTACAAAAGGGTGACTGGGTTTGGGTGCATTTCAGGAAAGATCGATTCCCGAACCAAAGAAAAGGAAAGCTATCCGCGCGAGGAGATGGACCATTTAAAGTGTTGGAAAAGATTAACGATAATGCCTACGTCATTGATCTTCCGAGTGAGTATAATGTTTCAAGCACTTTCAATGTTTCTGACCTAGTTCCTTGTGTTTCAGGTGATGCGGTCGAGGGTGAAGACACGACGATTTCGAGGATGAAATCTTTCCAAGAAGGGGAGGATGATGCAGTCCAAACTGATCAAGACATGTTCCAGCCGTCCCGGCCATTCACTAGGAGTCAGGCTATGGTCCTTCATGGTGTTCACCTAGCTTTAGAGAAGGAGTTTGCCTTTCAGGAGCCGTGGACACACGCCTAGCCCGGGAAGCACCTATGGACTTATTTGTGCTAGCCCATGGACCCACTTTGGAGTCCCATGCGCGTGGCTAATGATTTGGAGCCTTGCGAGGCCATATTTTAAAAGCCAACTTGTGGCTATTATTTTAAAGACCAGGTGTAGACTTTACCTATATAAGCTACACTTAAAACTATTTCTATATTTCTTAGAACTATTTCTGATTTTTAACCTATCTTGAAATATATGAATATTGAACTTTTCTCTCTAGTTGAGACTTGTTGTGATTTGGTGGACTCCAAATTGTACAACCTTGTTTTGATCATTCAATTTGCAAGAGATTGTTATTCTCTTGAGGATTGTTGCATAAGATAGGTGCCTTTGATCCTTTTGGAAGGTAACTAGGACTAGTTCTTCTAGTTATTGTCCAATTGTTTATCAATTGTGTCTTCTTTCTATCTTCTCTTTATTTTCTTGCATGAGGCTTATATGAGATGGTTGTTGTTTTTGTTGGTTGCTGATTGCGTTGTTAAATTGAATTGGAATTAGAGGGAAATGAAGATTTCAGGGAGAATTTACGGAAGTTAATTACGAGCTTAGAGAAGTATATGAACCTCTTTCAAGTTGTCTACGGTTTCCTTTACCTTGATTGTATATTGGCCAGTGTTTGGAAGCATAAGTTAAGCTAATCACGTAAGCGACAAGGTATGTAAGGCAAACCTTTCTTCCTTTGGCATGATTCTTATTGCTATTCATTCTATATGTACTCCATATGATTCCATTCTTAGACGAGTAAGGTGTAAATGTTTCTTGTGATGACTTATTTATATTGTACTCCTATTCTGTTCCAAAGGGAACACCCATAAGGTGCCAAGTTGAGTTGTGTATATGGTTTTACTAATGATTTCGAGGAAATTAGGTTTATACTAAAGGAAACATAAAGTTTGATTTTCAAAACCACTCCGAAGGGGGTGCGAGATTTTACTACTTCATTTCATTTACAATTTATGTTTACATTCCATAGTATCATCCCTTTGTATTGATATGATCATTTATTCTTTGGGTAGGGAAATAAGATGAAATTGAGTAGAATATAAGTAGTAAGAATTTCATAACAATTTTTTCCTCAAACCTGGAAGTATGTCCTCCTAAGTCTAGTGAGATACAAATTTGATAACTTCTTGTAAAGACTAAAGCTAATAACTGGATTGTGATGAATTGATTAGTGACTTATGCTATGAATTGAAATTAATATTTGTGGATTGAGTTGTGTTGATATGATGGTGATATTAGGCCAAAAGCGGCTGCCAGAAGGGGCCATCATTATTAAGCCGGAAGCGGTTGCCCGAAGGGGCCATCATTATTATGCCGGAAGCGGCGGTCCGAACGGACTATTGTGATACTAGCCGGAAGCGGCTGTCCGAAGGGACCATTCATTAACATGTCGGAAGCGGCATGTGTGTTGGATTGCATTATTTACTTAAAGATTGTTTTGAGACTTCGTGTGCACATTTATGTTTCTTCCAAAGGGCGTCGTAGGTATTGAGTTAGATTGTGATTTCTTCTCTCCTAAATCAAATTATGATTATGATTTGTTACCACCTTACATACTCGGTACATTGTCCGTACGACGTCCTTTTTCCCGGGGACGCCGCGTTCATGCCCGCGCCCATTGTTTGGGAGTTAAGTGTATAACTAGAATGCTTGGACGTCGGTACCGGGATTGGCAAGTTCCACCTCATTCTCGAGTTGTCTTTGAGTCATGTATCGATATGCATGATAATGGGTATGTCGTCCTATAAGTCCTCGACTCATAATGTTCACTTCTTAGAGACTTCGCGACAAGGTCCTCGTGGTATATTTGTCGAGATGTCGACAAAGTGATGTCAGTTGAGTCATTTGTGAATTTCAAAAGAGTATGTATTTTAGATGATTTCAATTGGTTTAAAGTATTTATTTTATTGAAAGTTTTCATAATCGTTATAAAAATAATGATTTCTATTTAGAAAAGTTTCATGTTTTTAAAAGTTTTTGAAATGACAGGTTTTGATAGAGCGAATGTCTAAGGGTTCACTCGACTCTGATGAGAGTCGGGTGCCCGTCATGCCCTACCATTGTGAGGGAACAAAGTGACCTTAAATCCTTACCGCTAACTTTAAGATTTGAATTTTCATTAAGTGATTGTAAAGTGCAGCCATGATTACGAAATTGGAATTGTTTGTAAGAAAGGTAAGTTCTCTGATGATTAATGATTGCTATTTGAGGTAAGTACTGCAGGTTAAGGATTGCAGTAAGAAAGGTATGCTTCTTATCGAATTGAGAATTCCATTGTGAAGAGCATTTGTACAGGTATGTGTAGGGTGTTGTAATATGATTGTGGCCCTGTGAGGCAAGTTGATATATTTTGATTGTGGCCTTGTTGGTTAGGCAAGTTGATATATTTTGATTGTTGTCCTCTCGAGGCTTGTTGGTTAGCTATATACGCGGGTAGTACAAATTACGTTGTAAATCAGAGGGTTATAAGATGGGTTCAGAATGAGTTTGAGAGTTAGGTTGAAATTACTCGAGGATATAGAAGTGAGTCGAGGATTAAGATAAGTTCTCTCGGGGATTAGAAGTAAGGTGGATGAACTAAGATTAATGTGATTCGAATAATGCGATAAGATTATGAGAAGAGACTTAAGAGGGGAAGCAATGATAAGTAAGGAGTCATTCGAGAGGTGAGTTAGTATAAAAAAAGAGTAAGCTTAAACGAGTAAAGAATGAAACAAGGAAGAGAAAGAAACATGATTATATGTGTTTGAGGAAAGGGAGTAATGTGTCCCTTATAGAAATCAATATAACTGAAAGCATCAATGAGGTTTAGGGAAGTTGAAGCTTATAGAGGAAAGATAAGAATTGAAAAGGACTTTAGGAATTGTGAAGGGTTGAGTGATATTAGTAAGCATAGGAATTGGATACGAGTATTAGTCTTCATTTAACATTCGAGGACAAATGTTTCTAAGAGGGGAAGGATGTTAAACCCCAGAAAATTTCGCGTTGCTAAGGTTGCAGACGGTTTAATGTAAGCTCAAGGAGGAGAAAATATTACAAGTATAAAGGATAGAATTCTACTGTATTGGCATGAGGATAGCATGAGTATGATATTTGAATATTTGATAGGAATGATACGTTAAAAGATATATAGCCCTCGTAATCGTAAGTGAGGTGGGGTCCACATGTCGGGTTTTTATAAAGGACATATGACAAGTTATATGGATAATATATGTGAAGTTAAACACAACTCAAGAAGGATCCTTGAGCCAAATCCAAGTCGAAGCCCTCCAAAAAGATGTTTTTAAGTTACGTTTTTGGGTAATGTGACTTCCGGAGGCCATAACCCCATCATTATTTGGGAATTTGGGAAAACTCCAAAAATGAAAGTTGTAGATAATTGAAATAGATTTCCAACCATAGGTCGTGGGCCTGCATGTGACATAGGGATAAAAAGTTATGGACGTTTTAAGATAAAAAGGTAAGCTTTGGGCAGTGGGCTCGGCCCAACCCGACTCAAGGTCGGTGGGAACCGACCCAAGACCCATATATAAGGGAAAAGTTCATAAAAATTCATTCATTTACACATCAAAAGATCCACAAAATTTTAGAGAGGGAGAGAGGAGAGTTAGAGAGAGAAAGTGGAGAATCGATCAAGTTCGAGGTCCCGAATCCCGAGGCTCGTGAAGGATAAAGTGTAGTACGAGTTGTTGTCGTCGTTTTAAGCTAAAAGTTGAACTTGGGGGATGTTGGTTTCGTGGTGGCTGCTCATATAAGGTATGTTTAAGATGTTAATGATGTTCTTACCATGATCATTGATAGATTTGACGGGTTAAAATAGAAAAAATGACGTTGAAAGTTCGGTTATAATTTTTGGATATCAAATGACTTGGGGGCTGTTTTGGTATGATTAAATGGATAGAATTAGTTGGATATTGATATAAAATGATTGTTGATATTGTTGTTGATGTTGTTTGATAAGTTGGTGTTCTTGAATTTGGGAGAATAAAGTGAATGTAGATATCGTATACAAAGCGTATACTGGGCTGTTTGGTGTATATCTTTGGGAGTTGATGCTTTGAGTTTAAAGAGACTTATATGAGATGGTTGTTGTTGTTGTTGGTTGTTGATTGTGTTGTTAAATTGAATTGGAATTAGAGGGAAACGAAGATTACGGGAAAATCTTTGCCGAATTTACGGAATTTAATTACGAGCTTAGAGAAGTATATGAACCTATTTCAAGTTGTCTACGGTTTCCTTTACCTTGATTGTATATTGGCCAGTGTTTGGAAGCATAAGTTAAGCTAATCACGTAAGCGACAAGGTATGTAAGGCAAACCTTTCTTCCTTTGGCATGATTCTTGTGCTATTCATTCTATATGTACTCCATATGATTCCATTCTTAGACGAGTAAGGTCTAAATGTTTCTTGTGATGGCTTATTGATATTGTACTCCTATTTTGTTCCAAAGGGAACACCCATAAGGTGCCAAGTTGAGTTGTGTATATGGTTTTACTAATGATTTCGAGGAAATGAGTTTTATACTAAAGGAAACATAAAGTTTGATTTTCAAAACCACTTCGAAAGGGATGCGAGATTTTACTACTTCATTTCATTTACGATTTATGTTTACATTCCATAGTATCATCCCTTTGTATTGATATGATCATTTATTCTTTGGGTAGGGCAATAAGATGAAATTGAGTAGAATATAAGTAGTAAGAATTTGATAACAATTCTACCCTCAAACCTAAAGTATGTCCTCCTAAGTCTAGTGAGATACAAATTTGATAACTTCTTATAAAGACTAAGGCTAATAACTGGATTGTGATGAATTGATTAGTGACTTATGATATGAATTGAAATTGATATTTGTGGATTGAGTTTGTGTTGATATGATGGTGATATTAAGCCGAAAGCGGCTGCCCGAAGGGGCCATCATTATTAAGCCGGAAGCGGTTGCCCGAAGGGGCCATCATTATTATGCCGGAAATGATCCCGAAGGACCATTATGTTAACATGTCGGAAGCGGCATGTGTGTTGGATTGCATTATTTACTTAAAGATTGTTTGAGACTTCGTGTGCACATTTATGTTTCTTCCGGCGAAAATTTGTCGGTATTGAGTTAGATTGTGATTTCTTCTCTCCTAAATCAAATTATGATTATGATTTGTTACCACCTTACATACTCATTACATTGTCCATACTGACGTCATTTTGCCTGGAGACGCTGCGTTCATGCCCGCAGCCCCAGATTGTTTGGCAGGTTAAGTGTATAGCTAGAATGCTTGGATGTCAGTTGGGATTGGCAAGTTCCACCTTGTTCTCGAGTATCTTGAGTCATGTATAGATATGCATGATTATGGGTATGTCGGGGCCCTCCGACTCATAATGTTCGGTTCACTTCTTAGAGACTTCGGAGACAGGTGTCTTGTGGTATATTTGTCGAGATGTCGACAAAGTGATGTCAGTTGAGTCATTTGTGGATTTTAAAAGAGTATGTGTTTTAGATGATTTCAATTGGTTTAAAGTACTTATTTGATTGAAAGTTTTCATAATCGTTATAAAGATAATGATTTCTATTTGAAAAAGTTTCTTGTTTTTAAAAGTTTTTGAAATGACAGGTTTTGATAGAGCGAATGTCTAAGGGTTCGCTCGACTCTGATGAGAGTCGGGTGCCCGTCATGCCCTACCATTGTTAGGGTGTGACAGGTTGAATTATTTCTTCTGATTTGCCAGTAGCTTTATTAGCAATACCAATCTTTATTTCATTCAATCTTGGTTTTGCTAGGTTGATTTCAACTCTTACTTTGGCAACACTAGGCCTAGATTTAGTACCAGTAGCTTTATCTAAGGCTAGGGGGTAACCAATAAGGACCACTAACCTGCACATCTCCTCCCAATGGAAGTAGTGCCATTTCAAACCTGGAAAGATCACCCATACTGGAGCTAGCGTTGTTTCTTCAGTAGGTTTGAAATCCTTTGTCCATCTCTGTAGTCGCATAACCGCTTCTTGATTGAATGGAATATATGAACAAAAATGCAAAATCAAGGAACACATGGCGTGAATCGAAGAGCTCGGAATATTTCATTGAATCTTTTCTTAATCTCCTTTTGTATATTGTGTCAATTTGTGGTTTATTTCTTGTAAATTTTCTATACATTTCAATACATTTTTGTGCGAATTTTCTTCCCCATCCTTCTCCGTGAATCATTACTTACCTTCAGTGTCATTGTTGATTTCATAAGGTCTATAAGTGAGTCTTATTGCAATTGAACTTTTTAAATTATACACGTGTGATGTGCACGCTTGTACGTAGGTTTCTTTATTATTTTGAGAAGTTATTGGCATAGCGACGCACGTCAATTGATGGTGGGATTGTGGTTTGTGACATATCATCATCCTGCTATTTTGTCAACACCATTCTTCGGAGTTGGCCGGAGTTATCCGGGTTAGGATTGGGCGGGATTTCCTATGGTTCGCCGATGGTAAGTCCGCGGAGTTGGTTATGATTCTAGGAGCATAATTATTCTTAACAACAATCCATTATGCGTATATCTTTCACGATCCCCAATCATAACACACCCATCCTTGGGTTCACAACCTTAGTAAAGGTGTCACGACCCAAACCGATGGGCCATGACTAGTGCCCGACTTGGACACTCGTATACGAACCTGTTAGATATAATCAGACTGATACTAAGGACAATGTGGAAATATGTAAAAGCATGTTGTAGACTCATAATGCCATATATCGTAATGAACCCGTCTCCCGAGGAGTCACAAAAACCAAACATAACAAAATACGCAAGCGATAAGTAAGCATACTATACACGTTGAATATCCAAAACGAACTACATATATTTTGATAGTCTTGGCGACCAAACTATATACATAACCCACAAATGTCTACAGACCTTTAAGAGTATAACAAAGCCTATGTCAAAGGATCTGTACCAAAATGACTCAAGCTCCGGAACAATATAGCTCCCAAGCGGTGAAAATTAAGTCCTAGATCGGAGGATCACCAAAAAAAGGTGTCGATACTGTGGGCATGAAACGCGCCCCCGAAGAAAAAGGGGCCTTCGTAGGCTTTTCACGTCTTGAGTGTGTAAAGCATGAAGTACAGTAATAAAGATCATGACTGAGTAAAAGATGATAGGAGATAAGTATGATAATTAAGAAATACCAAAGCATTTGTACCTTATGAGATGAGAGTCATGCATATCTATATAATATACCGTACCCGGCCCATTATGGGACTCGGTGAATGAAGTCATATACATACATACCGTACCCGGCCCTTTAGTGAGGGACTCGGTGAAATAATCATATATATACCGTACCCGACCTAGTGAGGGACTCGGTGAAATATAATACATACCCGGCCCTCTAGTGAGGGACTCGGTGAACAATGCAATGAAACTGTACACGAGTACGTACCCGACCCGGGACTCGGTGAATGATACATTAACAATATGCACGAATAGAATATTAAGAGCAATCATGTACAAACTGAATCATCATTAGAGACTCGATATATATATATATAGAATAAACCAACACTTGAGAATCAAAGACAAGCGTCATGTCAAGCACTACTGAGAACTAGAGTTCATCGGAGTCATGTATGTTCGTCATTTGCTCATTTTATGTAATTAATGCCAAAAAGAAAGAAGAGATAACTTTACATACACCTTGGAGCCTTTAGAGGTAGAGTCATCATCAATGAATAAAATTGAGAAAATCTAGAAGTAGCTCCACATTTTCATATTCGCTTGAAATCATAAACTTGAGTTCTTAAAACACAAAATCATCATTATCGTTGTCACCATCATAAAATCATTCTTATCCTCAACATCATGAGAAGCTTTAAGAACCATGGAATTTTAGCTTTTGAAAACAAGAAGGTTACGGGAACATTTATGAAATCATACCATAGGAATCATGCCTTTGAAAGAAAGGGACGAGCCTTAACATACCTGTTCAGCCACCAACTACCTACGCTTATCCGTCCGAGCCCGCAAGTCTACATATAAGACCATTCATACTATGATTAGGCCCATTGTTATATATTTATCCTAAGCCTTTAAATAAATCTTCCTAAAAATCTGCCAAAATTTCGGCAAAGATCTCCTCTGTTTATACGCTTAGCCCAGAATCCCAACTCAGCAACCAACAACAACAACAAAAATACCAATATTAATCATAATATTTCCAATACCAAAATACTTCATAAACATCCCATATGGTGTTTGTCCCATATTTCCACCACAGAATTATCTTATAACTATTTAACAGCTCCACCTCCGTAAATAAACCAAGATTAACGTTAATAACAAGAGATTCATACCTTTCTCTCAAAATATCGCTATATCTTCACTTTTTCACCTTGAGCTTAAGCCACAACGCGCTGCTATATGATTTTGTAGTCATAACTATACGCTGTCTGGACTGGAATTAGGGAATTATATTTGATCCGGGCTAAAATTTGGTGTTGAAAAGTTATGGGAGGTTTCCAGAATTTTTGGGGTGTTTTTAGGTGTTTTGGATGAGGGGGGGGGGGGGTAAGCCTCCCTTATATAGAGTTCCAGAATCTGCCCAAACCGACCTAAAATTTAGTCAGCGCGTTCGCGCTGGCTTAATTTTCTACCTCCGCGTTCGTTCAGTAAAAAGGCCATAACTTTTGATCCCGATATCGTGTGAGGACCCACGACCTACGGTTGGAAAGATAATTCAATTATCTAAAACTTTCATTTTGGTTTGACTCCAAATTCCCAACTTATCATGGCATTTTGGCCTCTCCAAGTCAGATCATCCGAAAACGTATCCTTAACTCATCCTTTTGGAGGGCTTATGCCCACATTTGGCTTAAGGATCCATCTTAAGACTTGCTCAACTCCCCATGTACTACTCTTATAAGTTTTCATATGTCCTTTATAAAACCCCGACATGTGGGCCCCACCTTAGCTTACGGTTATGAGGGCTTTTCATCAAGTAACGTATGAACAAATTTACACCATACAATCTCCAAATGTCATATATATATATATAATTCTTATGCTCAGATCATAAAATCTTCATCCCTGGCCCGGGCCTGAAATTTGCTCACCGCGTTCGCGCCCTGTGGTGGCGCGTTCGCCCTGAGTTGGCCCTTGGCATCCTGCGCGTTCGCGCCACTCCCCGGCGCGTTCACGCAGGCTATGTTCTGGCCTGCCATCCCAACTCGTAACGTCCATATCTCTTTACCCCAATGTCCTATTGAGGAGCGGTTTGTTGTGTTAGAAACCGGACTTCATAAACCTCACTCTGGGCTTTTGCATTGTCTCAAAACTTGTCATGTTCCAAAAGATATCCTTCCCAATACTTCTCATACATGATCGTAAGCCTTTATAACTATAATATAGGCGCGTATCACTTCAAATCGCAATTAAAACAACTAACACTTAACGAACCTCAACGTCCAAAACAACGAGGTGTAACAAAAGGTGTTTAGCTACTCATGGCAACAAGAAAATAATAAAAGATTGAAGATTGCATAATTGGCATTTTGTATTGAACTTACGAATAAAACTTGAAAGTAATGAATGTAATTGTCTGGAAAATCTTCAAAAGCAATAACAACTCAAAAGTAATTACTACAAATCTAAAACTCCAGATGTCCGAAAAATAAACCCTAAACAGGTATTTATACAAGTCAAACTCGGAATAATCAATCCCAGTGCTGTTCTAGCTCGGCTTGCACTTTGACGGATCGTCGTTGCACTTCGAAGGTCGTCGACATGTTCGACAACCATAATGACGATTTGATGACATAGTTTTACTCTGCAAGAATTCCATTGTCGAAGCACTTCGACGGACCGTCGATCATGTCGACGGTGCAAGTCGACGATCTGATGACTTTGTCACTTTGCAGGAACTTGAACGACGAGGCAACTCGATGGACCGTCGAGCATGTTGACGGTCCGTCCTTAATGCTTATCAGAACAGATCACTTATTTTCCTCGTTTTTTGCTTTCCGAGCATTCTAACTTCAAAATACCTGCACAACACACGAAACACATCAAACTAACACAAACTTACTCGAAAACAAGTAAAACTTACAGTTAAAAAGCGTTAGATGTGCCATAATTCACGGCACATCAAACCGACGAAAATCCCAAAAAGACTCATTTACCCAAAGTCAACTATTGGTAATACTTTTTCACTTGTTCAACTTAAAAGCTTCTAAATTCCTCAAAATCAACTGAGACCCACCCGATCATCTCAGGAACCTTGCTACCCATCCCCACGAGCCAAACACATCCTAACGAAGCTAAGGGAAGGGTCAACAGGGGTAAACGAGTAAAAATGTCTAAACGAACAAATAGGTCGTTTCATCAGATACCAATTAAACAACCGTTCATCCTCGAACGGAGAAGAAACGAAGAGAAAGGTACCTGAATCAGTAAAGAGCGGGGGATATCTGCTACGCATATCAGACTCGGTCTCCCAAGTAGCCTCCTCGACTGGACGGTGCTTCCATTTCACCTAAACTTAACTGAAGCTCCTCAACTTTCTCACTTACCTATCCAATATTGCGACCAGCTCCTCTTCAAAGGACAGATTCTGCCGAGTCCCACTGGATGATATAAGACCGGTCTGAATGGTACTTCTTCAATATAGAAACATGAGAAACTCGAACACCTGCCAAACCTGGTGGCAAAGCCAACTCATAGGCCACCTCACCAACAAGACGAAGAATCTCAAAAGGGCCAATAAAACTCGAGCTTAGCTTGTGCTTCTTCCCAAATCTCATCACACCCTTCACGGGTAAAAACTTCAATAGTACCTGATCACTGACCATGAACTCCAAACCCCGAAGATTTCGGTCCATATAATCCTTTTGTCTACTAAGAGCCGCAAGGAGCTTTTCCTGAATTAACTTCACTTTATCCAAGGACTCTCTCAGCAGATCGATACCCCAAGTTCTCACCTCGAACGCATTGAACCAACCAATCAGAGAACGACATCTCGTACCATACAAATCCCCAAATGGAGCCATGTCAATACTCGAGTGATAGCTATTGTTGTAAGTAAATGCCGCCAAGGGCAAGAACCGGTCCCAATGACCACCAAAATCGATCACACAAGCCCGAAACATGTCCTCTATGACCTGAATAGTCCTCTCGGACTGACCATCTATCTACGGGTGAAAAGCTGTACTAAGATCAAACTGAGTCCCCAATTCTTTCTGCAAAGTCCTCTAGAAATAGGAAGTGACCTGGGTGCCTTTGTCTAAAATGAAATCCTCAAAACACCCTCATCATCAAGAATTGCCTCCTTAGCCTCTCCACTCAACAACTTATCTCGAATCATACAAAATTTCACATCTTCAAACTGTAGTGCCTTAATCTGCTCCAAAAGTGACGACCTTGCCTCCACACAAGCTAGAACCTTGCCAGGTTTAGAAATATCAAGTCTCACCATACTATTAGCTAAAGACTGAACTTCCATAGCTAAGGGACCCTCCTTAACAATCAAATGCGCCAAGCTACCCATACTAACTGCCTTTCGGCTCAACGCATCAGCTACCACATTAGCCTTGCTCAGATGATAAAGAATGGTCATGTCATAATCCTTGAGAAACCCCATCCACCTACGCTGCCTCGAATTTAGATCTTTCTAATGAACACATGCTGAAGACTATGATGATCCGTGAATACCTCACAATGAACCCCATACAGGTAATGTCTCCAAATCTTCAAAGCAAAGACTACTGCTGCCAACTCTAAGTCATGAGTGGGGTAGCTCTTCTCATTGACCTTCAGCTGCCTCGAAGCATACGTGATCACCTTACCCTTTTGGATCAACACACAACCCAAACCAATCCGAGAAGCATCACAATAAACAGTAAAGTGCTTTCTCTCCACAGGCAAAGCCAAAATCAGAGCTGAAGTTAATAGAGTCTTGAGCTTTTGAAAGCTCTCCTCACACTCATCGAACCATTGAAAAGATACATTCTTCCTAGTCAACTGAGTCAAATGAGAAGTGATAGATGAGAACCCTTTCACGAACCGTCGATAATAACTCGCTAAGCCCACAAAACTCTGAATCTCAGTCACTGAAGTAGGCCTAGCCTAATCTCTAACTGCCTAAATCTTCTTGGGATCCAACATAATCCTCTCCTTAGACACGAAATGCCCCAAGAACACCACGAAACTGAGCCAGAACTCACACTTATAAAATTTGGCGTACAACTGCTTCTCCTTCAACAACCCAAGTACTATCCTCAAGTGCTTCTCATCATCTTGCTTACTCCAAGAGTACACCAAAATGTCAACAATAAAGACAATCACAAACGAATCCAAGTAAGACTTGAAGATCCTATTCATCAAATCCATGAAAGCTGTGGGGCATTGGTACGCCTGAAAGACATCACTAAGAACTCATAGTACCACAGCGGGTCCAGAAAGCAGTCTTCAGAATATCCTTCACTCTAATCTTCAACTGATGATATTCTGACCTCAAGTCGATCTTATAGAAGACCAACGCACCCTAAAGTTGACCCAACTAGTCATCTGTTCAGGGTATCGAATACTTATTTAGAATAGTAACCTTGTTCAACTGCCGATAATCGATACACATCCACATAGAACTATCCTTCTTCTTCACGAACAAAACGAGAGCACCCCAAGGGGGAACACTTAGTCTAGTAAACCCCTTGTGAAACAAATTTTATAATTGCTCCTTCAACTCCCTCAATTCTGCCGAGGCCATACGATAAGGCGGAATAGAAATTGGCCAAATGCCTAACTCCAAATCAATACAAAAATTAATATCACGATCAGGGGGGCATACCAGGTAGTCTGTGGGAAAGACCTTCATAAACTCACTAACTACAGGTACCAACTTCGGGGAAGGAGTATCCTCACTCATATTCCAGATATGAGCCAAATATGCTAAACACCCCTTATCCACTAACTTCTTCGCCTGGAGTAGGGCTAGGAGTACCCTTCCACTCTAATCTCGGAATGCCTGGCATGGCTAATGTAACTGTAGTGGCGTGATAGTCTAGGATCACGTGATAGGGAGACAACCAATTCATAACCAAGATGACATACAAATCTACTGTATTGGGGATCACCAAATCTACCCAAGTACCATAACCCATGAATGTCACCGTATAAGACCGATAGACTCAATCAACCACTGAATCTCCGACCAGAGTTGACACACGAATAGGCATATCATGTAGATCATAAATCATTGCTAAACCCATAGAGAAATATGTGGACACATAACAGAAAGTAAAGCCTGGGTCTAATAATACTGAAGCTGCCCGGTGACAGATCAAAATAGTACATATGATAACTGTATCAGAAGCCTCTGCCTCTGGTCTACCAGGAAAAGCAAAACAATGAACTCGTCCGCCCTCGGACTGTGTACCTCCCCGGTCACCCTGTCCAGACTGAGCTCTACCTCTCTCTAAGAACGCTTGTTGATGACCACCTCTCCTGAGCATCGATAATCACCTCCGACATCGAAACCTCTCCAAGATCCGCCTCTACTTGGCGGTATGGAGGCTTGGGATTCTGAAATTGAGAGCCTTGTTGAGCTCCCGCTCGTCCGGGTCTGGGACACTCTCTCTGCAAAATTATAGGTCACCACACTCAAAGAACCTCACCAACTATGACAAAATCGAAGAACCAGAATATCCTTCACGATCTGAGGGTCGAGGGTAAGACCCTCAAAAAGTACACCCGAGAGCGAATCCACTCGCTCGAAAGGGCCACCGGCTAAAACTGCCGTGCTTAGCCGACTAAATAAACCGGCCAGAATGGTACTGATGGATCTTGCGTAAATGGGCCCCACCCCTAGAATACGAACCACCGAAGTTGCCGAACCGCTGAATCCTCTTGTCACCACTCTCACCATGAGCTTGAATCCTCACAGACTCTACCTCAGTAGCATGATCAGCCAGAGACTGGAAAGAAGACCCAGGAGACACTAGATATAAGGTCGCTAGCTTCAATGGAAGCACCAACCCCTTGATAAACATCCTCACTCTCTCTGCCTCGGTGGGGAGTAAGCCTACATAACGAGCAAAGGAATGAAATCTGGACTCATACTCTACGACCGACATCCCTCTCTACTCTAGACTATTGAACTCATCCCTCCTCTTGTCCTGCAAAGTCCGAGGAATGTACTTCTCTAAAAACACCTGATAGAACAGGGACCAAGTCAAAGAAGGCGACCGCCTAATCGACACTCATTATAGAACCTCCACCACATCTTTCCATCCCCACACAACTAGAAGGAAACATAATTGATCCCATGCGACTCTACAACACCTAAATATAAAGCCTCTTATGACTATTAACGATGAACTCATAAGCATTCTCTCCAAGGATACCATAAAATTCCTACGGCTTCATCTTGGTAAACCTTGCAAACAAATCTTGCTCTTCATGAGTCATAGTCGGGCCAGCAACGGGCCTAGGAGCAAAAGCAAGCGGTGGAATCTTATCAATACGGGGTGCCATAGCTGTGGCAGGTTGTGCCCGTGGGTGCAGTAATACTTCTCACCGAGGATCCTCGTCCTCCGGCTTTAGTACCGAGACCCGTACGGTGTAGCTAGATATATGCCTGCCTGGGTCAACCCTCTAAGAAGACTCCAGACGCGAACCATGGCATCCTGCAGTATGGGTGTGGAAATAACCTCTGGCTGAGCCTGGGCTAGTCCCATATCATCCTCCTCCATGGGCTCATCATCATTCTCAAATACTAGCTCAGCCGTACTGATCTAGCTCAGGCCTGGCCAGCTATGGGTGCTCTATCCACCCGGTGTGGCCCTACGACCTCTACCTCTACCACGGACTTAGCCTAGGCCTCCAGCAGTAGGTACTAGCACCTCGTCTCTCGCGACTGTCGCACATTTTCTCACCATCTGTGAGAGAATAGGAATACAAGTCAAATACCTATTTGAATCGTCTAGATACAAATTTGAATAAAGTAGCACGAAAGGAGTGAAGAGAATGAAAGTTTCCTAAATGTCCTATAGCCTCTCGCAGACAAGTACGGAGCTCATCATACTGATCCGCAAAACTCTACTAGACATTGCTCTTATACTTGTAAGATCGATGAACCTAGGGCTCTGATACCAACTTGTCAAGACCCAACTCGTGGCTTGTGAGGACACCCACACTATCCTCCCTGGTGGGTGAAACCTTCCCTTATAACACGTCATTAAATCAAGAAATATGAAAGTAAAAGCAGAAGTAACCAAATCACAATAGTTATATATAATAATGTAAGTGCGGAAGTAAGAAACTACTACAACCCAATGATTTAGTCAGAAACTCGTCCAAGAGCTACTAACACTAATACAATGTCTGAACTGCAGCAAATCTCATAACTACAAGATAATAATTGTCTAATAATCAAGTAGATAGATACAAAGAAAAGGAAATCTAGGTTACAGGATCTGGCAATGGCTCACCCTGAGTCTCCAGCAAAAAAGCCTCAGAATCACTCGCGACGTCGGGAAGTAGAACCAGTGATGAACTCTGCACTCAAAGAAAAGTGCGAAGTATTATGAATACTAACACACGTACTCATAGATATCATAGGCTGACAATGATTAGTTCACACATATAAATAGATAAAAATTAACAGGTAGAACAGATAAGAAATCAAGTACCCTCATGAAACATGTTCAACATATATAAGATTAGGTGAGGTGTCTGAAATACCAAGTAAACAAGCAAGAATAAATGAATGAATGTAGAGGCAACCAATGCACTGGCCTACTTTTCATATCTGTACACACAGGCTAAGGGAAATGCCTCAAAGCCATGGCCCATGGGGGACCCGCGAAGTCCATGTACCCTCATTCCGGCAAATGACCTCGGACACGAGCACTCTCGCGCTCCGATAAATAACATCGGATCATAAGCACTCATCTTGCTCCGGTAAAAAACTCAGATCACGAGCTTTTATCTCTCTTTTATGCTTTCCGGCAAAGACCTCGGAGGCTCCACTCTCTCACTTATCATCATTACCAATCATAATTGTCACGACCCAACCTGATGGGCCGTAACAAGTGCCCAGCCACTACTGGCCAAGCACTCATGTGCTTGTATTTACTTTTCACTGACTATCCTGGGCCCATACACAATCTGTAACTGAGTTGTACTGTCTCCCGAACAATCAACATAAAAGGCACCATACCGGGAACTCACGCGTACCTATAAATATAAATACTGAGAGTAACAGCGTAAGCCGATTTGGCCGCTACATATATACTGTATAACAAGATGAGCGCCGACGAGGCTGTATAATATCATGGCTACATATCACTGACCTCTATAGAGTACAAACTATAGAAATGAAAGGACAAGGCCATGTCGTACCCATATATGTACGAAACCGAATAGCATACCAAAAGGGGTGTAGCTCCGGATCAATGGAGCGTACTGACTGCTGCTGAGGAGAGGTCCTACTGCTGTGAATAGTCTGACTAGCTACCTAGTCTTGCGAGCATGAACGCAGCGTCCACAAGAAGGGACGTCAGTACGAATAATGTACCGAGTATGTAAGGCATGAATAATAACATAGTAAGGGATGTAAAACATGAATAATAGCGGAATGGAAATATAAGCATATCGTGAGATAAAAGAGTAACCTGTACATGTGAGTGCCTCTTAGGGCGGATACCATGCATGCTTAGCTTTCTTTGAAAAACATTTCTTGTTCATATATACAGAAAATATGCCGAGGAACGTCGGCCCGATCCATTTAACCACATATGTCCCGCGTCCGGGCATCCCGCGTCCGGGATGATAAGTTACACCAACTGATCAGGTGGCCATGCGTCTATAGTGCCACTCCCTTTTTCCCATATTCCCCATATACATATACATATATCATATAAGCAGCATGCATGAGAGCCCAAAGAAAGTCATGTATCTATCGGAGCGACGTAAGGTCGGTAACCTCCGATTATATTATGGAATAATCATCATCGCTTTGTCTCTCCTTGAAAGAACAATTATTATAAGGTGAAACTATCAATGAAGAATAACATTAAGAGAAAACATAGAATAAGATCATAAATCTCATAAGGCGTCAATTCATCTACTTTAGAATCTTTAAAAATAGTCATCATCCATGAATAAAATTGAGAAATCAAGAAATAGCTCAACATTCTTATATCGTCATTGAAATCGTAACCTTGGGACCTTTAAACACAGAATCCTCATCATCATAATCATCATAGGAAAATATTCTCATTTTTTTGTGGCATCATTGTCATCATGATAAAACGTGTCCATCATCGTTGTCATAAGAGCTTACGAAATCATAAACCTCTGTTTTGAAAAAATACGGACATTTTGGAAAATATTTACGGGTTATCGGGAAAGGAATCATGCCTTGAAATCATAGACTTCTAACTTTTGGCAACAAAGAAGTTACGGAAGCATTTATGAAATCGTAACATAGGAATCATGCCTTTGAAAGAAAGGGACGAGCCTTAACATACATGTTCAACCTCCTATTGGCTACGCTTATGCGTCCGAGCTCGTAAGTCTACATTTAAGAGGATTTACACTTACATTAGCCTCTTTATCGCACACTTATTCCAAGTTTCAAATCAAACTATTCTATATTCTGCCAAAAATTGAGCAGCATCTCCCCTATTTATATGCCTAGCCCGAATTCTCAATTCAACAACCAACAACAATCACAACAATACCAATACTAACCATAATATTTCCAACTCCAAAATACTACATAAACATCCCATATGGTGTTTTTCCCATATTTCCATCACAGAATCATTTTATAACAATTTTACAGCTCCTTCTCCGTAAATAAACCAAGATTAACATTAATAGCAAGAGATTCATACCTTTATTTCGATAAGAATACTATATCTTAACTCCCCCACCTTGATCTTAAGCCACAACGCGTTAACACACAATTTTGTAGCTGCAACTATACGCCGTCTGGATCGGGATTTGGGAATTATACCTGGTTTCGGGCTAAAAAGTTGAGCTTTGGAAGGTTAGGGAAATTTCTGGAAAATTTGAGGGGTTTTTGGTGTGTTTGGTGTGAAAAAAATCAGGGGCAACCCCTTTATATAACGGTCCAGGTTCTGCCTGGACCGACATAAAATTCCTTCAGCGCGATCGCGCCCCCTTTGGGCGCGTTCGCGCAGGCCAAATTTTTCTGACTGCGTGTTCGTTCAGTAAAAAGGTCATAACTCTTGATCCCGATATTGTGTGAGGGCCCACAACCTATGGTTGGAAATCTAATTCAATTATCTACAACTTTCATTCTTGGTGTTTTTCCAAATTCCAAACTTATAATGGCGTTTTGGCCCCTCCAAGTCAGATCATCCGAAAATATTTCCTTAAATCATCCTTTTGTAGGGCTTATGCCCATATTTGGCTTATGG
Organism: Lycium ferocissimum; assembly: GCF_029784015.1. Taxonomy (NCBI): domain Eukaryota; kingdom Viridiplantae; phylum Streptophyta; class Magnoliopsida; order Solanales; family Solanaceae; genus Lycium; species Lycium ferocissimum. Next base: position 1,690,354 of record NC_081353.1, read on the forward strand.
GTCCTTCTTAGGACTTGCTCAAATTTCCATGTACTACTCATATATCTCTTCATATATTCTTTATAAAACTCTGACGTGTGGGCCCACTTACAGCAACGAGGGCTTTTCGTTAAGCAACGCACTACCTGATTTACACCATATGGTCTCCAAATGTCATATGCATATTATTCTTACACTCTTATAATATAACCTTCATCCCTAACCTGGGCCTCAAAATAGTTCAGCGCATTCGCGCCTTGTAGTGGCGCGTTCGCACTGTGTTGGGCCTTGGCCTTCTGCGCGTTCGCCCCACTCCCTGGCGCGTTCGCGTAGACCATTTTCCTGGTCTGCCAGCCCGACTTGTAACGTCCATATTTCCTTACCTCGATGTCCTATTGAGGAGCGGTTTGTTGTGTTGAAAACTAGACTTCTCGAACTTCTTTCCGGGGTGTAACAATAATCACATCAAATCAACCATATGAAATATAAAATGCATGCCATGTAAGATATTAACCTCAATGAGCAAAACATATCGTAATCTCAATAGTTACTTGCCATGAAATGTATAACAAGACTCAATTCGTCAAAATTATTCTTTCTTTCCATGAGATAAGTGAGATATCAAGAGACCAGGTTCTATTGAAGGTATTACTCAAGAAGGGTGTGATGAGATTTAGGAAGAAGGGCAAGAAAATCCCGAGGTTAATTGGCCCTTTTGAGATTCTTCGGCATGTTAGTGAGGTGGCTTATGAGTTGACATTGCCACCAGGTCTAGCGGGTGTTCACCCTGTGCTTCATGTTTTCATGTTGAAGAGGTACCGTTCAGATGGGTCCTATATCATCCAGTGGGATTCGGTGTTGTTTGACCAGAATCTGTCTTTTGAAAAAGAGCCAGTAACAATTCTAGATAGGCAAGTTAGGAAGTTGAGATCGAAAGAGATAGCTTGAGTTAAAGTGTAATGGAAGCAGCGCCCAGTTGAGGAAGCTACATAGGAGACCAAGTCCGACATGCGCAATAGATATCCCCAGCTCTTTACTGATTCGAACCTTTCTTTTCGTTTATTCTCCGTTCGCGGACGAACGGTTGTTTAATTGGTATCTAATGTAACGAATTGTTCGGTCGTTCTAGGAATTTTGCCCCTTTTACCCCTATTTTACCCTTCCCCTAGCGTCTTTAGAGTGTATTTGACTTGCGGGGATGGGCGGAGCGGTTCCCTATGCAATTGGGTGAGTCGTGGTTGGTTTTGAGGATTTTAAAAATTCTAAGTTGAATAAGTGAAAAAGTATTGACCCATAGTTGACTTTCGCGTAAATGAGTCTTTTTGAGATTTTGTGTGTTCCATTCGGTCCGGAAAGTAGATTATAACTTGGTAGAGTGGTTGGTTTGGTTCTCGAGAGACAGGGGGTATTTTGGTCTTTCAATTGAAATTCTATTTTAAGGGTGTTTGGGGGTTGACCGGGTCAAGATGACCTCTTTTGGGAATTCCAAGGGCGCTGATGAGTTTGTAGCGTCGTTAATACTTGATTTGCATGTTTGGGTTATGTCCGAGAGATCTCGGATGAGTTTCGAGTTTCGGGTTGGAGTTGGTAAAAACTAAATTTTTCTAGTTTTCTGATGTGTCGCAGCTACGGTTGTGGGACCACACCTGCGGGCCTACCTCTATGGAGATTAGTCTGTAGGTGCAAGGAAATATGGGGGTTGGGTGGCCACATCCGCGGGATTTTCCTCGCACCTGCGTATAACACCTCGTACCTGCTAACTAGGTTACGTTCACGATTCGAGACTTAGAACCCAAGACGAGAAGTATTAGAATGGGGAAATTACCTTGGAAAGGTAAAAGTACGTTTACGTCAAAATGTACAGGCCGTACTTATAGGACGTACTTCACCCGGGAAAAAACAGAACCACTGGAAATTGGCATTCCAGGTACGGCCTGAATGTACGGCCGTATATGATTGGATGGGCCATACTTCTTGGCCGTACAATTTATATGGGACGTACTTTAAAGTACGGGACTACTTATCTTCTCGACCTCACCAGCGAAAAATCATGGTTTCTTGAATTTGGCACATGAGGTATGCCCGGATTGTACGGGACGTACAATATTGTACGGGCGTACTCGTTGCCCGTACTTTCCCCGCTTCAGCAAATAATATAAATTGGAGACTTAAATTTTTAATCACACTTTTCATATTCTCAAGCCCTAACATGAAGTTCTTCTACTCCCACCATTAGAATACATCAAGGTAAGCCTATTCTAAGCACACCAAGTGAATTCCAACATATAATCTTGAGTATTAAATAGGAATTCATTGTTCCTAACCTAGGGTTTTCAAGAAAACCCAACACAAGGATTCAAGATTAAAGGTTTTGGGATTCTTCTCAAGTTCAGACCATTAGTTACAAGTTTTGGAGCATTAACAGGTATGTAGGGTTTCTATCTACGTGCGGGAACATCATTGTTCTTCCCCACGCCATGTTCGTCCATGATTATACGAAGATTTACCCAAAACTAGGGTTCTAGACATGTTTATAATAACCCTAAGTACATGTACCATGATATACCATGCTTACTTTAATAGTTCATTATTGTGTTCTCAATATCCCCTTTTGGTTATTGAAAATCTGTCTGTAATCCATGAAAACCCATACTTTGCTTTCCATGGGTTCTTAAATACAAGATATGAACTGTTATGTTTATTTTCATGAACTTCTATATGCTTCAATATTTTCATACAAGTTATACTATATATCTATCTTCATGTTACAATACAACCACGAATCATGTTTACACTCATGTTTATATAATTCATGGGCTACTAAGCCAATTATATCCATGTTCATATTTTGGGAGTTGCACAGATTACCGAGAAGGTTTAAAACTTGAAACTACGTATGCCAGCGTAGGATAAGGCTCCGCCCAGTTAGGACGATTGCTTCATGTTTACCCATTACGGATTATTGGATCCATTTATGTCATGTTCATGTCTTGTACCCCGGCAAGGTATAGGGTAGCTTAGCTGATCGGTATAGATCACACGCCATGTGCTTACGTGGTGGATACATATTGGTTATACTAATGCTCTCCCACAGATATCTTTACAGACTTAAAATATCTTATTATACATATTCATGTCAGATGATATTCATGTTCATGTTCAGTTTACAAATACAGCTTCAGTTTCAGTTCTATTATTTCATGTGTCATGCTTATTTCATTCAGTTGCTTTCCATACCAGTACCTTTGGAATGTACTGGCGTCCCCTTTTATTTTCTTAGGGGCCTGTATTTCATGATACAGATTTACAAAATGACTGATCAGCTCGTTAGGACTTTGCATGTACCAGCTATTGGTGAGCCCCATCTCGTTCGAGGTTTTATCTTTATTTATTTATTGTCAGTTATGCAGTAAAGGTATGTTGGGGGCCTTGTCCCGGTAAAACATTTAGCAGTCAGACTCATTTCGGAGGTTTCATAGGCTAGACTAGTTCAGTTATGTCATGTCAGACATTCAGAGTCATATAGCCAGTATTGGCTCAGCATTTATCACTTAATTTCAGGCTTATGATTATTTAACCTATGCTTTATTCTCACTATGCATGTTATATTATATTCTGTAGCAGTACATGCCCCATGTTGATTCAGCAAGCCATGTGGTTCGTTCGGTCACATGTAGCAAGGCATCGAGTGTCGTGTTACGCTCAGGCCATGGTTCGGGAGGTGACAAAGCTTGGTATCAGGGCCTAGGTTCAAGTGTCTTAGGGAGTCTATGAAACCGTGTCCAATAGGTTCACTTTTATGTATGTGTGGCACCCACACATATAAATAGTTGACCACCAAGACATCTAGGATTGTCTCACTTCTTTCATACTCTAGATCATGCAGTTAGAACTATGCTTTCCGGAGTCCTACTAACTCGTGCGTATTACGTATTTCAGAAAATGCCTGTAAAAAGAAAGTACACCAGAAGGACGTCAAATACTAGCCGAAGGGCTACTGCTGAGGACTCTCAGACTTAGGAAGTTCACACCGAGGCTCAAGGTCTTGGACCGGATGAAGTGCTCCCGACTGAAACCCCAGCTACAGAAAGGCTTGCGAAGGTCCGTCCTATAGTTACTCAGCAGCCCAGTGCTACTGACATGAATGTTAAGGGAGCTATCCAGCTACTCACCCAAATTGTTGCTAACCAAGCCCAACGTCAGGAAACGGCTCCTAGCACAGGTACTAGTGAAGGGTTGAATAGTTCTAAGACCAAGGAATTCCTGAATATGAAGCCTCCAGTGTTCACAAGGTCTCTTAAGGCGGAGGATCCGCAAAACATCATCGATGGGCTTAAGAAAGTCTTTCGTGTTATGCATGCAGCTGAGACAAAGATAGTAGAGTTGGGAGCTTATCAGTTGCAGAATGTTTCTCATATTTGGTATGAGATTTGGGAACAGTCTCACGGGAAGATGCATTCCCAGTAACTTGGGATGAGTTTGTAGATGCTTTCATTGACCACTTCCAGCCAATTGATATCAAAGAGGCGAAGGCCTACAAATTTGAAAGACTCGGGCAGAATGGCATGTGTGTGAATGAGTACTATCTCAAGCTATAAGTTTTACTTGTTTTTAAGCGAGTCTATGTGATTTTACGTGTTTTTTAGTGTTTTTCGGGACAAAGGAACATATTTGGCACTTGATCACGGTTGAAGTGCAAGACTGTCATGGTCGTAAATTGATGTTTACGGACCGTATTCTACAATACGGGCCGTATTCCATGGTCGTGTTAAAGGATAAGAGAACCGTTTTTAAAGTCAAGTTGGGAAGATGGTGATTTACGAAGCTCGGTTTACGGACCGTATTTCGGTTTACGGTCCGTATTCCATCACGTATTTAACCGTTCAGCATTTGGCGTAAAGTCCGATTTTGGAAGTTGAAAGACGACGAGGAGGTTTACGGACCGTAAACCACTTTACGGTCCGTATTTTAGAAGATTGAGATTTCACGAAATTGAGAAGACGACTGGGCGTAAACCACTTTACGGTCCGTAAAGTGATTTACGGACCGTATTTCGTACTGACGGGACTAAAGTGCAAATCTGTAACTTGTGTATTTTTCCAAACATATAAATAGTCCATTGTAGGGTTTTATTAGGGAGTTCTCATATTTTTTTAGTTTTTGACTTAGAACATAAAATACTCTCAAGTTTTTGAAGGTTCTAACATCAATCCAATTATTCTCAATTCCTCTTTTATTCAAAGTAAGCAATTATGAATCCTTCAATTTCTTGTTTCTTGTTCTTTGTCATGAGTAGCTAATTTCCTTACTAGGGTTGTGAACCCAATTGATGGGTGTTTTGTGATTGGGTTGTGATTGATATACAAATAATGGATTATTAGGGTTTGTTTATTCTTCATTCTTCATTCATAATTAATGGTTGCAAACATTGATTAAAGCCACAAACCTTGATTTATTTGGGAAAATAATTAGGGTTGGTAAGAATAAACAACAAGAACTCAAAGCATTAAACTTTGTTTAATAAATTCACTTAGGAATAAGAAGAATTTACTTGGCATGATTAATCATTCTTCATAACCACTTTCTTATATTTGGGAAAATCATAGAAAGACATAATCTTTATTTATTGGGAAATAGTAGAGATTCACATAGAGATTAAGTGCATTCATTCTATGATCCATTAGAAGTATATCAAGATCAACACCCATGATCATACACCCTATCTAACGGGGACACAACCTTAGCTTCTTTTACCATAAACTTCCACTAAATCAATAGATTAGCAATTAGTTATAAAAAACCAATCTTTACCAAAATCATCGGATTAAGACATTAGACCTAGAACTTAGCATCTACGATTTTAGTAACCTTTTCACACCATATTCCCTGTGGGATTCGACCCCAACCTTGTTGGGTTACTATATTTGACAACGTCCGCGTTATACCATTAATAGGTGTAATTTGAGCGTATCAAATTTTGGCGCCGTTGCCGGGGAATACGGTTTTGAAATTACTAAATAAGTGTTTGCTTTGATTAAAGTCTTTTTCTTATTCCATCACACCTTGTTTGCTACTTTGTGTAAACCAGGTGATCATGAATCAAAATCAGCGAAAAATCATCGTCTTGGTAATCGTGGGAATCGTTTGAACAATCAAACAGACGAATCTGATGAGGAGAATATTTTTGCTGAGCTTGCTCAAGAGGAAGACTATGCATCTGCTATTGTTCAACCTCGAGTTGGAGCGGCGACTGTGAAAATTGACTCAACTTTATACCAGCTGTTGAAACTTGAGGGATATTTTCGGAATTCTACCGAAAATGACCCTCAACGTCATTTGCAGAATTTTGTGGACGTGTGTGCTAATCACATCCAGACAATGTTCCACAAGACGCTATTCGGTTGAGGTTATTCAAATATTCTTTAGCTGGAGAAGCAAGAACATGGTTCGAGAAGCTGCCCCGGAATTCTATTACTTCATGGGCAGAAATGGTAACTGTTTTTCTGACAAAGTGGTACCCCCCTAGCAAGAAGGCTGAGATTCGAGACAAGATATATGAATTCAAGCAGCGACCGGGGGAACAACTATATGAAGCTTGGGAGAGGTTCAAAGAATATTTGCGAAAAAGCCCAAATCATGTTTTTCGGAGAATATATTAATGGAAAAGTTCTACCGAGGGTTAGATCCGGTGACACAGTCAGTAGCTAACAACGCAGCTGATGGGTGTTTTATGAACAAGACCTTTCGACGAGTGACCGCCATACTTAACAAGCTAACAACTCATAATCAGGCTTGGCACTCGAACAATGCTGAAGTGATACCATACGGTAGTGCTATGCTCCAGAATATAGTGAAGGAGAATCAGGACACCCAATGACATTGGCGAGCTTGCAACAAATATTTCCTTGTCGACGAAGAAGTTTGATGAATCTCAAATCAAAAAGGTAAATGTTTGTGAGGATGATGCAGTTCTACCAAAAGGGATGTACCATGCTCAAGATGGTCCGTTCCTTGATGGGCCACCTATGCAGGTTGAAGATGCTAATTATGTTAATAACTCTCAAGGGGGTTATCTGAGACAGAATTACCAGGGTGGCTATCAGAATCAGAATCAGAACCAATGGAGACCTCAGCAAGGTCAGGGTGCCTACAACAACTCTGGGAACTACAACAATAACTATGGTGGTGCGAACCAAGGGGGCTACAACAACAGCAACAATTTTGGGAACAAGAGTTCAAATCCTTATATACCACCGAAAGGGCCGTCATCCGAGCAGGGTAGTTCAAAAGTTGAATCAATGCTTGAGAAGATTCTGGCTAATCAATCGAAGTCTGAAAGGACTTTATCTGGGCTAACAGAAACAGTGGGTTCTCATACAGCGGCTATTCAGAAGCTTGAGTCGCAGATGAGGGATATATCTAGAGAGCAACACCCTCCTAGAAAGGGAGGCCTTCCGAGTGACACTATTCCAAATCCAAAGAATGGCGGAGGCGGTGTAGACAGTGTGTTTGCCATCACTACTAGGAGTGGTAAAACAATCCGAGGGGCTGATGAGAAGGTGATTGATCTTGAGCCAATAGATGATGAGGATGAGGTGCAGTCTGAAGCACCCATTGTTGTTGATGAGAATGCTACCGACAAGAAGGTTGCCGATATTCCGAGATTGCGAGACCACCGAAAACACGAGCAAGCGACTGTGAAAGGGGCCCTCCGCCCCTTGACTCAGCTTTTCAAATCCACACCACCTTTTCCTCAAAGGTTGGTGAAAAAGAGGGAAGATGCTAAGTTCGAGAAATTTCATGATCAGCTGAAGCAGTTATCTCTAAATTTTCCCTTCTTGGATGCTGTCAAGGAGATGCCGGGCTTTGCTAAATTTGTGAAGGATTTGCTGACCAAGAAGAAAACGGTTCAACATGAAACCGTAAGTTTGACTCACACTGTGAGTTCCATCATCTCAACCACTACTGTTCAAAAGAAGGGAGATCCTGGGGCGTTCACCATCCCTTGTTCTATTGGGCACCATGATTTTGCTCGCGCTTTGTGTGATAATGGGGCGAGTATTAATTTGATGCCCCTTGCTATATACAAACAATCAGGGTTGGGGATGCCAAGGCCGACTACTATGAGATTACAGATGGCTGATAGGTCTATCAAGAGACCTGTTGGGGTGGTTGATGATGTATTTGTGCGGGTTGGTGATTTTATGTTGCCCGCTGATTTTGTAATTCTTGACTGTGCTGTTGATAGGGACATTCCTATTATTCTTGGGAGACCTTTCCTTGCTACAGGGAGAGCTCTGATGGATTCAGAAAAAAATGAAATCAAGTTCCGAGTCAACGATGAAGAAGTGACATTTCAGGCTAACAAAGGGATGAAGTTACCAAGTGCTTACGAAAGCATTTCGGTAATTGATTCGGTTGACATTATTGATGAAGCAGTGGAGTTCAAGATGGAAGAAGAAAGTTTGGGTGAAGCTCTAGCGGGTATTCTCGTTAATTTTGATGCTGAAGATATGGAAGGTTATGTGGAGACAGTAAATTCACTTGTTGGGTTGGGATCATATTCTTACCAACCAAAGAAGTTGAATCTTGATCTGGAAAATAGAATGACGCCTCCAAAGAAAGCCTTCTATCATTGAGCCACCTAAATTGGAGCTTAAACGCTTCCCTCACATCTGAAGTATGAGTTCTTGGGTCCGGAAAATACATTGCCAGTGATTGTGTCAGCTCTCGACTGAAGAACAGGTTGTACAGCTGTTGGAGGTGTTGAGGGAATACAGGCGTGCTCTTGGGTGGACCATAGCGACATTCGGGGTATTCCATCTGGGATCTGTGAGCACAAAATTCAGTTGGAGGAAGGTAGTAAACCAAGTGTAGAGCATCAGAGGCGACTGAACGAGAACATGCAAGAGGTAGTCAAGAAGGAGATCATCAAGTGGTTAGATGCTGGAGTGGTTTACCCGATCGCTGATAGTAAATGGGTGAGCCCGGTCCAATGTGTTCCTAAAAAGGGCGGCATCACTGTGGTGCCAAATGCAAAGAATGAGTTGATCCCAACGAGAACCGTGACCGGATGAAGAGTTTGCATGGATTATTGCAAGCTCAACTCAGCCACATGCAAGGACCATTTTCCCATGCCTTTTATTGATCAGATGCTTGATAGGCTGGCAGGGCGGTCCTATTATTGTTTCCTTGATGGTTATTCGGGCTACAATCAGATAAATATTGCTTTGGAAGACCAGGAGAAGACCACTTTTACATGTCCTTATGGGACATTTGCATTCAGCAGGATGCCGTTTGGGTTGTGTAATGCACCAGCCACTTTTCAGAGGTGCATGATGTCAATTTTCTCTGACATGGTAGAGGACTACTTGGAGGTGTTCATGGATGATTTTTCTGTGGTAGGGGATTCGTTTGAAGATTGTCTTGGCCATCTGGGTCAAGTGCTGAAAAGGTGTGAAGAGACCAATCTCGTTCTAAATTGGGAGAAGTGCCATTTTATGGTGAAGGAAGGGATCGTCCTTGGTCACAAAATCTCTGAAAAGGGAATTGAGGTCGATCAAGCAAAAATTGATGTGATTGCAAAACTTCCACCACCTATCTCAGTCAAAGGTGTCCGCAGTTTCTTGGGACATGCTGGGTTCTACAGGCGCTTCATCAAAGATTTTTCCAAGATTGCTAACCCCATGTGCAAGCTTCTTGAAAAAGAGGCTAAATTTGCTTTTGATGATAAATGCCGAAAGGCGTTTGATGAGTTGAAAGAGCGTCTTACCACTGCTCCTATTATTGTTGCTCCTGACTGGTCCCTGCCATTTGAACTAATGTGTGATGCTAGTGGTTTTGCAATAGGTGCTGTGCTCGGGCAGAGGCACAATAAAATTATGCATCCGATCTATTATGCAAGCAGAACACTGAATGCTGCCCAGATGAATTACACAGTAACAGAGCAAGAGCTGCTTGCCATTGTGTTTGCTTTTGAGAAGTTTCGGGCCTACTTGTTGGGGTCCAAAGTTGTGGTTTACACTGATCATGCAGCCTTGAGATATCTCATGGCAAAGAAGGAAGCAAAGCCGCGACTGATCAGATGGGTGCTATTGCAAGAGTTTGATTTTGAGGTAAAAGACCGCAAGGGCACTGAAAATCGGTTGCTGACCATCTTTCTCGACTTGAGGAAGGCTGGCGACCTTCGATGAACTTGATATCGATGATGCTTTTCCGGATGAGAGGGTGTTGGCTGTGCACATGGAGGTGGCACCATGGTATGCCGATATTGCAAATTATTTGGTCACAGGTATAATTCCAGAAGATATCAAAGCCTACCAAAAGAAGAAATTCTTGCGGGATGCTCGGCAGTATTACTGGGACGAGCCTTATTTGTTCCGAACATGCGCTGACAACATCATTCGGCGATGTGTTCCGGAAAATGAAGTGATGGCAATTCTAAAGGCATGCCATGACTCTCCGATTGGGGGTCATCATAGTGGAACTCGGACTGCAGGCTAAGGTACTTGAGTGCGGCTATTACTGGCCGACTATCTTTCATGATGCTAATCTTTTGGTGCGGTCCTGTGATCAGTGTCAGAGGCAAGGGAATATCGGCAGAAGGCAAGAGATGCCTATGAATTTTGTTATGGAGGTGGAAGTGTTTGATGTCTGGGGGATCGACTTTATGGGGCCTTTTGTGAGTTCTGGTGGAATGAAATACATCTTGGTAGCTGTGGATTATGTGTCAAAATGGGTTGAAGCGGTGGCTTTACCCAATAATGAAGCCAAGAGTGTTATGGGGTTTCTTAAGAAGAACATATTTACTCGTTTTGGTACTCGAGGGCAATAATCAGCGATGGTGGATCCCACTTTTGCAATAAAGCGTTCACGGGACTGATGGAGAAATATGGTGTAAAGCATAGGGTGGCAACGCCTTATCACCCCCAGACAAGTGGACGGAGTTGAAGTGTCCAATAGGGAGATCAAAAGTATTCTAGCAAAGACAAGAATGCCAATAGAACTGACTGGGCCCGCAAGCTCGATGATGCTCTTATGGGCATACCGGACGGCTTTCAAGACTCCAATTGGGACTTCACCCTTCAAGCTTGTATTCGGGAAAGCTTGTCATCTGCCGGTTGAACTTGAACACAAAGCTATGTGGGCGCCGAAAAAAGCTGAACATGGATTGGGAGGAAGCAACCAAGCTGCGGTTGTTCCAATTAAATGAGATGGATGAATTTCGGTACCAGGCGTATGAGAGTGCAGCCCTTTATAAAGAAAGGATGAAGCAATACCATGACAAGAAGATTCTGAAGCGAGAGTTCTACAAGGGCGACTCAGACATCTTGTTTAACTCTCGGCTGAAGTTGCTACCGGATAAGCTTAAATCCAGGTGGTCGGGTCCGTTTGAGGTGGTAGGTGCTTCACCCCATGGCGCGTTGAATTGAAGTCCGGAGATGGTACTCGGACATTTAAGGTGAATGGGCAGAGATTGAAGCACTACCATGGCATGATTTCGGAGGATAGGATCGTTGATCGCTACAGGTTGAAACACCTTGGAACGAACAATGATCTGGTGTACCAAGACAAGGAGTGATTGGTCACCACCGTCGTGCCGCGACGTTAAATCAAGCGCTTCTTGGGAGGCAACCCAAGTGTAATGTTTATTTTTCTTTGTTGTTCTTCGTACATATAGGGTAATGGTTGTTTTGGTGCAGGAATATATGACAGAGGAATTCTGCTGAAATGCAGGTAAGTTCAGTTGTCAAACACTGTTCCGCAACATTGCAAAAGACGCCTGAAGTTTACGGACCGTATTTCATAATACGGCTCGTAAACCAGGGCGTATTTAACAATGCTGCAAAACAGTGAGCACTGTAATGAACATGCTAGTTTACGACCGCTTAGGACGGACCGTATTTCACAATACGGTCCGTAAACCTGAACGTAAACTAACATGAGACAATACAGTGTACTGCCACTATAACATCTCTAAATACGGGACGTAAATCAATTTACGGACCGTATTTCAAAAAAAAAAAAAAAAAATTGAAAAATATAAAATAAAAAAACAGACATTTAATTATAACGATGATTTAAATCAAAGGGCAGAGAACAGTCATGTAATTCCCTCCATTACCACAACACCCCCACGAATTCCCTCCATTAATTCCCCCTCCATCTTCACGTTTCATCTTCATCTCTCTACACCCCATGATCTCCAATCCAAATCCTTTCTTCTTCCCCATTCCGTACCACCAAAATTCACACAAACACCACCCACCAACAAACCCATATCATCAAATATTCGAAATTCCCCTCTGCCCTAGGTTTAAATTCGTTTGTGCTTGAAGTTGTGCCCTAAATATCTGGTCCATTTGTTGATTGAGCTCTTTCATCATCGGTTAAGGTATGATTGACTCTCCCCATTCTTCTTCTTGTTATCTCTGTGAATTCCAATCTGAGGGTAAGAAGTTGTGAGGCTGGGTGTGTGAAATCAAGCTTGGTTAATGATCTTGTGGGGGATGAATATTTTTAATTCTTTCAAATTCTTGTGGGTCATTGTTAATTCCACCCAAATGGGTTGGAGGGCATTCCATGCTTCAAAAAATTTAAATTTTGAAGTGTTGGTCTGCCCACCAATGGATTGACTCTACGGGAATTGTGAAAGATTGGTAGAAAATAGGTGAAGTCTGAGTAACCTAAGCCCCAAACACAAAGTGAAACCGAGATGTGCATTGAAATCCTAAAATATAACGATGTCTGGGTCTGTGGTCTGAACACGATCGTCATTTACGGACCGTATTGTAGTTTACGGTCCGTATTTAAACTTGTTAACAATGGACAGAATGTCTTCTGAGCAAAAAGTGCAGTTTACGGTCACAGTTTACGGACCGTAAAGTGATTTACGGTCCGTCTTTTGTGTTTTACGACCACGGACGAACATGGATCTTAAGCGAGAGACAAGTTTGGTGGAATGTTCAATTGTGCCTAATATGTCGTGTCTTTTGCGGTATGGGTCGAAGAGAAGAAAAGCAACGAAAGCGGGGGCCCAAACCCCGGGCAGGAAAAAGAAAGCGCGCTCGGATTCTAGGTTAATAGATGAACCTTCCACTTCGGAAGAGGAACAATCGGGATCCGAGTGCGCCGAGGTTATACCGCCACCAAAAGTCAGGGGGGCCCCCACCCATGATACAGTGGCAACCCCATCAGCCCCGGCCCCACCTATGACGCCATCAAAGTCCGCATCGGAAGCCTCCCGATCGAAGAGGGGGATTCGAGGCGGAAGCATCAAGGAGGGGCAACCACCCGAGAAAGATCCGCCGGAGAGTGACTCGGAGGGAGGTCTTAGTCGGGGGACGCCGGTCCGATGGGACGCCGCCCAAGGGTCGTAAGCGGTCAAGGACCAAACGGTTGGAGGAAGACAAGCTGCGGTTCTCGGTCAAAGGGTCAAAGGAGTTGTATGATCAATGGATGGCCGGGACTGAGACTGGTGGACAGCCGTCGAGAAAGATATTTGAAGAACGACGGCTAATTTTCGATGGTGTTTCGGCACACCCACAGCTGGATGACACCATCAAACAGTACAAATTAGATGCTTTCACTCATGAGCCGGGAGATTATGCCCCGCATATTGTGCGGGAGTTCTATGCATCATATGGGGCCGTCCTGCAGTCAATGAAGAAGCCGAGTCTTGCTTGGCATCAGATCCCCATGCTGGAAAATGTGACGATCAGAAACTCCCGGGTTGATATTTCCTCCAAAGCCATCAACAGGGTCTTGTTTGGAGAGGATTTTGTGCCCCCTACTGATCTGCGTCTGTTTATGGACAAGCGAGATAGAAAGGACGACAAATCCGTCAGGAAATGGACTAATATCACATCTCGAGCCACATGAGCAAAAATGGGTTAATGATTGGAAAGCAAAGATCACTAAAAGCTGTTTGTCCACAGAGGCTAAGTTCTGGTGGACGCTCCTGCGGTACAGGATCACTCCAACCCAGGCAGACAATACACTTTCCACCAGCCAAGCGGTCACTATTGCCTCATTCATGTCCAGGTACCCGATGAATGTAGGGGAATTGATAGCAGAGGAGCTGCATGTGCGGGCACAAACCAAATCAAAACATGGTATTCCCGTGTCTGATCACGGCACTGTGCAGACGGGCAAAGATTATTGAGCTTCCAGAGTGGGACGGCACGATCATAGCTGCTCATGTCGGGGATTGGAGGAAAAATAAGGTGGTAAAGAAGAGGGACTTGGAGGCAGATCAGCCAGGTGATGACGATGACACTCGGCTAGAGTTGAGTCCGAGCCGTGCTTATGGGATTGATCTAGTGGGTGCCGAGTCGGGAGCGCCACTACCGAGCCCGAGATTCCCACGACGAGGTGCTCCGGATATTGCCCGTGCATACACGGATGCCGCCAACCACAACGGGTGTTTCGAGGCACGATCCCCCACCACCACCTCCGAGCCACACAAGGTCCTCCGCGGGGGGTCCGCCACGGGGCGGCATCGACGAGCCGAGCACGTTGATCCGAGAGATGGAGTTGCTTGCGGTTCGGTCCCCACTAACTACGGCCATATAGTCGGTTGCAATCAAAGCAGTGCGGACCGAAAGGCAAGTCGACAAAATCTTGCAACAATTCGGGCCGAAGGTGGTAAAAATAGTGCAGCAGCTGGTTAATGAGGCGATCACAGAGATCCGTGCAGATTTTGAGAAAAAGCACGAGGTGTATCAGGCTCGACTTGACAGCTTTGAGGCACATTGTTGACTCGAGAGCGGACCGCACCCAGTGGGGAGTCTAGTTCTGTGAGGCGTGAGCTAGAGAAGCTGAAAAAGGAGCTTGAAACACTCAAGGGGCACGGGATGATAGCTGCACCAGCGCCAGCACCGCGTCCCATTTTGCCTACTACATTTAAGGTGCTGGATTTGCTTGATTCTGAGGAGGAGACGGAGGCTGCTGAACCCTCTGTTCGCGGTACTGGAAAGAGGGTCAGTGAGCCATCTGAGGACCCGAAGGAGTTGGCCATGAGGTTAAAGAAAGCAGAAAAGCAGGACCTGCAGCAGGCAATCTTGCAATCACTGGTTGAGCCGCAGCGCCAACCAGGAGAGTCCTCCAGTCAACCGCCGGATGCAGCGGGCCACTCATGAGGTGCTCGCTAGCACCACAGGTACCATTTTTCCCCCTCGTCCTTATTTTTAGAAGCACTGGGACAATGCTTGATTCTTAAGTTGGGGGTGGTTAGGAGGTAGCATTGTATTGTAAATAGGTGTTCAGGAACCCCTTCGGCTTTTCTTTGCCAGAGTTCTTTTCCTGAGGGGGATTTTATTTTGTTGAAACTGGCATGTTTAGGATGTTGTTTAGGTTGAATAGAATAATTTTGACTTAGTTGGTGTTACTTTGTAACTGATGGCATGTGTTGTGGTTTGTTGAAAATTTTGGACCCAAATTGCATACGGAGAACAGTTATTGTCTGACTTGATTGATTCTTTACATGACATTGTGATTATTGGGGTATTGTGTGTAATGAATGACTACTTAGGAGGTCGCAAGTGTAATTATCCTTATGCCAATGTGTGTGTGAGTTGTAGTTGTACTCTGTTTACGCATGTATAATCTAGAACTTGCCTGGTTAGTCTTGTTTGAAATCCGAAAGTTAGTTTGGTTGTGAAATGATCTTAGGCTTTCCTTTTGTAAATAGTCACTTTGCCTAAATACGCCTTACCAAAAGTGAAAGTATCCCTAGTTTCCCCTTTTGAGCCTTTTTGACCTTTTTATTGACTAGCCAACCGTGAAACCATTCCCTTTGTGCAATAACTCCACTTCGCACCCGTTCCCTCCTTGATGCTACTAGATAGACGAGGCGAAATGCCTAAAGTGGGGGTGAATTAAATGTGGAATAGATGTTAAAAACATAAGTTGGGGGTGGTGGAATTTGTTAGTAGGAAGTCGATGTGGTAGTTGGTACAAAAAAAAAAAAAAAAAAAAAAATAAAAAAATCAAAATCAAAATCAGAAAAATTGAATCACAAAAAGAATTGCTAGTTGGATAGGAATAAAACCACATCAAGGTCGAAAACTTGAAAGGAAACGAAGGAATTGGAAAGAAAAGAGGAGTTAAATCGGGGAAAGAGATGTTGTAGTGTCAAGGAGGGTGAGTCACTAATACCCAAAAAGTATCCTACCCGTCCCTAAGCCTACATTACAAGCCGAAACAAGTCCTAATGTGATCACAACCGAACGAGCCTAGGATGAAAACACGGAAAATAAGGGCAAGCCTATGGTATTTGCATGTGTGAATATGAATTCTTTGTGAGTGTTGAGTGTCTTTCTCTCTCTTTCATCTTCGTCCCATTCTTGTCGTATATATGTGTGTTGGGACATTATTTGGTCTATGTGAGGGCATAAGGATGAGAATTGAACAAAATAAAGCGACCGCCGAAGGTAGCATTTGTGTGCATGATAATATATTCGATAATGTGATGTCATGTATTGAAGCTTCATGGTTAGTCATAACATTCTTAAAGTGTGTAATATTGCTGTACAATAGAAAGTCGGGGTGGTCGTTTAAAGGAAAACATGCATGCCGGTAGTTCAAAGTCAAAACCAACGTAGACATTTTTATTCTGTGATATCTAGGTGTTAGATTGAGTCGTTGCGTGGTATGGCTTGCTTGAGGACAAGCAAATACTTTAAGTTGGGGGTGTTGATGTGGCGTGATTTTACGCCACAATCGATGCTTTTTAGCTATAAGTTTTACTTGTTTTTAAGCAAGTCTATGTGATTTTACGTGTTTTTTAGTGTTTTTCAGGTAAAGGAACAGATTTGGCATAATAACAGTTGAAGTGCAGAACCAGGTCGTAAATTGCAGTTTACGGTCCGTATTCCAAAATACGGGCCGTATTCCATGGTCGTATTAAAGGATTTCGAAACAAAAGTCAAGTTGGGAAGATGGTGATTTACGAGCTAGAGTTTACGGACCGTATTTCGGTTTACGGTCCGTATTCCATCTCGTATTTAATCGTTCAAGCGTTGGCGTAAAGTCCGAGATTTTGGAAGCCGAAAGACGACCAGGAGGTTTACGGACCGTAAACCACTTTACGGTCCGTATTTAGAAGATTGAGATTTCACGAATTTAGAAGACGACTTCGTAAACCACTTTACGGTCCGTAAAGTGATTTACGGACCGTATTTCGTACTGACGGGACTAAAGTGCAAATCTGTAACTTGTGTATTTTCCAAACATATAAATAGTCCATTGTAGGGTTTTATTAGGGAGTTCTCATATTTTTTAGTTTTTGACTTAGAACATAAAATACTCTCAAGTTTTTGAAGGTTCTAACATCAATCCAATTATTCTCAATTCCTCTTTTATTCAAAGTAAGCAATTATGAATCCTTCAATTTCTTGTTTCTTGTTCTTTGTCATGAGTAGCTAATTTCCCTTACTAGGGTTGTGAACCCAATTGATGGGTGTTTTGTGATTGGGTTGTGATTGATATACAAATAATGGATTATTAGGGTTTGTTTATTCTTCATTCTTCATTCATAATTAATGGTTGCAAACATTGATTAAAGCCACAAACCTTGATTTATTTGGGAAAATAATTAGGGTTGGTAAGAATAAACAACAAGAACTCAAAGCATTAAACTTTGTTTAATAAATTCACTTAGGAATAAGAAGAATTTACTTGGCATGATTAATCATTCTTCATAACCACTTTCTTATATTTGGGAAAATCATAGAAAGACATAATCTTTATTTATTGGGAAATAGTAGAGATTCACATAGAGATTAAGTGCATTCATATAATGATCCATTAGAAGTATATCAAGATCAATACCCATGATCATACACCCTATCTAACGGGGACACAACCTTAGTTTCTTTTACCATAAACTTCCACTACCATTAGGGTATCGCAAAAAATTTACGGATACGTTGTCACAGGTACACTAACAATTTTACTTTAGACGTTTATGCCCTTATCGAGCCGGGATCCACCCTATCTTATGTAACCCAATTTATTGCTAAGAAATTTGGGATAGAAGCAAAAAATTTGCATGAACCCTTTGAAGTGTCCACTCTAGTTAGAGAGCCAGTTATAGATAGACGTATTTATAGGGTTGCCCAGTTTTAGTCTATCACTGCAGAATCATAGCCGACTTAGCAGAATTAGAGATGGTAGACTTTGATGTAATCATGGGTATGGATTGGTTAGCTTAATGTTATGCTACAGTGGGTTGTAAAACCAAAATAGTAAGATTTGACTTTCCTAATGAACCAATCATAGAATGGAAGGGTAATTCAGTAGTACCCAGGGGTAGATTTATTTCCTATCTTAAAGCCAGAAAGATGATTTCCAAGGGGTATATCTATCACTTAGTTCGAGTCAGGGATACAGATACCCAGACCCCAACTCTCCAGTCCGTACCAGTCGTTAATGAGTTTTCAGAAGATCTTCCCGGAGTTTCTCCTGACAGGTTGATAAACTTTGGAATTGATCTACTCCCCGGCACAGAGCCGATATCTATTTCGCCATACAGAATGGCTCCAGCAGAGTTAAAAACCCAGTTGAAAGATCTTCTTAACAAGGGATTTATTAGACCAAGTGTCTCACCTTGGGGCATGCCAGTCTTATTTGTCATAAAGAAAGATGGTTCCTTAGGCAGGTGCATTGATTACCTTCAATTGAACAAGGTCACCATTAAGAACAGATACCCTCTTCCCAGAATAGATGATTTATTTGACCAACTTCAGGGTGCCCAGTGTTATTCCAAGATTGACCTCAGATTAGGATACCATCAGTTAAAGGTTAAGGAGGTGATATTCTGAAGACCGCTTTAGAACCCGTTATGGTCATTTAAAATTTTTTGTCATGTCATTTAGGTTGACAAATGCACCAGCTGCTTTTGTTGACCATATGAACAGGGTCTTCAAGCCGTATCTTGATTTATTCATCATTGTGTTTATTGATGATATTTTGGTGTATCCCCGTAGTGAGACTGAACATGCAGAACATCTCAGAATAGTGTTGCAGACACTTCAGGATCGTGAGCTGTATGCGAAATTTTCCAAGTGTGAATTTTGGCTCAAGTCAGTGGCGTTTCTCGGCCACGTGATTTCAGGTGAAGGTGTGAAAGTTGATTCTCAGAAGATTGATGTCGTAAAGAATTAGCCCAGACCCACCTCAGTTTCAGATATAAGAAGTTTCTTGGGTCTGGCAGGCTATTACATACATTTCGTATAGGGATTTTCGTCTACCTCAGCTCCATTGACTAAGTTGACATAAAAAAAGGTCAAATTTCAATGGCCAGATGCGTGTGAGCAATGTTTCGAAGAGTTTAAGAGGAGGTTGACTTCTGCTCCAGTTTTGACACAACCAGAGGGAACCGAAGGGTTCGTAGTTTATTGTGATGCTTCGGGAATTGATCTTGGATGTGTCTTAATGCAGCATGGTAAGGTAGTTGTTTATGCATCCCATCAGCTTAAGGCTCATGAAAAGAATTATCCGACTCATGACTTGGAATTGGAGGCCATGGTTTTTGCACTTAAGATATGTCGTCATTATTTGTATGGAGTGCATGTTGATATTTTCACCGATCACAAAAGCCTACAGTATATTTTCAAGCAAAGAGAGTTGAATCTTAGACAGAGAAGATGGCTTGAATTGCTTAAGGATTATGATGTAGATATTCTCTATTATCCAGGGAAGACGAATGTTGTAGCCGATGCTCTTAGTTGGCATTCCATTTGAAGTTTAACTCACATTGAGGCAGATAAGAGAATTATAACCAAGGAAGTGCATCGCTTAGCTAATCTAGGAGTTCGACTCTTGGACTCCGAAGATGGTGGAGTTGTTATTCAGAACAGGGCTTATTCTTCCCTAGTGGCTGAAGTAAAGAAGAAGCAGTTTAATGATCCCTTTTTATTGCAGCTAAAAGAGAGGATTCACAAGCATAAGACGATGGCTTTCGAACAAGGGGGAGATAATGGTACCTTAGGCAGATTATGTGTTCAAGAAGTTGACGAGCTTAGAGAGCGAATTATGTCAGAAGCTTACAATTCTAGGTATGCCATTCATCCAGGTTCCACGAAGATGTATCACGACCTTAAGAAAATTTATTGGTTGAATGATATGAAAAAGAATGTAGCAGATTTTGTGGCTAAGTGTCCGAATAGTCAGCAAGTGAAAGCCGAGCACCAGAGGCCTGGTGGGTTGGCTCAGAGTATTCATATTCCTATTTGGAAATGAGAGATGATAAACATGGACTTTATAATAGGTCTCCCTCGCTCATCGTGAAGACATGACTCAATTTGGGTGATTGTGGACCGACTTACTTAGTCAGTGCACTTTTTGCCAGTTAAGACCACAGATTCAGCAGAAGACTATGACAAGTTGTATATTCATGAAATTGTCAGATTGCATGGGACCCTAGTGTCCATTATTTTAGATCTTGGTGCTCAGTTCACAGCGAACTTCTGCAAATTCTTTCAGATGGGATTGGGTACCAAGGTGAACCTTAGCACAGCTTTTCACCCTCAGACATACGGTCAAGCAGAGCATACTATTTAGACTCTTGAAGACATGTTGAGAGCATGTGTCCTAGATTTTAAAGGTAGTTGGGACGATCACTTGCCTCTCATTGAATTTTCTTATTATAACAGTTATCATGCTAGCATCAAGATGGAACCGTTTGAAGCTCTGTATGGGCGAAGGTGTAGATCACCCATTGGTAGATTTGAAGTTGGTGAAGCAGAGTTGTTAGGACCAGATTTGATCTATCAGGAAATGGAGAAATTCAAGTTGATTCAAGAGCATTTGAGAATGGCTCAGAGTCGCCAGAAGTCCTATACAAATGTGCGGCACAGAGACTTAGAATTTCAAATTGATGATTAGGTATTCTTAAGGGTTTCACCTATGAAAGGTGTGATGAGATTTGGCAAGAAAGGGAAGCTCAGTCCCAGATATATTGGACCTTATAGAATCCTGCAAAGGGTTGGTCAAGTAGCTTATGATCTTGAGTTACCACAAGAGTTGGCTACTGTGCACCCAGTGTTTCACGTATCCATGTTGAGAAAGTGTGTGGGAGACCCGTCGTTAGTTGTTCCTGCTGATACTATAACGGTTAAGGATGGCCTAACCTATGAAGAGATCCCAGTGGCTATTCTTGATCGTTAGGTTCACAAGTTGAGGAATAAGGAAGTAGCCTCAATAAAGGTCTTGTGGAGGAGTCAGAAAGTTGAAGAGGCTACATGGGAAGCCGAAGAGGACATGAAATCCAGATATCCTTATTTGTTTGAAAAGCAAGCAGAAAACGGTCAAGGTAAATACCTTCCGAATCCATGTCATGTCCCTTACGTACTCATGCCTCACGTTTCACGTTCACGTTCACATTCATGTTCACGTTAATATATTCAGTACCCATGTCTCATGTTTCAGTGATCATGTTTTCACGAAATCATGTCAGTTCAGTTCCCATGTTCCACGTCATGTTTTCTTCACCTTCATGTATTCAAGCCATGTCCAACCATATTCTTAACCATGACCCATCATTCGAGGACGAATGATCCCAAGGGGGAGATATTGTAACACCTCGTACCTCCTAACTAGGACACGTTCACGATTCGAGAATTAGAACATAAGACGGGAAGTGTTGGAATTGGGAAATTACCATGGAACGGTAAAAGTACATGTTACGTCAAAATGTACAGGCCGTACTTATAGGACTTCACTAGGGAGAAAACAGAACCACTGGAATTTGGGTACGGACTGAATATACGGGACGTACTTTAAAGTACAAGCCATACTTATCATCTACGTATTTCATGGCGAAATATCATGGTTTACGGAATTTGGCACAATGAGGTAAAAATTGTGGTTTTACGGACGTACAATATTGTACGAGCGTACTTGTTGCCCGTACTTTCCCCGCTTCAGCAAATAGTATAAATTCGGGACTTCAGTATTTAATCCCATTTTTCATATTCTCAAGCCCTAGCACGAAGCTCTTCTCCTCCCACCATTAGAATACATCAAGGTAAGTATATTCTAAGCATCCCAAGTGAATTCCAACATATATTCTTGAGTATTAAATAGGAATTCATTGTTCCTAACCTAGGGTTTTCAAGAAAACCCATCACAAAGATTCAAGATTAAAGCTTTTGGGATTCTTCTCAAGTTCAGACCATTAGTTACAAGTTTTGGAAAATTAACAGATATGTAGGGTTTCTATCTACGTACGGGAATATCATTGTTCTTCCCCACGCCACGTTCGTCCATGATTATATGAAGATTTACCCAAAACTAGGGTTCTAGACATGTTCATGATAACCCTAAGTACATCTACCATGATATGCCATGCTTACTTTAATAGTTCGTTATTGTGTTCTTAATATCCCCTTTTGGTTATTGAGAATCTGTCTGTAATCCATGAAAACCCATATTTTGCTTTCCATGGGTTCTTAAATACAAGATATGAACTGTAATGTTTATTTTCATGAACTTCTATATGCTTCAATGTTTTCATAAAAGTTATACTATATATCTATCTTCATGTTACAATACAATCACGAATCATGTTTACAATCATGTTTATATAATTCATAGGCTATTAAGCCAATTATATCCATGTTCATGTTTTGGGAGTTGCACAGATTACCAAGAATGTTTAATACCTGAAATAACGTATGCCGGCGTAGGATAAAGATCGTTCCACTAGGTTAGGATGATTCCTTCATGTTTACCCATTGCGAGTTATTTGATCCATTCATGTCATGTTCATGTCTTATACCCCCAACAAGATACATAATGGCTTAGCTGATCGGGCAGAGATCAGATGCTACGTGCTTATATGGTGGATACATGTCGGTTATACTAATGCTCTCCCACAGATATCTTTACAGACTTAAAATATCTTATTATACATATTCATGTCAGATGATATTCATGTTCATGTTCAGTTTACAGATACAGTTTCAGTTTCAGTTTTGTTATTTCCTGTGCCATGCTTATTTCATTCAGTTATTTTATATACTAGTACAATTCAAATGTACTGACATCCCCTTTTATTTGCACACGGGGGCCTGCATTTCACGATACAGATTTACAGGACGACAGATCAGCTCATTAGGACTTTGCACGTAGCAGCTATTAGTGAGCCCCATCTCATTTGAGGTTTTATCTTTATTTATTTATTGTCAGTTATGCAGTAAAGGGATGTCGGGGGCCTTGTCCCAGTAAACAGTTTAGCAGTCAGACTCATGTCAGAGGTTTCATAGACTAAACTAGTTCAGTTATGTCATGTTAGATATTCAGAGTCCTATAGCCAGTATTGGCTCAGTATTTATCACTTAATTTCAGACTTATGGTTACTTAACATATGCTTATTTGTCACCATGCATGTTATATTATATTCCGGATCAGTACATACCCCATGTTGATTCAGCAAGCCATGTAGTTCGCACGGTCACATGCAGCCAGGCACCGAATGCCATGTCACACCCTGGCCATGGTTCGGGGCGTGACACTGCTCAAATGGGCATTTTAAGTTGGGTCGCATCTGTGGCCATTCAGATGCGAGGTCGCACCTACGAGGAATGGTCTGTAGGTACGGGAATCGCAGAAATAGGACTATATATTTCCCCATTCGATCTTAGTTCATTTCATTCACAAATTGAGACCTATTTTTTTTTTTATCTTCACAAATTGAGACCTAGATATTTGAGATAAGGGCTTTCCTTTGGAGATTTTTGAGATTCTTCTATTTGGTGAGTCTCCTATATTCCTTTTATGTTTATATCATCTTTTAATTAAGGAATTCTTGTTAGAAATCATGTGTTCAGTTGGGGATTTATGGGTTATGAAACCTATGATGATTTTGAACCTTCTTCAATCTAATGTGGTTGTGCTGGGTAATTTCTTAGAGTCTAAGTATTAAATCTTCGGGTAACTTAGTCCTAAGCTTGAATCTCCCCTTATTACTCAAGAATCTTGGTATGAAATTGAGGGTTTCTCTAAATTGGGGCTTTTGTTTATTAATGAAATTGAAGGACAAATTGGGGTTAGATTCTCATAAAACTTAGGATTATGGATATTTAGACCTTAGGTATCATGTTTCCAACTTGAATTTCCGATTTTACCCTTGTGGGCTCGAGGTCATTTTCTAAGGTCATTTTTTAGTTGATTTAGAAATATAGCAATATGGTATCCTTAGATTCGTAATCTAATGTAGAATTATTGCTTGATAGAGTTTGCTCATTTGGAGGTGGTTTGAAAAGGAAGGCTCAAGTTGGATAGTCTGTGGCACCTGTTCGACACTGAGGTAGGTTACGGCTTACTCATGTCTAGACTCAGATTAGCAAAACGTATGTAGATGGTAGTTATTGATGGGGGAAGCATGATAGGCCTTCGAGTATGGTGGTGGTGATAAACCCACTAGTTTGATATGGATGTTGTTATGTGGACTTACTGCCATACTTGTTGATATGTTGTGATTACTGATTGAATCGTTATGCTTGATATTTCATTTTTCTCATGAAAAGGGAAGTATTATGTAATGATGACTTGGTTGAGTTCAGTATTCATGATATACGTTTATTATTTCCGTGCGGAGATGTTGTTGAAATTGATCCATGCATTTACATATCATCTCTCCACGTGCATAAATGATTACAATGGAAATAATGATACTCTGTATGGGCCTAAGTAGCAATGGAAATAATGATCATCTGTGTGGGCCCAAATGGTAATGATCTTCTGTGTGGTTATATGGACATTGCGGGTCCCCCATGGGTTATGACTTTGAGGCATTGCCCTTAGCGTGTGTGTATGAGATTCAGAGAGAAGGCCTGGGGGCATGTCATTGCATTGCATTGCATTCACTTGATTATCCATGACTGCTTATTGACATCCCATACATTTCTTGATCTTATACTTGGACGTGCTTCGTGACTGTACTTGATTGCTTATCTGTTTACTTTTCGATTTCTTTCCTTTTATATGTGTGAACTAATCATTGTTGGCCTATGATGCCTACAAGTACTTGTGTTGTACTAATACTACTCTTATTGAACTTTTTCTTGAGTGCAAAATTTGTCACGAGTTCCAGTTCTCAACCTCGCGAGTGATCCCGAGGCTATTTCCAGGAGATTCTAGGGTGAGCCACTTGTCAGATCGGCAGCCCGAAGGCTCCTCTCTAATAGCTATCTACTACTTACTCTTGAGATAGTATTCATCTAGTATTGAGATTGTACTTCCTTTCTTTAGACTATGCATTGCTATTTAGCAGCTCTTGTACGAGTTTCACACTAAATTTTGGGTTGTAGTACTTCATACTTTAGCACTTATGTTATTTTATATCCATTGTGACTTGGGTTTATTTTCATATTTACTTTCGCATTCTTGATTACATGACGTGACTTAAGGGAAGGGTTCGCCCACCCAGGAGGAATAGTGTGGGTGCCCTCATGACTCACGAACTAGGTCATGACAATTGAGGAGGTCGTTCTGATAGTATAATATGGAGTTCGGCATAAAGGTACATAAGGCTATTTCTTTCATTCGCCACTTTGGCAGGACGTGCGTTTATTTGTTCCTTGAATGGGTTATAAGGTCTAGAGTTTATGAAAACGTATTAGCCTTATGTCATAATTTTGTGAGTGAAATAAGAGATATATTACGTGTTCATAAATCAGTTCATCATTCAAGCGTATTACTCTTAAGGTCGAGTTACCAGGTCATCCTTATGGGATTAGAGTTTCTCCGTTAGGTGGAATGATATCGATGGTTTTCGAAGTATGGCTAAAGGTATTATAGGTTGTTGTCTAAGATGAACATTTTAATAGTCATGATGTGATAAGAATCGGGGTGTGACAACTCGCTTAAGGTAAACTATGGTCATAGCTCCTAAAGAGCATTAAGGAATGATAGAATGATATTTAGGATGAACTGTATGGCTAGCTTACCTGGCTGTTGTTCAGTTATAGATTATAAAGTAAGGTCAATCATGTAAGTAGAGTAACACCCCGTATCTTTAAGATCGTTAGTGTACGATGGGATGATAGATTACTACTTAAGATGAGTCGCATGGTTAACTTTCAAAAGGTTGTTAGCTGGTTATAGATTAAATTAAGATGAATCATGTAGATAACTCAATTTTTTGTCGACGAGTTATAGGTCCTAGTTAGGATGAATTATATGGATGGGCTTTAAATTATCATTAATGGATTCAGTTCCTAATTAAGTTGAATCATATAGATATTCTTATGGTTTACCATTATGGGATTAGAGTAGCCTATTTAAGATGAATTGTAATGATGGCTTCCAAAGTACCGCTAATAGAGGATAGATTGTTACGTAAGTTAAATCAGATGGATAGTTCCGGATTATCGTCATTGGGGTGTAGATTGTTACGTAAGCTGAATTGTATTAATAGTTCCTGGACAATCATAAAGGGGTTATAAATTCTATTTAAGATGAATCATGTCGATACCTTCAAGTGATCATTATTGGGTTATAGATGACTCGTGTTGATAGATTATGGATTATCATTAGTACCTTTACCTAAGATGAATCATATTGATAGCTTTCGAGTGATCGTTGATGGGTTGTAGATCTCTACCTAAGGTGGATGGTATTGGCAGTTCCAGAAAAACCGTTATTAGGTTATAGTGTCGTGCTTAAGATGAATTGTGTCACTAGCCATAGGTGAACGTGAATGGATTATAGTTCCTATCTAAGAGGAATTATATCGTTGGCTTCTAGAATTATCATCATTGGGATATAGTACTCTACTTAAGATGATCCGTATCAGAATAGATATTCCAAGCTTTCCTAGAGAATAAGACCATTCGAGCAATATTATGAAGTGTCATAGATTGTTTGTTCGTATAAAAGGTTTCTCTACTCTTATTGTCCTTGAGGTTCCTTATGAATTATGTATTGATAGTAGAGTCTCTTTATAAGTATCAAGTTCCCATAGCACAATATAGAGTTCATTGTATTTATCGATGACGTTACACTCCCTTTTAGAAGAAGCTTATATTTTATACGTTAAGCCAAGTGTGTCCACAAAGTTACGATTTCAACATATCATATATGTGTTCAGATTCCGAAGGCCTTGATTTAAGGGTCATAAGGACATTAAGTATGTAATGGGTATTCCTACCTCTTTTTTGGCATGAATCCGTATCTAAAAGGATTCCCGAAAGAAACGTCCAAAGGGTTGTTCATAGAATGCTTAACTCATATTGTCCTAACTCATTTATATCAAAGTAGCCCCTTGTCGGGAGTTCATATTCAGTCTATTACTTGTTCCATGTTAGATGAAAACACATAGAGTATATGTATATATTTGTACAGTATTATTACACACTGAGCCTCATATGGCCGGGTACGGTTTGATATACACACCGAGCCTTACATGGCCGGGTACGGTATTGTAACACCTCGTGTATTCGGGCTAAGATTTGACTTATAAAACAGGGGTATAATGAACCCAATTTGAGTAGTGTATAAATGGAGTTTGAAACCCAATCAAGACATGAGAAGAGTCCTTGAGCAAAGGAAAGTCGGAAGCTACCCTACGGAGCGTGTTTTCAAGTGAGTTTGCACCATGTCTCAATTAAAATGAGTATACGGAAATATTTGTAAGGAATTTGGGAAATATTCCTTCTTGAAAGTTGTAGATCTTTGAAATACCTTTCCAACGGTATATTATAGAGGTCAAACAGACATCTGTACAAAAAGTTATGCCCATTTTACTAAAATAGTGTTCTGCCGATTTACGGTGAAATATACGGGCGGTGAAAATTATACGGGCGGTATATTTAGACCGTAAAATTGGTCCAGAAAGCCCAAATCACTGTAATTGATTTACGGTGGGATATATGGTCCGTAAAACTTGTATGGGCCGTAAAATAGGGCATAAAATGGGTCCGACAAAGAATTTTAAAACTTCGTTTTAAGGCTTTTTCACTTCATTCTGCACACCCCCAAGCCCTAGAACGACCTTCTATTCTCTCCCATCATCAAGAAAACCAAGGTAAGCCTATTCTAATCATTCCAAGTCAATTCTAATATATATATATATATCCTTGTAATCTAAACAAGAAATCATCATTCCTAACCTAGGGTTTTCAAGAAAACCCATCTCAAGGGTTCAAGATTCAAGATTTTGGAAATATTCTTCAAAGTTAAAGTCTTTAATTCAAGTTTGGAGCATTACCAGGTATGTAGAATTACTATCTACGTGTGCGAACATCATTGTTCTTGCCCACGCCTCATAATCCATAGATTATGATTCTTTATGAAAACTGGGGTTTCTATACCATGCTCATGATAACCCTAGGTCCATGTCCATGATTATATTATGTATGAATTGTTATAATTCCATCATTGAGTTCTTAATATTTCTTTATGATTATTAAGAATCTGTCCGTAATCTATGAAAAACCCATATATCTCATTCCATGGGTTCATGCATGCTAGTTTAAGATATATTATGCTATTTTCAAGAAAATACTATGTTTTACAAGTTCATGCAAGCAAGTTATAATTCATGATATCCACGTACAAGCAAGTTATGATTCATGAAACCATAGGCAGCAAGTGCCACTTATTTTTACACGTTCATGTTTTTGGGAGTTGCTTTAATTACCGAGAAGGCTTCAAACAGCCTGAAACTACGTAGCCACCGTAGGATGAGGATCGCTCCACCCATGCTTAGGACGATCTCTCATAATGACCGATCCTTTCATAATATTATTAATCTCATGTCCCTGGCAAGGTATGAGTGTTACCTGGCAGTAGGACGCAGGTACCGGACCATGTTGTCGGTTATATTCTTGCTCTCCCTACTCACGATACTTTACACATATTACATATGTATATGTACTTATGTTCATGATCATGTTTCAGCTCAGTCTCTGGTATGTTATTTTCATGCCCCATGTTATTTCATTTAGTTGCTTTACATACTAGTATATTCAATGTGCTGACGTCCCATTTTATTGCCCGGGGGCCTGCATTTCACGATGCAGGTACGAATTTACAGGACGCCACATCTGCTCAGTAGGATTTGCACGTACCAGCTTATTGGTAAGCCCCATCTCATTTGGGGTTTAGGCATTGTCTTTCTTTATTTAGTTTTGCATCTAAAGGTATGCTGGGAGCCTTGTCCCAGCAAGTATGTTACGTGTTTCAGACTCATGTTAGAGGTTTCATAGACCAGACAAGTGTCATGCTCGACTTCAGAGTTGGTTAGCCGGTTTGGCTCATTTATGATATTGTCCGCATTCATGACTTAACCAAGTACTTGTGTTTAATAATATGACTTATTATGTTTTACAAAAGCTCATCATGCACTTCACTTTATAATTCCGCTCATGTATTCCTCATGATGATTCAGCAGGCCATGTGGTTCGCTCGGTCACATGTAGTCAGCACCGAGTGTCGTGTTATGCCCAGGCCATGGTTCGGGGCGTGACAAAGCTTGGTATCAGAGCCTAGTTTCAAGTGTCTTTAGGGAGTCTACGAAACCGTGTCCAGTGGGGTCATTTTAATATATGTGAGGGCCCCATACATATAAACAGTTGACCACCAAGACATTCAGGATTGTCTCACTTCTTTCATACTCTAGATCGTGCAGTTAGAGCAGTACTTCAGGAATCCTTCTAACTCGTGCGAATTTCGTATTTCAGAAAATGCCTGCAAAAAGGAAATACACCAGAAAGGCCACAGCCACCAGCCAGGAGGCTACTGTAGAGGCAACTGGCGAAGAGACCGTTCCGACTCAGACAGCAGCCCCAACCGCTCCTACAGCTACACCTCCCAACACTTCGGACATAGACGTTGGAGGAGCTATCCAGCTGCTTACTCAGATCGTTGCCAACCAGGCGCAGTGACAAGAATCGGCCCCTAGCTCAGGTGCTAGTGGCGGGTCAAACAGTTCAAGAACTCAGGAATTCTTGCGGATGAAACCTCCAACTTTCACAGGGACTAAGGCTGAGGAGGATCCAGCGAACTATATTGATGGCCTGCAGAAAAGTGTTTCGTATTATGCATGTCACTGAGACAGAGGCAGCAGAGTTTGGTGCTTTTCAGCTGCAGGATGTTGCTCATATTTGGTATGAGACATGGGAACAATCTCGAGGGGAGGATGCATCTTCTGCTACTTGGGACGAGTTCGTTGACGCTTTCCTTGACCACTTCATGCCTATCGAGGTCCGGGAAGCAAAGGCTATGGAATTTGAGAGGTTGAGGCAGGGTAACTTGACCGTTCAAGAGTATTATCTCAAATTTATTTCGTTGTCCAGATATGCTCCTCACATGGTTCCCGACATGAGGGCAACGGTTAGAAGATTTGTACTGGGGTTGAAACCCGAATTGTATAGAGATGCCAAGACTGCTGCTCAGAATGATAAGATGACTATCTCTAAGATCTTGGCATTTGTGCAAGGTAATGAAGCTGAACTGAAGGAAGAGGAAGCTCTGCAGAAACAAAAGGATAAAGAATTCAACAAGAGGGCTAAATCTTCAGGTAACTTTAGTTTGGGAGGAGGTAGGCAGTTCTTTAAGAACAGGTCAGTAGGACCCGCTCCATCTACAGCTAGTGCCCCAGTCCCTAAGTTCCAAAATGACAAGAAGCAAAACTTCAGACCATCGAGTTCTTATTCTCAGGCTAGTGTGGGTCAATCAGCCTATACTATTCCAGCTTGCAGCAAGTGTAGCAAGAGACACTTAGGTGAGTGTCGTATGGGTACAGATACGTGCTATGGTTACGGCCGATTTATTTGGGAAAATAAGGGCCACATTCGAAAAGATTGCCGTCGGCTAGGCAAGGTGCGGAGGTAACGTGGCGCGGTCCTGACAAATCACGCCTCCTCGTCATAATCAGGCCCGGCAGGGGCTTGGAACGGCAAGGTCCGGCAATACAGGCGGTGGTCAGAACCGTTTGTATGCATTGACAGGTCGTCAGGATACAGACGCTAGAGCAGATGTTGTCACAGGTACACTCACAGTTTTCACTTTTGAAGTATATGCCCTTATTGACCCAGGATCCACCTTATCTTATGTAACCCCTTTTGTTGCTAAAAAGTTTGGCATTGAACCAGAAAAATTGTATGAACCCTTTGAGGTGTCCACCCCAGTTGGGGAATCAGTCATAGCTAGACGTATTTATAGGGGTTGCCCAGTCTTAGTCTATCACCGCAGAACCATAGCTGATTTAGCGGAATTAGAAATGGTAGACTTTGATGTGATCATGGGTAGCTTCATGTTATGCCACAGTATGTTGTAGAACTAAAGTTGTAAGATTCGAGTTTCCTAATGAGCCAGTCATAGAATGGGAGGGTAATTCAGTAGTACCCAGGGGTAGATTTATTTCTTACCTAAAAGCCAGAAAAATGATTTCCAAAGGTTATATCTACCACCTAGTTCGAGTCAAGGATTCAAATGCCCAGACTCCAACTCTCCAGTCCGTCCCAGTTGTAAATGAATTTCCAGAGGTCTTTCCCGAAGATCTTCCAAGAGTACCTCCTGACAGGGAGATTGAATTTGGAATTGATCTACTTCCCGATACTCAGTCGATATCTATTCCGCCATACAGAATGGCTCCAGCAGAGTTAAAAGCCCAGTTGAAAGATCTTCCTGACAAAGGGTTTATTAGGCCCAGTGTTTCGCCTTGGGTGCGCCGATTTATTTGTCCGAAAGAAGGATGGTTCCTTTCGTATGTGTATAGACTACCGTCAGCTGAACAAGGTCACCATTAAGAACAGGTACCTTCTTCCTAGAATAGATGACTTATTTGACCAACTTCAGGGCGCCCAATGTTATTCCAAGATTGACCTCAGATCGGGCTATCATCAGTTAAAGGTTAAGGAAGTTGATATTCCAAAGACCGCTTTTAGAACCCGTTATGGCCATTTTGAATTTCTTGTTATGTCATTTGGGTTGACAAATGCGCCAGCTGCTTTCATGGATCTTATGAACAGGGTCTTCAAGCCTTATCTCGACTTATTCGTCATTGTCTTCATTGATGATATTTTAGTGTATTCTCCGTAATAGGCCGATTATGCGAACAACTCAGAATAGTGTTGCAGACTCTTAAAGATCGCGAACTTTTTACAAAATTCTCAAAGTGTGAGTTTTAGCTTAAGTCAGTGGCATTCTTAGGCCATGTGATCTCAGGAGAAGGTGTTAAAATTGATTCTCAGAAGATTGATGCGGTAAGGAGTTGGCCCAGACCCACTTCAGTTTTTGATATAAGGAGTTTCTTAGGTCTGGCATGCTATTATAGATGTTTCGTTGAAGGATTTTCCTCCATTTCTGCTCCGTTGACTAAGTTGACCCAGAAGAAGGTTAAGTCCAATGGTCAGATGCTTGTGAGCGAAGCTTTGAAGAGTTGAAGAAGAATGACCTCTGCTCTAGTTTTGACGCTACCAGAAGGAACCGAAGGGTTCGTGGTTTATTGTGATGCTTCGGGAGTTGGTCTCGGATGTGTCTTAATGCAGCATGGTAAGGTTGTAGCGTAAGCATCTCGTCAGCTCAAGGTTCACGAAAAGAATTATCCGACTCATGACCTAGAGTTGGCAGCTTTAGTTTTTGCACTTAAGATATGGTGTCATTATTTGTATAGAGTGCATGTCGATATTTTCACTGATCATAAAAACTGCAAAGATATCTTCAAGCAAAGGGAGCTGAATCTTAGGCAGAGGAGATGGCTCGAATTACTTAAAGATTATGATGTGGATATCCTCTATCATCCGGGAAAAGCGAATGTTGACGCTCTTAGTCGGCGTCCCATGGGAAGTCTAGCCCACGTTGACACAGATAAGAGAGTTATGACCAAGGAAGTTCATCGTTTGGCCAGTCATGGAGTCTGACTTTTGGATTCCGAGGATGGTGGGGTGGTTGTTCAGAATAGAGCTTTTTCCTCGTTAGTCGTGGAAGTCAAGGAGAAACAGTTTAATGATCCCTACTTGTTGCAGCTAAAAGAGGGGATTCACAAGCATAAAACGACGGCTTTTGAACAATGGGGAGATGATGGTACCTTGAGGTACCGAGAGCGATTATGTATTCCAGACGTAGATGGGCTCAGAGAGCGAATTATGTCAGAAGCTCATAACTCCAGGTATTTCATTCACCCCGGTTCCACTAAGATGTACCATGATCTTAAGGAGATTTATTGGTGGAACGATATGAAGAAGAACATAGCAGATTCTGTAGCTAAGTGTCCGAATTGTCAGCAAGTGAAAGCCAAACACCAGAGGCCTGGTGGCTTAGCTCAGAATATTGATATTCCTGTCTGAAAATGGGAAATGATCAATATGGATTTTGTATCAGGTCTACCTCGTTCAGCTAGGAGACATGACTCTATTTGGGTGATCGTTGATCGTCTTACTAAGTCAGCGCACTTTTTACCAGTCAAGACCACAGATTCGGAAAGATTATGCCAAGTGTATATTAATGAAATTGTCGGATTGCATGGGACCTCGGTGTCCATTATTTCGGATCGTGGTGCTCGGTTCACGGCGAACTTCAGAAATCCTTTCGGTAAAGGATTGGGTACCAAGGTGAACCTCAGCATAGCTTTTCATCCGCAGATAGATGGCCTGGCAGAGCGTACTATTCAGACTCTGGAGGACATGTTGAGAGCATGCGTCTTGGATTTCAAAGGTAATTGGGATGATCACTTGCCTCTCATTGAGTTTTCTTATAATAACAGTTATCATGCTAGTATTGGGATGGCACCATTTGAAGCTTTGTATGGGCGAAGGTGTAGGTCACCAATTGGTGGTTTGAAGTTCGTGAAGCAGAGTTGTTTGGGACAGATTTGGTCTATCAGGCGATGAAGAAAGTCAAATTGATTCAAGAGTGTTTGAAAACGGCTCAGAGTCGCTAGAAGTCTTACACAGATGTGAGGCGAAGGGACTTAGAATTTCAAGTTAATGATTGGGTGTTCCTTAAAGTCTCACCTATGAAGGGTGTTATGAGATTTGGGAAGAAAGGAAGCTTAATCCCAGATATATTGGACCTTACAGAATTTCACGAAAGGTCAGTCTAGTAGCTTATGAACTTGAGTTGCCACAAGAGTTGGTTGCTGTTCACCCAGTGTTTCATGTATCCATGTTGAGGAAGTGTGTAGGAGACCCGTCGTTGGTTGTTCCTGCTGATACTATAAAGTTAAGGACGGCCTCACCTATGAAGAGATCCCCGTAGCCATTCTTGATCGTCAAGTCCGCAAGTTGAGAACTAAGGAAGTAGCCTCAGTAAAGGTCTTATGGAGGAGCCAGAAAGTTGAAGAGGCTACATGAGAAGCCGAAGAAGACATGAAATCCGGATATCCTCACTTGTTTGAAGAGCAAGCGTATAGCCTTCAAGGTAACTACCTTTAGTATTCATGTCATGTCCCTTATGTATTCATGCCTCACGTTTCACATTCGGAGTTCATGTATTCTCTATTCATGTCTCATGTTTTAGCACTCATGTTTTCATGAAACTATGTCATGTCAGTTTTCCATGTTCCATGTCATGTTTCTTCACGTTCATATATTCAAGTTATGTCCAGCCGCATTCATAACCATAACCATTCATTCGAGGACGAATGATCCCAAGGGGGAGATATTGTAACACCTTGTGTATTCGGGCTAAGATTTGACTCATAAGACAGAGGTATAATGAACCCAATTTGAGTACTGTATAAATGGAGTTTGAAACCCAATCAAGACATGAGAAGAGTCCTTGAGCAAAGGAAAGTCGGAAGCTACCCTACGGAACGTGTTTTCAAGTAAGTTTGCATCACGTCTCAATTAAAATGAGTATACGAAAAACTTTGTAAGGAATTTGGGAAAATTTGCTTCTTGAAAGTTGTAGATCTTTGAAATACCTTTCCAACGGTATATTATTGAGGTTAAACAGACATATTTACAAAAAGTTATGCCCGTTTTACTAAAACAGTATTCTGCCGATTTATGGTGGAATATACGGGCCGTGAAAATTATACGGGTCGTATATTTAGACCGTAAAATTGGTCCAGAAAGCCCAAATCACTGTAATTGATTTACGGTGGGATATATGGTCCGTAAAACTTTTATGGTCCATAAAATAGGGCGTAAAATGGGTCCGACAGCAATTTTAAAACTTCGTTTTAAGGCTTTTTCACTTCATTCTTCGCACCCCCAAGCCCTAGAACGACCTTCTATTCTCTCCCATCATCAAGAACACCAAGGTAAGCCTATTCTAATCATTCCAAGTCAATTCTAATATATATCCTTGTAATCTAAACAAAAAATCATCATTCCTAACCTAGGGTTTTCAAGAAAACCCATCTCAAGGGTTCAAGATTTAAGATTTTGGAAATCTTCTTCAAAGTTAAAGTCTTTAATTCAAGTTTGGAGCATTACCAGGTATCTAGAGTTACTATCTACGTGTGGGAACATCATTGTTCTTCCCAGCACTTAATCCATAGATTATGATTCTTTTACGAAAAACAGGGTTTCTATACCATGCTCATGATAACCCTAGGTCCATGTCCATGATTATATTATGTATGAATTGTTATAATTCCATCATTGAGTTCTTAATATTTCTTTATGATTATTAAGAATATGTCCGTAATCTATGAAAAACCCATATATCTCATTCCATGGGTTCATGCATGCTAGTTTAAGATATATTATGCTATTTTCAAGAAAATACTATGTTTTACAAGTTCATGCAAGCAAGTTATAATTCATGATATCCACGTACAAGCAAGTTATGATGCATGAAACCATGGACAGCAAGCGCCACTTATTTTTACATGTTCATGTTCTTGGGAGTTGCTTTAATTACCGAGAAGGCTTCAAATGACGAAACTACGTAGCCACCGTAGGATGAGGATCGCTCCACCCATGTCTTAGGAAGATCTCTCATAATATTTGGATCCTTTCATAATATTATTAAATCTCATGTCCCCTGCAAGGTATGAGTGTTCCGCTATAGGACGCAAAGTACCGACCGTGTTGTCGGTTATATTTACTTGCTCTCCTACTCACGATACTTTACGGATGTTATATATGTATATGTACTCATGTTCATGATCATGTTTCAAAATCGGTCTACGTTATGTTATTTTCATGTCCCATGTTATTTCATTCGGTTGCTTTATATATATATATATATTCAATGTCTTGATGTCCCCTTTATTGCCCGGGGGCCTGCATTTCACGATGCAGGTACGGATTTACAGGACGCCATATCTGCTCAGTAGGATTTGCACGTAGCAGCTTATTGGTGAGCCCCATCTCATTCGGGGTTTTGGCATTGTCTTTCTTTATTTAGTTTTACATCTAAAGGTATCTTTAGGGGCCTGTCCCGGCAAGTATGTTACGTGCTTCAGACTCATGTTAGAGGTTTCATAGACAAGACAAGTGTCATGCTAGACTTCAGAGTTGGTTAGCCGGTTTGGCTTATTTATGATATAGTCCGCATTCATGACTTAACCAAGTACTTGTGTTTAATATTATGACTTATTATGTTTTACAAAAGCTCATCATGCACTTCACTTTATAATTCCGCTCATGCATACCTCATGATGATTCAGCAAGCTATGTGGTTCGCTCGGTCACATGCAGTCAGGCACCGAGTGCCGTGTTACGCCCAGGCCATGGTTCGGGGCGTGACAGGTATGATTTATACTTCGAGCCTTATATATTTGGGTACGGTATGATATACACACCCAGCCTTACATGGCCGGGTACGATATGATTTAAACACTGAGCCTTATATGGCCGGGTACGGTATGATTTATGCACCGAGCCTTGCATGTGTAACACCTCGTGCATTCGGGCTAAGATTTGACTCGTAAAATGGGGGTATAATGAACCCAATATGAGTAGCATAGAAATGGTGTTTGAAACCCCATCAAGACATGAGAAGAGTCCTTGAACAAACGAAAGTCGGAAGCTACCCTACGGAGCATGTTTTCAAGTGAGTTTGCACCATGTCTCACTTAAAATGAGTACACAAAAAAAATATATAAGGAATTTTGGAAAACTTACTTCTCAAAAGTTGTATATTTTTTAAATACCTTTCTAACGGTATATTATAAAGGTCAAATAGACATCTGTACAAAGAGTTATGCCCGTTTTACTAAAATAGTGTTCTGCCGATTTACAATAGAATTTACGGACCGTAAAATTTTTACGGGCCGTAAATTGTAAAAAAAAAAAAATCAGAAAACTATTATGGATTTACGGTAGGATTTACGATCCGTAAATCTGATTTACGGGCCAAAAATGGGCCTAATGTGAGCGTAAAACAGGTCCGACAACTACTTTAAAACTTTGTTTTGAGTCTTTTTCACTTCATTCTTCACATCCCCAAGCCGCAGAATGACCATTCTCTCTTCTCCTCATCCTCATACATCAAGGTAAGTCCCTCCCATCTGTTCCCAAGTGAATTTTAATGATTATACATGAATTCTAAGCGAAATCATTGTTCCTAACCTAGGATTTTCAAGAAAACCTATCTCAAGGTCCAAGATTTAAGATTTTGGAAATCTTCTTCAAAGTTCAAGTCTTTAATTCAAGTTTTGGAGCAATTAAGGTATGTAGGGTTGCTATCTACGTGTGGGAACATCATTTTTCTTCCCCACGCTTCTTCTTCCATAAAGTATGTAGCTTTACGAAAACTAGGGTTTTTAACCATGTTCATGATAGCCCTAGGTCCATGCCCCATGTTATATTATGTATTAAATTGTTATAAATTCTTCATTGTGTTCTTGATACATCATTATGATTATTGAGAATCTGTCTGTAATCCATCAAAATCCATACATTGCATTCCATGAGTTCTTACATGCAAGTTTATAAACTATTATGATATTTTCAAGAAAAGCTATTCATGCAAGAATAATACAAATGATATCCATGTACATGCAAGTTATGATTCATGAAAAGCCATGGGCAACAAGTTCCACTTATCTTCCATGTTCATGTTTTGGGGAGTTGCATCAATTACCGAGAAGGCTTCAAATAGCCCGAAACTACGTAACCACCGTAGGATGAGGATCGCTCCACCCATGCTCAGGATGATCTCTCATAATGACTGGATCCTTTCATAATATTATTAAATATCATGTCCCTGGCAAGGTATGAGTGTTCTGCTAGTAGGACGCAAGTACCAGACCATGTTGTCAGTTATATTTACTGCTCTTCCTACTCACGATACTTTACATATGTTATATATGTATATGTACTTATGCTCATGATCATGTTTCAGTTCAGTCTCTATTATATTATTTTCATGTCCCATGTTATTTCATTCAGTTGCTTTACATACCAGTACATTCAATGTGCTGACGTCCCCTTTTATTGTGCGGGGGCCTGCATTTCACGATGTAGGTACGGATTTACAGGACGACACATCTTCTCAGTAGGATTCGCTCGTACCAGCTTATTGGTGAGCCCCATCTCATTCGGGGTTTTAGTCAGTTATCTTTATTTTATTAGGTATGCATTTAAAGGTATGCTGGGTGCCTTGTCCCAGCAAGTACGTTTGCTAGTCAAGACTCATGATTAGAGGTTTCATAGACTAGTCAGTTTAGTTATGTTAGACATGCAAGGTGTTTAGCCATCTTTGGCTCAACTCATGTTATTTCCGCAGTCATGTTTTAAACCAGTATTTTATAAATGTTATGATTCTCATGTTTTATAAAAGCTCATCGCATTCATGTTATATTTCCACTCATTTATGCCTCATGATGATTCAGCAAGCCATGTGGTTCGCTCGGTCACATGCAGTATGGCTCCGAGTGCCGTGTCTCGGCCAGGCCATGGTTCGAGGCATGACAAAGCTTGGTATCAGAGCCCTAGGTTCAAGTGTCTTAAGGAGTCTATGAAACCGTGTCCAGTGGGGTCACTTTTATATGTGTGAGGGCCCCATACATATAAATAGTTGACCACCAAGACATTCAGGATTGTCTCACTTCTTTCATACTCTAGATCGTGCAGTTAGAGTAGTACTTCAGGAATTCTTCTAACTCGTGCGAATTTCGTATTTCAGAAAATTCCTGCAAAAAGGAAATATACCAGGAAGACTACAGCTACAAGTCGGAGGGCTACTACTGAGAGAAGAAGACATTCCGACCCAGACAACTGCTTCAGAACTAGCAGTCGCAACTGCTCCTACAGCTACACCTCCTAACACTTCGGACATGGATTTTAGAGGAGCCATCCAACTGCTTACTCAGATTGTTGCCAACCAGGTGCAGCAACAAGAATCAGCCCCTAGCTCAGGTGCTAGTGGTGGGTCAAACAGTTCAAGAACTCAAGTATTCTTGTAGATAAAACCTCCAACTTTCACAGAGGACTAAGGCTGAGGAGGATCCGCAGAACTATATTGATGGGCTATAGAAAGTGTTTCTTATTATGCATGTCATTGAGACAGAGGCAGCAGAGTTTGGTGCTTTTCAGCTGCAGGATGTTGCTCATATTTGGTATGAGACATGGGAACAATCTCGTGGGGAGGATGCATCTCCTGCTACTTGAGATGAGTTTGTTGACGCTTTCCTTGACCACTTCATGCCTATCGAGGTCTGGGAAGCAAACGCTATGGAATTTGAGAGGTTGAGGCAGGGTAACTTGACCGTTCAAGAGTACTATCTCAAATTTATTTCGTT
>NC_081353.1:1730084-1774795 GCF_029784015.1 Lycium ferocissimum
TATTTTGGGGGAAGGTTTTTTGGGGTATTTGGGTTTGTGTTATTGACCTAATAGATGGCTATACTTCCCATTTGACCCCGTGTTACTTGTTTGATTTAAAGGACACCTTGTTTGGAAAATGAGTTTCCATGGTGCTTCGTAATCAACAGAACCAACGTAGTATTACATACTTCGTATTTTGCATCCATTGGTTTTATTACATCGTCCTTATGTCATGAACCTTGAGGATCAACTTCTTGATACCTCATGTGTACTAATATTATTCATGATTGTTATTGATATACAGGTTGTACCACAAATTTGTCCATCCTCGTGCATGTATGTGCGTGGTTATTACTTTGCGCAACCCTCAATCCCTTGAGGAAGTATGTTTTCGTATGTCTTCCCTTGGGTTTTGCTAGGTTCAAATTCGAGGACGAATCTTTTTG
Organism: Lycium ferocissimum; assembly: GCF_029784015.1. Classification (NCBI taxonomy): domain Eukaryota; kingdom Viridiplantae; phylum Streptophyta; class Magnoliopsida; order Solanales; family Solanaceae; genus Lycium; species Lycium ferocissimum. Next base: position 1,730,513 of record NC_081353.1, read on the forward strand.
AAGAAGGGGAGGATGATATGATCCTACTTAGCACACTTCATTTCAAGACGTACATTCAAGGACGAGATATGAGAATTCAAGCTCTACAAGCCACATGGAGGATGATGAAGCCGTTTGAGGCCTTTGGAGGCTCCTACAAGCCACACAAGATGGCTTACAACATATGGAAGGTATCTTAGGCAAGGCTTGGGCAAGAAAGAAATCCAACGCTCAAAAGTGGCTAGATGTGCAAAGGGGTAGAAATGCAAAAGTGGACAAACATGCAAATAAGGGACATACATGCAAATGGTCTCAATTGCAAGCTTTGAGGATTGGATGATGGCTATTTGTGCAAGGGAGAGACATTTCGGATTCCAAGCCAACATCCAACTAGCCAAACAAGGCCTTTGCCTCATTAAGGGCAAATATGTAATAACTAGCTTTCTTCTATTTTCTAGGAGTATAAGTATTAGACTTAGCCCTCATTTTACACTTAGACTTTGATGATGAATATTTGAGAGATACTCATATTTTGAGTGATAGATTGTTAGGTAGATTCTAGGGCTATTTTAGTCAATATGATGGTGGAATCCAATGTCAGTTCTGAACCTTTATGCCCATTGATATTTATGAAGAGATTGCCATTTGTGGATTCAAATCAATCTCTTGCCTTTGAAAGTAAATAGAGTGGTTCTTTTAGATCGTATTCAATCGGGAAGGGTCTAAGTTTAATATACTTAGGTTTGTCCATAAATTCGTCCTAATTAGTCTTACTTTTATCCTCTGTTCCTCATCCCCTTTTCTTCGTATCTTTAAATTTCGCGTTTTTGGATTAAATTCGTTCTTCCCCAATTCGATTCGTATCATGATGATACATTTATGGGGAAGGGGTGTTTTGAAAAGGAAAGTGATACTTGTTTAGGAACTAACTCTTCCGAGTGTTACCGAATATTAGTACCATGTTAATCTTTGTTTTTAACTTAATAGCGAAGCTACATTGAGGACACCCTGAGTTGTTGTTTTGTGTGACACCTTTCTTTATTGTCTTTTTGCATATAATGACATTCGTGATCTTTTTGGGAGTGCATCTTATGTGGGGCGGAGTCCTATTGGGGAACGTAGTTTTACCTTGACCGTGATATGTGGGTATTTTTCCCTTTTGACCCCGGTGAAGCTCTAAATTTGTGTGATTGGTATCATTTGAAAATTGAGGATCATTTGTGTGTCGTGCCCAGTTGGTATATTGAACCCATTGGTTCCTTTAGAATATCCTCATTTCTTGATCTTTGGGATAGCCAAGTCCTTAGTGCTCTACTTGAGAGCTTATTTTTCATGAAAATGGTTGATACTTGTCTATATCACAAATTCGTGTTTACTTGGCTTGGTGGTAGATTGGTTCACTCTAACACTAACCCTCATCCTTTGAGGACTTGATTTTTGTTTGTCTCCTTTATGGTGTTGCAAGGTATAGATTCGATGACGAATCCTTTTCAAGAAAGGGAGAATGATACGAGCTGAGTTGCCTCAAGGACATTTAGAGAACCGTCCCGGGGATTCCAAGTGTGGATGATAGCATGTGAAGGTCAAACGGAGATGAATGGGCATTGAAGTGGCCAAATGAGTGAAGGATGGCTATGCTTGCAAAAGAGGCCACTTCATAAATTTAAGACTTTCATCTTCAAAGGAAGACTAGCCAAACAAGGCCCTTACTTCATTAAGAGTAGAATTGTAACAGCATAGTTGTCTTCCTTATTTTCCTGGTATAAATAGTAGGCTAAACATTTCATTACTTAGCTTTTGATGAATTGATTAATATTTTGAGTGTTTGAATGTTGTCTCTAGAGAGCGAAACTTAAGAGAGGCTTTGGAATAAGCTCTTGTTGATTCTTGTTGTTGAGAGGATTGGTTGCTTGGGAATTAAATTCCCTTGAGGTCATCCTAAGAGATTAGATGCTTAATAGTGTGTAATTAGGAGGTCTTAACTACTCTAGAGTTTTGGTTGCCTAATTGTGCCTATTTTTGTGTCAATCTATCTTTTCTTTTCCTTGTCATTTTATTATTTTCGCGTTTCTGTTCTTGCATCAAGAGATCTCAACATCATTTTGTTTCAGCGTCACTAGATTTCTTTAAGAGATGGAAGGGTAAAGTACTTTTCTATTTACTCATCTCAAGCAGAGAAAAGGTAAAAAAAACTTTTTACCAAATACTGTTCATAAATAAAGTGAGAGTATTATTTTTCATGAAAATATATTTCCATTAAACTCTGGAAATAGTGCGGGTGAGAAGATATAAATATTTTGGCATGGAAAGTTTGTTAATGCCTGATTAAAAATGAGTTAAGAAAAAATTGTGACAAGTGTATATATATTAGTCTTAAAAAATTCACATGTTATTTTTTGCTTCAATGTTGATCAATTGTTGATCTTCGGCTCTAATATTGATGTTGTTAAATAAACTACAAATATGTTCAGCAACATTTTTGACATGAGGTATTTGAGTGATGCAAATTTCATTTTTGGAATGAAAAATATTATAAACATGAGATAAAAAATTTCTTGACCAGTCACATTGTGTTGAAAAAAATTGTGAGTGCAACTTCTTTTGATTAAAATGTGTGAAAATGATGTGATAAATAAAAAAGAAGTATGCTAGCCTATTCGGAAATATGAGATATGTGACTGATTGCACTTGGCCTAATATTGTGTATGCAGTAAAAGTACTAAGTAGGTACAAGTAAGTGAGGTATATTTACTCGGTACCAAATTTGTGACTTGTTTTATAAAAAGTATTATGTTGTACTCAAAGGCTTTTAAAAACAGATAAGAATACTTGGTGCTATTTGTTGAAAAAATATTATTACTAACTCTACCATGGAGGCTTTGAGAAATCAATCCTCTAACTTTGATTTATTGTGATAGCAATAATATTATTGGTAGAGTTTAATACCGTTATCACAACAATAATTTAGACCCATGAGGAGAACGTATAATACTACGAGATTATTTGTGAAAAGTGGTATACCATAAATATTATTGATTGTGTAAATTTGTGATAATCTTGCATTTATAGACAAAGGCCTTTGCAAGAGAGGTACGAAGCACATCGAGGGGATGAGAGATTAAAGCCCGAAAATTTCTAAGTCATGTATGAAAACCCAACTGGGACTAGAGATACTACAACCAGGTTCAATGGGAAAACGAATCGAATGATGACTTGTTGTTAAAATGCACTATTTTATTTATTCCCTCCTCCCTATGGTGTGAGTGCATTATTCCGTAATGATTTGTGGAGGTTGAGTATATGAACTCTTAATGAAAATCTGTAGCTCGTATGAGTGGGGTATTAAAATTATAGGAGCACTCTTGATAGAATTTCACCTATATGAGTGTGGAGATGGGCCGCTTCCTATGAGAATTGGACTTGTTCTCAAAAGCACTCATGAAAACCGGGATAACACAAGGCCGTAATGTGCTGGCTAATAAAGCTTATGTCAAAACCTTAATTATTATGTGTAGGCAGTGATTCTTTATTTCACTTAAGTAGTCATAGTTCAATGCAGAGCACACTACTGACTTTGGAGGAGAGATCACTGTTTTACTAAATGGAGGTTCAATGCAGAGCACACCTTCATTATGCATAATAATCTCCCTTCAACTAAATTGATGAACTCTCTTATTGCAATATTAAAATGAGTAGGAGAATGTTGGAGTTATGAGTACATTTTAATACTAAAATTAATATATTGAGGTGCATGTATTAGTGAGGATAAAGTGGTCATTTATTCTTGCATTATCTCCTACTAATTGCCCCACTAAGCCTCAAATAATCAACCATTTTCTTGACATTTATTTGTTGAAGAAATTCTACACCTATATAAAGGAGGCTTTCTTCCTTGTGTTGAGTAGATGAAAAATAGATGAGAAATGGATCAGAAATATTTTATGTTGTGTTTAAATTTCGAGGTTGGTGTGTAGAGAAAGAGATAGTTGAGAGAAAGATAAATACTCTAACTCTCCAAATTAGTCACTACAAAAGAGAGTAATTTTATGTTGAAGGAAGGTATTCGTATGGTGGAGCTTTGAACTCTTCAACTAGTCCGGAGTTGTTTGAGTCACAGGACGTTGACGGACTGTTGTATCCTTAAGGGGACAAGTCAGAGTTGTACTGCTGGACCGGTGAAGATTATGCCGCAGTGGGCTTGAATCTCCTTAAATAGAGCGAGATATCCGCGCCTTGAATATTAATTCATTCATTTTATTTTTCAACTGTAATTTTTTGTAATTTGTGGTATATTCACCGAACATATTCTATTGCTTTCAAAAGGAAGTCTAAATATCATCCCTTTAGCTAGTACGTGTTCTTAAAGAACTCATTCCCAAATCAGTGAATTTACAAGAACTTTAGTAAACAACATCTAGCCATCAATTAATCTATCAACTAAACATCATCAAAAGAGAATCGGAATATGAATCGTGTACATCCATTAGAGCCCATTTGTTCCAATACAATTAAATAGTTCATCCTCGAACAAAAGCAGACTTGTCCAAAACTACTTAACAGCTTTACAAAAATTACAACAAAACTGACGAGAATTGAATAGTCTTACTGCTTCAATTTTCCATCACGCTTCTGACTTTGGGCGCGTACATAGAGTAGACAAGGACTTGCCTCTTGGCTACCTCAAGTTGGGACTTCCCCTCAGAGAATGCAGCGGTGACCCTAGACGACTCTGAAAGTTGTTTGTCTCGAGGAAACCCATCGATTGTTTGGCACTTACTATATTCCATTATGTTGTAATCAGAGAATTCATGTGGCGTCCTTAACAGATAACGTAAGAGAGACAGAATTTGTACTCGGAAGAGAGACAGAACTTGTACGCGCCGTCCAATAGAAATTTCTTTTTCAAGACACGAAGCTGACATCCAACATTCTCAAGTACACTTTTGGATGAAGGCAAATGAAATGATTCAAGTATGCAGACAGAAAATGAAACCAAAAATCATCAAGCATTTTACTCTTGCAACAAAAAAGAAAATGCGAGGAAGAGGGGCAAAAATAACAAATATACCAAGTCCAGTGAGCTATGTACAAGGAATCTGTTATCCAATATAGGTTTTGTAAGTATTTAGTACGAGCACGTACACTTTTTGTTAAACTTTCGTGTATTTGGGAGGGTTTTCACGACATACCTATACCAATATCACACCCTGTTTGATACAAGTATAGCAAGGCAACTGAAGGGTTCATGTAGTAGAGCTATAGAGCTGTTTGCTGTTGTTGAATCACTAGGACAGAAGCCCTTGTCTTTAGATCCTTTGAGGCAAGCATGTCACCAATGACTCCTAACTCTGGGATTTCACTCCATTCTTCAAGTCCTGCTGTTAGAGGAGAATGTGTATTGTCTCGTCGCCCTGTTATTATAAGGTCATAATCGTCCACTAACGAACGAACTAATAATGCTGTCTCTGTTGTTTCATTCACGTGATGCTCGATATAGTGCACATTTTCCCAACTACTTCGGCTATGTTTCCAATCACCTATAATATCCAAATCAAGAACTTGATCGATATCTTTCTTGGAAATTAACCGTATCACTGTGAGGCTAATGGTCCCACTAATAGCCATTCGTTTAGCAAACGTTAATGCTTCTTCATCGTCATTTCCTCCTAGAAATAATATAGCAACAGAATATACATTCTCTGATGAACGGACAGAGCTGGAACGTCGCAACTGGCCTCGATCAACAAGGATTCCAACAGAACAAGGAGCTCTTTCAAGAACACTAGAGTTCAAAGTTCTCAAGATGTGGTCTTCAACTTCTACTGATCCATCCACGGCCCATTTTCGATGAAAGGGCAATATAATGATGGATGCAAGGACATCAAGGGCAAGGGTACATATATCCTCATGCATTAGATTGCACGGGGAGATAGCTGTAAAGGCCTGAATGGTCACAGCTCCATAGTTGTTCCGTTCATACCCCTGGAAAGCAAGAATGACATTTTCCGAATAAGATACATCAGAAATGGCCTTTGTCTGAACTTGGTGAGAGATGAAAACAGAAGATGCTCGACCTCGTAGCTCTATAAGGTGGAGAACATTGGCAACTATAGGGAAATCCCTAGTGGGATTAGATTTCTCCAGTAGTCTAAGTATAGCAGCAGTGTTATCCTGATTATGGATGCAAACAAGTATGGGTAACTTCTTGTTGGAGTTCCTTAAGTTTCTTCTTTGATATCCGGCATATTTCCTAGATGGATCATAAAGCCATCTCACCATGATTTGCACAAATATTGCTGTAACAGCTGTTGCTATAACCATAAAAGCAAAACTCGCCTGATTGATAATCTGCAAAACATAACCGAACACAGCAACTTTCATTTATTGTTTAAAGAATCCATAACTAAGGTGTTCAAGTCTCTTCATTACTTACCTTAGTATCTCTTAGAAAGCTATAGATAGCCAAGTCGACGACGCCTCTTGTAGACATGATGAGGCTGATTGCTGCAGCATCATTTAAAGGCATTTTGCAATATAGCATGGGAAGTAAACATGCTAGGATTTTGGATATACTTGCGACACAAATTAGGATAATATTGGCAAATGTATAAGAAGAAGAGGGATTTATGGCAGAGAGATTTGTTCTTAATGACATTAGACTAACAAAAATAGGCAACAGAAAGCCAGAGGCAAATGGATCAAGTTTATCTACTAGAGTAGATCCTAAAGGGGGTCCCTCAGGTACGGCCAATCCAAATATTAAAGGACCTACAAGAACTGTTTGTTCAAACCAGTCAGAGAAGATACCAGAAAGTAATACGGCAAGAACAATTAGCAATATGTAAACGTCTTTAACAGGCTTCCCTTCAGGGGTCCTTTTGACTACCCATATCATTAGTGGCCTAAAGACAAAAATAACCACAATAATGAAAAAAATTAAAAGTATCGCATCCTTGATTGCTCTTTCCAGTGGATTCCTTGCACCTATATAAACTAGAACGCCAGTTGCGTTGATAGTGAGCCCAAATAAGTCACTAATAAGTGCTGAAGAGAGTGCTAATCGCCCAAGTTCTGAATTAAGAAGTCCGAGATCCTTAAGGAGGAAAGAGATGACAGGAAATGACGTCCTAGCAATAGTTATCACTTCAATATGAGGGGAGAGTGTTGGGACGCCTTCTTGAAAGAAAGAGCTTGATAATGCAAATATGGTTATCATACCGGTTACCAAAGGAACTATGTGATTAAGAACACCTATTACTAGTGCCCTCCTTCCTAATTTCCTTGTCATGCTAGTGTCCATTTTCACACCACTTAGAAACAGGAAAAGTAGGTAACCGAAAGTTGACAGTGCACCAAGAATTGATTGACTTGGAAGAGGAAACAAGGTTTCTTGGTAAGTCTTATAACGCCCAAGCAAAGTAGATCCAAGAATTAGCCCCGCCTATAAACACAAAAATAAATCAGTTATACCGAGACATAATATAATTAAGCATTTAAAAGATTGCTTAAGCTTTTAGATGAGAGGGTCACACACTTCAACATGGTATGAGAACAAACAAAGATCATAGTTCATATCTCACTGACAACCAAAATGCAAAAATCATTTCGACGTGTTTGAATCAAGAAAAAGAATCAGGTCCACACGCGACAAAGGGGCCTACGAGGACCACTGGATTAGAATCAAAGCGTACATCATCATGATATAATCCTAATCTGTTTCCACTAATGAATTAAAAACATGATATAATTGAAAGGAAGTGTAAAAGAGAGGTTGTAGGACATACAAAGATTTCAGAAGCAAGCTTGGGAAATCCAAGGCGCTTGAGAGGAATATGAAAAAGTTGGGTGACAATATACATAATGAGTATTTGAAATTCAATAGTTGGGACTGAATAAATCCAGGGAGTGGACCCTTTCCGAAAGAATCCAAGTGAAAATCCTCTTGGAGGGAATGATACACATTGAAGAACCTTTTGTGTAGAGATGGATTCTTTGGAATTGCTCATTTTTGCAAACTAAATAATTAATTGTACACATAATACCACCTTCACCTTGGGAAGAAATTAAAAGGGTTTTGTTTTTCTCTAGCTTTTTTGTTATGTACCTGACATGCCTAGGGCTATGACAAGTTTGCAGAATTTTAAGGAAAGTGGAGGTCACAGTTAGTTAACTGATTTGCAGATGACCAGTTATACATATGTGTTTTACATTACTCCAATTTTATCGGATGTTTCCATCAAACCGACAATTTAGTTACTCAGTTTCCTCTTTGTCAATTGTATTGTCATCTTCTTTTGGAAAGACAATATTAAAAGAGCCTTATGTTATTTTGCATAAGAATTTTTGCATTATCCAATTAAGTTGAATTGTAATAATAAATAATACTCATGATATTGTAGCTAGATTAATATGTTATCTGTATGTGTTCAAAGCAGTAATTTAACAAAGCTAGTTTCTGTTTGAAGAAATCAAAAACAAAGAACAACAATAAAAAAAATAAAAAAAAAAATAAAAAAAAAAAGATTTAAGGACAGAAATGTAGAAGAATCAGAATATTTTCGAGCCCATAAGTTTTTGGTGTGTCCTTAAAAAATTTAACCCCCTTACAGTTGCCAAGGTTAATGGATTAATTCCTCTGAAGATAGAACAAAAAACTATTCTACAATAGCGGCAATGCAAATTGCAGAACTTCAGCGAACTCAAATGGCGGTAAGAACACGACACTTACGCTTTTGTTTTGGAGAAACAATGCAAAGAAGAGGGGAAACTTTAGAATTTTTCAGTGTCTAAACTCTGAGGCAAGACCTCTGAATTTATAAGAAGTGAAAGGGTGAGATGAAGAGGTACAATCCAGAAGGTGTCTCTTCCATTTCCCATTAACACCTTTTAAAAAACCCAACAAAATAAACTTGTTTACCCCTAAATCTATTACTTAGGATAACAATTGAATTTATATTTGAAGGTCAAAGGTACGCAGATTATAAAGACCAAATATTAATTTCTTGTATTAAATGACTTGCTTGCAAAAATAATTGAAATAAAGAATAAGAATAACGAATTGTGAAGCAATAAGTTAAAAGAGCAAAGTAGATCTTATTGAGTTGTGTCCGGCGATACTGTTATAGCCCGTACTTTGTACGTTTGGATATTTCGAAGTCGTCGTGGGAAGTTAAGGACGAGATCATTTTCAAAAATCATTTTGATATACGAGTTGTTATAAATATAATTTATGACCATTATTAGTATGGGAATATTGTGAGAGGTTGAGGGCGAAAAAGGAAAATTCGCAAAATGGTTCATGGAAATATTTAAAAAGGCTAGGGGCAAAATGGTCATTTCACGGAATTCAACAAAATTCCAAAAGGGGCCATATTGGCCATGTGAAGGAAAAAGAATGGAAAAAGGATGACTAAAATAATAAGTCATCTTTTAAAAAAAAAATAATAGAATAAAAGAAAGAAAACTCTAGAAAAATGAAAAGGAAAAGAAAGAAAAATCTAGAGAGAGGGGCATGTGCCCCTCACATGCATGAGAATTATATGTACATATATATATATTTGTTCATCTTTTAATGGAAGACAAAGCAAAAAAAAAAAGAGAAAGAAGGAGGAGAAACCATAGGCCTATTCGGCCATGGTGAAGAAAAATGGGCTATGGGAAATCTTGTCCCAAAAATTATTTTCTTCATGTATTCCCACTAATTCGAGGGTCCTCTACAACATGGTGTAATTATTTCGGAAGATAAGTCGTTCGTTCCATTGATTTAACACTTGAGTCAAGTGAAGAAGTTGAGAGAAAAAGGTAACATTCAATCCCTTTTTATATGTTATGGAGGGTTCATATATGTTGTAGGGTGTAGAAAAGGATAAAACTCATGAGAATATGGAAGCTTGCATGATGGTGCATATATATGCATGTGGCCGTATAGCATTGTGTTGATGGAAAAGGTTGATCAAATTTTATTTGTTATGTTAATTGTGTTGTTGTGGCCTTGTAATGTAAATGAAAATATGGATACTAGGTTGTGGCCGTGTGTGGTGTAGTTTAGTAGTGTATGGTGTGTGTGTGTGTGTGTTGTAAAAGATTAGGCTAATTTCATGTAGCAAGTTGGTTGTTGTAGTGTATGGAAAAAGATGGAAATTTATGAAAATGGGAGTGTGGTTATTATGGCCGAGAATGGTAGTGTGTTGGTAAGCGATGACGAATTAATTTCATTTGACATTCTAGTTGGTGTCGTCGTGAATTTTATGATGCTAAATGAAGATTTAATGTCTTGAGGGGAAATGAAAATCGTTTGTGGATTATGGGACAAGTTAATGCAATATGCTTCCTTATGTTTACATAAATGATGTAGCTAACGTATGATGTTGAATATGGCAAGGGATGTAGTTAGTGTTGTTCTTGGGTTGGGAGACAATTTCGGGTGAGTTTGGTATTTGGTGGGAATTGTTGGAATGTTATGTAACTTGTTGGAAATGCTCTTGATTATGTTTAAATGATTGTAAATTAGTAAATAAATACATAAGTGTTGATATGGAGTTGAATGGATATAGTCGGATTGGAAGTTGAGGTGGTGTATAGAAATGAAGATTTCCTATGTTAGAATGCGTTTTGGTGTGATTTTGATGATTATTGTTATTGTTGTGGTTGTTGTTGTTGATATTCTGGCGAGCCATATTCTCGGGACGGAGTAATTCTGAGAGGAGATCTTTGCCCAAATTTTTGTAGACAAGTGAAGAATGGAAGATTTGAAAGCAAAAAGTCTACTATTGACAATTGGTAAACATGACCATTTGCAAATTCTGGGCGAAACGGGATTCGAGATTGAACGAGCATAAGACGTCCGAAAGGTATGTAAGGCTTACCCTTTTCCTTCTTTGGCATGTCCTAGATGTAATAAGCTTAAATACGTGCTTCGGGGATCACTCCAACTCTAGAAGTCCGAGGTTGAATTTAGTTACTATTCATTCAATAGAATTGAACTAACTAATTTACGCTTTATTGTAAAGAAATGTCCAAACATCCGTAACTTTTGAAAACGAAAGTGGAATGCTTTGAAATCTTCGAGATAGTCTAATAAGACGTAATGACCATGTTTTTACGTTCGTTACCCGACTTGACCTGAGGTGGGCCCACAATCCCCGAGACCTAAATTGTGCTATTCTATTTGTCTTATTTCCGTAAGATAACTAAGGAAACCTTTGACTTTCGTTACCGAATTTAATATAAGTATCTGGTAACTTGGATAGGAGCATTTTGGTCTGACTATCCGGATATAAACACTTCGACACGAATGATCTGATATGAATAGTTTGATATAAGTACTCTGATGTAAGTACTCTGAAATAGAAATTCTGATATAAGTATTCGGATATAAGTGTTGTGGCATAAGTATTTGATACAAGTATTTTGATATGAACATTCTCTGTAAGCTTTAATGTTCCTTATACACGATCCTGGATCGCTTGAAAAGTCCGAAGAGGTTTAAACAAATGTCCATAACTTTTTACGATGCTAATTCGGAAGGACCCGAAACTTATGTTTCCGATCTTCATATGTCGGTAAGTGTACGTATCCATCGAGTCCGGATTTATATGCATATGGTTTCACATGACTACCGCTCGTGCGTGGCTCAATGTATCTTTCACCGAGTCCCGGCCGGGCATGTTATGTTCTCGTGCGTACTATGGTATGATTCGATTCACCGAGTCCCGGCCGGACATGTTATCGTGCTCTTCTTCGCATTATTCACCGAGTCCCTCGTACTTGCGGGCGGGACACGTTATCGCGTGTATGTTTATGATGGTATGGGGATGGCGGCCGACGATGGCATTTGATATTATCCACCGAGACCCACGAGTAGGGCGGACACGTTATGTATATTTGGTACGATTCGATCTGCATGATTCTACATTACCGAGTCCCTTAACAAAGGGCCGGGACACGTTATTTGCATATTTGACATACGAGTCCGTTATATATGATTCTATTCACCGAGTCCCTTATCGAGGGCCGGACACATTTTATGCATATGCGGTGTATAATATCATCTGAGCACTCCGTGCATTCTGTATTCTGTCCGATATATGTCAGTATCCGAACATTCTGTATGTTCTGTGGTTTGTCCGTTATATGATACAATCTGTCCGATACATTTCTGTACGTCTGATTCTGATTACGAGTCTGTCCGACACAGCTCTGTACGTCTGACTCTGATTATGGGTCTGTTCGATATAGCTCTGTATGTCTACGTCCGATACATGGCCTTGTCTGAGCATTCTGTACGTTCTGTACTCCGTCTGACGTGTGACATCTCCGGCACTCGTATTTTACCTCTCCGGACATGCGATCTGTGATTGTAAAATAAGCATTTTGGTACTGTGGTTGACCTACTTACTTTCGGTACCTTTTTTGGCATATGAGATGGGTATGTATGGAATGTGTCTGAAAGGTAAGCGTACGTATTCTGAGTAGTGTGTGTACCTTGACAGTTCTGTCTGTTCAGTTATAGTTCTGTTACTCTGTATTGCATGCCTTACATGCTCAGTACATTTTCGTCTTACCCACCGGCTTCGGGGGCGCTTTCGTACCGCGCGGTATCCCGGATGGTTTGAAGCTATTATAGAAGATGTTCCGGCGGAGATGGCAAGCTCCATTTTCCGAGTCTTTATAGAGTCGAGTTTGTCCGTTATGATTTCCGGATCTGTGTTAGAGACTTTGCGGACGAGGCGTCGTGGGTGTTGGTTGTCGGTCTGGCGGCTCGCGGCCAAATTTTCGATACGTCATATGTGATTGGTTTTGTTTGACTACCGAATTTATGTAATTTGAAAGCAACGAAAATAATTATCTCTGAAAGTTATATTTTGCATTTTATCTTTATTTGAAAAATTTATGTGCGTAATAAGAGTCTGTGGGTTCGCTCGGCTCCGGATGTGGGGTCGGGTGCCCATCACACCCTAATGAGGTTAGGGTGTGACAGATACTGTCAGGCAGCGTCATCGGAAAAGTAAGAACTTGAGCACTTTGTTACAATTGAGAGCTTTTATAGTGTTTGTGATCATAAAAATCTTATGGGTTACAAGTGAAGAAAGGGGTGTATTTATAGTATAAACCCTATGTAACGGCTGGCGTGTTTCAAGCCTCTCATAATGATCATTATCTACACGTTGGAACAGTTATGTACGTGATTGTACGATTACTGGAGTGAATCCCACATTTGACAGAAACAATTACTGGATAAAGCTTATCTTGACTGGCCGCTAATGAACTAGCGGTCATGCTATTCCAGAGCTAGGTTAGCTAGCATTGTTGTACTGAGTCTTGGGCGGACCAAGATCTTACTCGGTTGCGACCTTGTCTACTTTGGCTGGAACCGTACCTGTTGAATTGCATCTGACTAAGCTTTGATCGCCACGTGTCATCTCTTGATATGTCCATCTGTCAAATCTATATATGTACCTATACATATAGTCCCCTCACTTTTCGAGTATTCGATGAATTATGACCGGGAAGTGAATTTTTTTTACAGTTTTGACGATAAAAGAGATGAAAAGACATATAATGTAAATGAAGTGACATGTGCCTCCTTGCGTTAAATGTCTGGGACACGTGACAAAGTGTGAATGGACCAAGTTTTACCACAAGTTACCAAGGTAATGATTAATATTTAGTCTCTGAACCCTTACATATATACTCTTCGTCTTCTTCTTCTTCTCTTTCACTTCCCATTTTCTGATTTCTCGAGAACTCGACTCTATTCTTCTTATACTTTGCGGACACTTAAGGTGTCTCTTCTGTCATTTATTATAAGTTTATCTAAGAACTTCATTGGGTTGCTTAGTATTTCATATTTAAGAAAAAAATAGAAATATTGAGAATGTTCACTCGATCAAGTTAAGTCATTGAGTGTCGTTCACAATCGTCCTAAAATCGGGTCGCGACATTAACAATCTTTCCCCCTAATACTAGTACAGTAGTACTACATAAAAAGAATATGCTTGGTATTTACATGAAACACAATTAACTTAATATATTCATTAGCTTATTGTAATGCATTTTAATTGGCAAATAAATATTGATTTAAGGTCTGTTTGGAAAACCATAGTGTAATTGAATTTGGTGTAAGTAATTATTGAGTTAATAATATACTTAACAATTATAAAATTTTATTTATTTATGATAATATAATTAACGGAAAGGGGCCAAATATATCCTTTGTTATACTTTGTCTCCAAATATACGCCTCCCGTTATACTTTGGGTCTAAATATACCCCTTCTCCGTTAAAATTGTCCAAGGTGGATACTAGAACTGATGTGGCACTGAGGTGGATGCCACGTGGCATGCCACCTCACCACCCAACCCATTTACTTCTCTCTTTTCCTTCTTCCCAACACTATCATCTCCTCTCCCTTCACAATCACTGTCACCATTAGCACTACCATCTCCACCTTTACTCCTTCTCTTTTTGCTCAATTATATATACAATTTATATCATCACAACCATCTTAACCTTGCAAATTACACGAACCAAATCCACAACCAATGTACGAAACAATTAGTATATTCCCTAAGGTAAACCCAATATGACCTATCTCTCCACATAACAAAAGATAGAAAAAAAATCAATAGAAATCAATCCTATAAATTTCCTGCATAACAATTAACTGAACTTTAACAAATGATACAATCCAAAACTCATATTTTTCTCTTCAGCAACTTCATCCATATCTCATAAAGATCCGAAATGAATAACTCAACCCTTTGCTTGCTACTATTTGTGCTGAGCAAGAGCTTGGGCTACGTCAAGTTAAGCCGTTGCACGCTAGCAGTTACTCTTCAGAGATATGGAACTCCAAGCCGATCAACAGGCAAGTGCTTTCATGAATGAAATGCGGTAAACCAATCAATCTTTTCGTTACATATCGGGGACAGGGAACCAGCCCAGCGAACTCGATTTCCCGAAGAAAAGAGAGGGCGCTCTTCTAATATTTAGCTCCTAAGCTTTAGCAACAAATTATTTTTCTTAAGCAGTAAAATCAGTCATTACTCGAAAATCATCAACTCGCCCCCCCCCCCCAAAACCAAGAATAAATACTGACAAATTAAATTCTGTTGCTAGTGACAAGAATCAAGCAGTGGAGTTAGGCATTAAAAATGAACATACTGTCCTAATTATCAATTAGCAGAGGGAGAGGGAGTGAAGGTGGAGATGGTGGTGCTAATGGTGGCAGTGATTGTGAAGGGAGAGGAGATGGTAGAGGTGCGAGAAGGGGAAGATAGGGGTAAATGAGTTGAGTGGTGAGGTGGCATGTCACGTGGCGTCCATTTCAGTGCCACGTCAGATCTGGTATTCACCGTGGACAATTTTAACGGAGGAGGGGTATATTTAGACCCAAAGTATAACGGGAGAGGTATATTTTGATTTAAAATATAACTAAGGGTATATTTGGCTCTTTTCCAACTGTATAGGGGTATATTTGGCCCTTTTCCGTATAATTAAAGTGTAATACCGCCTCTGGGGCAGCTATGCAACTATTTTCCGTAGGCAGAATATGTGAAAAGTGTGCAGTTGGTCTTGAACCAAATGCACAAACTTGTAAATTCTATTGATCCAACAAGAAAGAGGGCAGAAACTTGCTGTGTCACGGAAAAACAAGTTCATTTCCCTTTTTGCTAGTATATTTCACTATTTATAGACATCTCCTTCCTACTGTCAATCTCCTGGACCTAAACCCATCCCCAAAAGAAAGATTGGGGGGGGGGGGGGGCAGTGGGGTTTGGTGAGATGAGCTCATCACCAAGTCGATCTCGAGGAGAGCAAAGGCCACGGAATTTTGACACAGAAGCGAAGAGGATGTGTTGGGCTAAGGCTGAGACTGTACCTGGTCGACATCCTGAACGCTGGCGCAAAGATTCCGCTGGTAACGTTGTCTGCAAACGCTTCTTCAATTGTCAAGGTTGTCTTTGCTTTGAGTATGACCACATCATTCCCTTCTCCAAAGGTACCTACTACCTATTACTTTTCCTGAGATTCCTGTTTCTGTTTTCTCTTGTTTCCTTTATTTTTAGCTGTCTACATCACACCCTTGAGTACATGCTTTGTGCACACAGACGAATCTAGAACATGGGTGCGCACCATTCGAAAAAAAGAAGGAAAAAAAGTATTAAGTGGGAATTGACCCCTAGTCCTCTAGCTAAATATCAACCTTCAACAAAGTGCATCATTTGTAGCATGGGTGCCAGCAGATAATGTTATACCAATTTTAAGAAAATATATACATAAAATACCTAGTTTTATGGAGAGACCACGGGTTCACATGCCTCAAATTTAATATATAAATTCGCCCCTGTTTGTGCACCAGGCTGCCCTTTTTATTTGATTCAGTATGGTAGCCGAAACAACTAGTTTGTTCATGAACATTCTATCATCAAACTTATGATTGAGGATTAATTGATTGTTTATTACTCTTTAAGTGAATTAGTATTTCACAAAAGATATGAAATAGACTTGGAGTTGATAGATAGGATTCCTATAGTCAATTCCAGCTAGTTTGGAGTTGAGGCTTTGTTGATTTTAGGTAAAAAGTGCAAATTCGCCTCTAGCCTTTGTGGTTTGGCTTAAATATGCTCTTTGTTAACCTAACGAGCCACGGTAAAAATCATCTCATTTGCCCCTCAGTAACCGTTGAAAAATTGGTCTGATTTAGTTGACATGGTGCAAGCCATGTAGGGGTGTATTTGATCTTTTCAACTGTTCAGAGGTATACTTGGACCACTAGCACCAGCACCACCAAAAAGAATTTCCTACCATTCTCTCACAAATACAACACCCCAAACACTTTGAGCCACTGCCAAAGCCACAAAAAACAAGCCCAACCCACCACTGCAATGCCACTGTCGAACCACCACCTCCACTATGAACGACTGCCATTAACTCTCCTTTTTCGAGATCTATAGCCCTAAACAAAGCGCCCACCAAATATCAAAAAGAAATTGCTATAAAAATCAAATCTAGAATGGATAACAAGCCCTCAACTAGGAAAATCCTCAAAGCCACAATGCTACTTTCAATTAATTCAACACTTTGACCTCGCCTCCAAACCAATCCCCTTGCTGGAAATGACAATACAACCAAAAAAATTCAAAGATGTGGTGGATTTTGATGGAGAAAGCATTGGGAAAAGAAGATGGGGTGTTCAGGTGCGATAAGAAAAATGGAGCTAGGCAGCTATTGTGGTTTTAGTGGTGTTGAAGAGATAATTAGGTAAATAAAAGTGTGCTCTCTCTAACCGCTTAAGTCTTTAGATGTTACAGTCTCATACTTAAACACGGCATCAAAGCAAGCAGAGGTCTTAGGTTCGAGTCTCATTGCTATCCATTATTTGATAAGAATATTTACGTGTTTGACCCATGTAAAAGAATCAGGCCTGAATGTAGGGGGGCATGTTGAAGAGATAATAAAGTAAATAAAAGTGTGTTCTCTGTAACAACTTAAGCTTGTAGATGAGATGACCACACACTTCAACAAGAGGGGATCATGAAAGGTTGAGGGGGGTTTTGGTGTATTGTTTAGTAACAAAAATACAAAGGGCAAAAATGGTGGTTTATAATGGCAACGGGTATGAGAAGGGTTGAAAAAGGAAGAGGTGTGGCGGGAATTTTGAGGTGAAAGTGGCAATGAAGATGGTGGCGTAGTGGTCTTCCCTTTGAGAGTGTTGCTAATAGGGACAGTGTTAAAGCCGAGTGCCTGTCTCGAGGAACATAATTTGTGTAGTGTGCTAGTTGAGTGGAATGTGTGTGGAGTTTATCGTGGGGAAGGGGTTATTTACATGGTGTAAGTAGCACACATTGAATATAAAATGCTAGAAGGTCGCTTGAGATGGTTTGGGCATGTTCTGCGTTGACCTATAGATGCACCGGTTCGTTAGTGGGAAACTATGGTAAGTGAAGGTGTTAAAAGGGGATGGGGTTAACCCAAAATTAGATGAAAGGAAGTGGTCTTAAAAGACTTGCAAATGTATAGGTATCAATACAGAATTAGTTAAAGATAGGGCTCAATGGAAGAAAAAGATTCATATAGGTGATAGCTACTAATTGACGATAGGTTTAGACTTGTTATGAAACTATTACTCATTATTATTATTATTGTTGTTGTTGTTGTTTATAATATATATATTCAACTTATTTTCACTTTTATTTTATTTAGTATGATGATGATATGATATGAGCTTAAATGAAGAAATGAGAATTCATATGACCGAACTCAACTTGTTTGGGACTGAGGCGTAGTAGTTGTTGTAAAGATGTTGAAAGTGGTTAATCTTTTAGCATGGTAAAAATGGGTGATGAAGATGGGTCGAAGATAAGAGATGGAGAGGCCTGGATTTGCTAAAGAAGATTGTGAAGACTGTAAGAGGGTTGTAGTGTATTGATAATGGAGAGTGTATGTGGGTTGAATTGTTGTTGCGTGGTGTTTTTGGTGGTGGTGGTGAAGGGGGATGAAATGGAGGTAGTGGTAAAAGAAGAAGGGGAGGGAGAATGGGTGGGTGGGTTTGGTTAATTTGTTTGTGTTGCGGAAGAGAATGGTGGTGGTGAGGGTGGCGGAAGAAGGGCGGAGAGGGAAGGGGAGGGGTGGGGAGGAAGAAGTGGTATGGGTTTTGTTAATTTTGTCTATGTGGCAGCTACATGGATTCCAATGTGGCAAGATGCGAAATCAACTGCATCTGTCCATCTTGGAGATCCATCAGTGAGGCGCATATTTGAGATGATATTGATGGTGCGGGGTATCTATGAGCCGATAGGTTAGCAGAGAGTTTATTTGAGCCAAATCACAAACTATAAGAGCAAATTTGGACCTTTCCCTTTAATTTTATTATTGCCAACGTGAGTCCTTGTTGCCCTAATGAAAGAAAGTGAGTCGGAATAGAGCTGAATTAATACATATATCTCATATAGTCGACCCAACTAACTTTGAATTGGGGTTTTAATTGATTTTATTATTGCCAAAGATAATCATTATAGCCCAAGTGAAATGAATAAGCCCAAATATAGTGGAGTTGAATATGGATATAGAAAATACATAGAGCCAATCCCAACTAGTTTGGAATTGAGGGGTAGTTGATTCCTAAGTTGCTCGGACTCGGGTGTGACCGTGCGGGTATCCGATACGGGTGCACATCTAGAGGTCGGATCCTTCATGATCTTAATTTTAAGATTCAGGGACACGGATCCATTTATGGATACGGGTGGGGTGATTCGGCTAAAAATAATTCAATTGTCAAAAAATAGAGTTAAAAAACCTAAATTATGAGATATTATGTGGAAAACTTGAGGAGAAAATATTGATCAAGAGGAGAATTTCGGGAGGAGGTAAAAGGAAAAGGAGTGACATAGAAATTTCTATATACAAGGTATTCCATTTTCTTCAATTTCACCATAATTTTTGCTTTGATTACATAAATCATTGAATCTGTCCGGAATTTCCCCCTCGATTTTGGTCATAGTACCCAAAATTGGTTGACCAGATCGGATACGGATCCCACACCCATATCCACACCCCTGTCATGTCGACACGGGTGCGGCACCGAAAGTCAAGAGTCCGAGCAACATTGTTTTATTCTATTATCACCCAAATGTGATAAAATGGACCCTAAGGAGGGGAAATCAATATAGATGATTCATATGGTCAACTTCAGCAATTTTTTTTTTTTTTCGTGGCGGGGGCGGGGGGGGGGGGGGGGTGAGAGGTGGTGTTTGTTAATTGATTGATCTGATTCACTCCGAGCTGATTCTGGATTTCTGTTCAGTGATTTAATCATTTGGATAGAATATTAACTGTTACAAATTTTTCTAATTTGGCGGGGGGGGGGGGGTTTCTAATTTTTTTCGCATCCGTTGGTTGGACGGCAGGTGTGGAGATGGGTCGCTTGAGTTTTTATTTGGTGGTCAAATACATGGTTGTTGCGCCATTTAAAATGAGTTCTCTTATGCAGGGGGCGAGTCCATAGCGGAGAATTGCCAGATTCTTCAGACAAGGGTGAACAGGCTTAAAGCCAACAAGGATGAGATTGATACTAGTCAGTTAAAAAGCTACTCCTGCGATATCAAGTTCACTGGTATTCACCTTTGATCTTTCCCTATTTGTTCTGCTTCTATCACTTGTCGTGTCGATCTTAATGACTTCTGAATTAGTTCCTCCAGTTTGGAGATCTGCGAGCTATATGATAGTTGTGTTACTTCTGTAGCCTCTTATAAAAAAAACTGCTGTAGCCTCTTAAGATTAGAAGTGCCATGGTAATTTCGAAGGTTTTAAGTCATTGCCTGATCTATCTGGATTACGGGACTACTGCCGATCAATATGCTAAAACGATCTTACTTCCGTTTGGGATTGAAGTGTCATTGTAGTTGTAGTGATTTTATTTTTATGGTGGTTTTCAGGTATTCCCATGTTTTCAGCTTTAACAAGATAATTTGACACTATTCATAAATGGAGGTATAGAGATGCAATATCAATTAAATAGTTGGCAAATTATTTTGCCTTACCATAAGAAATCATGCGAAACACTGCTATTGTTTGGTATTTGGTTTGAACCTAAGTTGTATTTTCATGGTTGTCATTGTGATGGTTTCTATGGGGATTTCTTTCTCAGATTACTACTTTTCCGTTCAGTACTCTCTTGGCCTATCCTAAGTTCTCAATTTGATTAGAACATTCATCAGATTAGGGGCAGTAATTCAGTTTGCATTCATCACATTAAGATTAATCTTTACTGTATATCTTTTTCTACCTCCTACTGCCAGTAGCGGTTGGGTTAGGTTTTTGATTTAAAGCTGGTTTCTGAATCCAAATTGAAGTCCAAGTTCTCATCGCATAACTACAGTGAGAAGGTATGGATGTGGAAACAGGTGTAACAGAACACAACAAGTAATAGAACTGTTTTTTTTTCTTTTTCTGTGAACGTGGATTTAGACAATTCTTCTGAAACTACGTAGATTGTATCTTCTTTTTGATTGTTCTTTCAATTCTTTTCTTGCTTGATTATTCTTGACAATCTAGATCCTAACAGAGATAAGATTTTGCCCTTGTAGAAGATCAAGCAAAGGAGAACTAGATTCTTCCACCTAGAGGTTCCTTTGTCATGTTGTTAGCAATCTGCATTACGAAAATACTTAGAACAACAACTTTGGAGAATTTCCAGAAACAATAAAGTTTGAAGAATATTTTCAAAACCAGTAAACAGGAGAGAATCTGAAAATGATCAGAAACAGTATCGAAAATATTTTTGAGGAAGAAAATCGAGCCCACTGAATGCACAGTGTGTCCTTAAGGAAATTATTCCCCTCAAGTACCCGAGGTTAATGGAATATATCCTCCCAGGATAGAACGATCTTACTCACCGGTGTATCGGTACCTAAAACCACGGTGTCAGCGAAAAAATATGAGGAATCAAACGAATTTATAGCCATGGAAGTACTGTTTCTGAAAGTTTGCAACCCTTCAGAATAGTCACTTAAAAATGGGGGGTGGGAATTTTAAATAAAATCCGGGAAAGAAAATGAACCGGGTCGTGCGCGGATCCGGTTCGGGTTGGATATTTGGCTAATTTAATTTAAAGAAAATTTTGTCCAAAAAGATTAATCAATCAATCTTTGACCAAATCCAAATCCAAAGCCAAAGCCGAGCCGAGCGAGCGACGACGATGGCGCGAGGCTTGCTTATTTCCTCAACCCTTTTAACAAGAAGTAAAAGTGTTTCCTTATTTAAACACTTGAACTTCTCTTTCCACTACCAATGTGGGAGAAATGTTTTTCTCCAAAGCATAAGGGAACAACTCATGTTCCATCCATATTTCTTCCCTCCATTTCCCATTTAATCTATACTAGACCCAACAATCCCCCACATGAATGGGGAATGGCTATAGCATAAAGGAATGTATGGACGAGTGTGTGATTTACAAGCAAGGATTAATTGCATCTGGATAAGTAGGTTTCCCTTTGAACTTTCCGTAGTGAACATATGTCGGATATACTCGGGCAATCGGTAGATTTAATATCTTTGAACCGTCAAGCTTTGGTGTATACCTAGACAGGCACATGTCACACAATCAACCCTTTACCGTCTATGGTTCTTACGGTTGTGTTCGTTTCAGCCATGAACACCTCCTGGTTTCATGAGTGTATGGAGAATAGGCTTTTTACAATCATCCTCTTTGAAGCGGCTTACAATTCACACTTACATAGGTGATTCCTAAACGTGTTATCGCGTAGATACACTATTTGGTCAAACCTGCCAAACTTAGAAACCATTAAAAAACTTAAGCTTTATTAACTCGTTAAAAAGCCTTAATGTTTTATCCTTGTTCCTGAACATTGTCTTCATCGCGAGAATGGATTGAGTTATTTGACAATGCCGAACTGTCAGTCACAACTTTGTTTGATCTCCTTGAACCTAGCTCTTGGGATTTCCAGTCTGCTAGGTAGAGTTGCCGCCATGATGACTTGTCCTAAGCCTTAAACCTATTCCCTTAGATGATCTTTCAACCGCCTCTCTAGTTAGGCCTTTTGTAAGTGAATCCGACACATTATCTCTAGACTTTACATAGTCAATAGTGATAATTCCACTAGAGAGTAGTTGTCTCACGGTATTATGTCTCCATCGTATGTGACGAGATTTTTCGTTGTACATAACGCTCCACCTTACCTACCTATTGTCGTTGACTATCACAATGTATGCATATAGGTCCCGAGGTTTGGGCCGAATGAAATATCTTCTAAGAAATTCCGGAGCTATTCAGCTTCTTCACCGGCCTTGTCTAAAGCTATAAATTCAGATTCCATCATAGAACGGGCGATGCACATCTGTTTGGATGATTTCCAAGACACCGCTCCACCCCTAATTGTGAAAACATATCCACTCGTGGATTTAACTTCAGATGATCCGGTGATCCAATTTGCATCACTATATCCCTCAATCACGGCGGGATATTTGTTATAATGCAAAGCATAGTCTTGGGTATGTTTTAGATACACCAAAACTCGTTTCATTGCCATCCATTGAGTTTGATTGGGATTACTTGTGAACCGACTCAATTTGCTAATAGCACATGCTATATCTGGTCGCGTACAATTCATGTTATACATCAAACTTCCCAACACCCTTGCATAATCCAATTGTGAGTCACTTTCACCTTCATTCTTCTGAAATGTATAGCTCACGTCAATTGGAGTCTTGGCAACATTGAAATCCAAATACTGGAACTTGTCAAGTACTCTTTCAATATAATGAGACTGCGATAATGCTAGACCTTGTGGAGTTTTATGAATTCTGATTCCTAAGATCAAATCAACAACTCCTAAGTCCTTCATATCAAATTTGCTAGCGCCATGCGCTTAGTAGCATTTATATCGGCAATATCTTTACTCAATATCAACATGTCATCAACATATAAACATACAATGATTTCATGATTTGGAGTGTTTTTAATGTAAACACATTTGTCACACTCGTTGATCTTAAATCCATTTGCCAACATTGTTTGGTCAAATTTAGCATGCCATTGTTTGGGTGCTTGTTTTAGTCCATAAAGCGACTTAACAAGTTTGCACACTTTCCCTTCTTTACCAGGAACCACAAATCCCTCAGGTTGTTTCATGTAGATTTCTTCCTCCAACTCTCCATTTAAGAAAGTTGTCTTAACATCCATTTGATGGATTTCAAGACCATGTATGGCCGCTAGTGCCACTAACACCCGAATAGATGTTATCCTTTTTACCAGCGAGTATGTGTCAAAGTAATCAAGGCTTTCTTTCTGTCTATAATCTTTGACCACAAGTCTTCCCTTATATTTGTCAATAGTGCCATCAGCTTTCATTTTCCTTTTAAAGATCCATTTTGATCTAAAGGTTTATTTCTAGGAGGAAGATCAACCAATTCCGTATGGTTGTTCAAATTGATTCAATCTCACTATTGACGCCTCTTTCCAAAATCTTGAATTAGAAGAAAGACATCGTTGCTTTAAATGTTTGAGGCTCATTTTCGACAAGAATGTCACAAAATCTGGTTCAAAGGAAGTAGATGTCCTTTGACGTTTGCTACGCCTTGGATCCTCTTCACTTGGTGTACTTTCTTTTGGTTCTTCCTGCGGTCGTTTAGATCTTTCACTTGACGACATTCAGTTTTAAACGGATAAATGTTTTCAAAGATTTCAACATTATCCGATTCAATTACCGTATTAACATGAATTTCGGGATTGTCGGATTTGTGAACCAAAACCGAAAGCTTTCATTGCGTTTGTAAAGCATATCCAATAAAAACAAAATCGGTCCGATTTTTACCCTTTTGGGTAAAGGAACTTGTACCTTTGCTAAACACCCCCACACTTTGAAATATTTCAAGTTGGGTTTTCTTTCTTTCCGTAGTTTATATGGAATAGATTGTGTTTTGCTGTGAGGTACCCTGTTGAGTATTCGGTTAGCTGTAAGGATAGCTTCTCCCCACAAGCTCTGCGGTAAACCGGAACTTATTAATAAAGCATTCATCATTTCCTTTAATGTTCGTTTTTTCCTTTCCGCAATTCCATTTGATTGTGGTGTGTAAGGGCGATAGTTTGATAAATAATTCCATATTCTAAAATATCTCGCAAAAGGAGATTCGTGTTCTCCACCCCTATCACTTCTAATCATTTTATCTTTTTATTCAATTGATTTTCCACTTCGTTCTTGTATTGCTTAAATGCGTCAATTGCTTCATCCTTACTATTAAGCAAATACACGTAACAATATCAAGTGCAATCGTCACGAAAGTTATAAAATACTTTTTCCCACCGCGAGATGGTATTGACTTCATATCACATATATACTGTGTGGATTAAGTCTAAAGGATACGAATTCTATCGCAGACTTATATGGATGTTTAACAAACTTAGATTCAACACAGATTTCACATTTTGATTTATTACACTCGAATTTAGGCAATACTTACACCATCTTGTGAGGAGACTGGTGGAGCAGTATAGGGAGAGGAAGAGGGACTTACACATGGTATTCATCGACCTAGAAAAAGCTTACGACAAAGTTCCAAGAGAGATCCTATGGAGAAAAAGGTGTACCGTGGCGTACATTAGGGTGATCGAGGACATGTATGAGGAGCCAAAACGGGGTAAGGACGGTAGGAGGAGACTGTAGCACTTCCCAGTTGTGATGGGGTTGCATCAAGGATCAGCTCTTAGTCCGTTTTTATTTGCCTTGGTGATGGATGGATTGACGCGGCAAATTCAAGGTGAGGTGCCATGGTGTATGCTTTTCGCAGATGACATAGTCCCGATCGACGAGACTCGTAGGCGAGTTAAAAAATGAGGAGGGTTGGAGACATACTCTTGTAGTTAAAGGGTTTAAGCCTTAGGACCGACGGATCTCGGTCGAAGACCTCGGGAGGATGGCTTGGAAGTGAGGCTTGGTACCCGAGCCATCCGTAAGAAAAGTAGTTCAAGTATCTTGGGTCTATTATGCAAAGGCGGCGAGATTGACGATGATGTCACACATCGTATTGGGCGGGTGGATGAAATGGAGGCTTGCTTCCGAGTGTTATGTGATGCCAGTAGTTAACAAAAATGGTTAGCATCGACCATCTTGTATGGGGGCGGAATTGTGTAAGATCTCTCACGTTGAATGTGTAGATGAGAATGTTGAGATGGATGTGTGGCCACACCGCAGGACTTAGGAATGAGGATATTCGGGACAAGGTGGGGAGTGGCCTCGGTGGAAGACAAAATCTCATAGATGGTTTGGGCATGTGAAGAGAGAGAGACAGATGCCCCGGAGGTGTGAGAGGTTGGCCATGGATGGTTTCGGACGAGGGGAAGGGTAGGCCGGCAAGAAGTTCGAGGAGAGGTAATTAGACACGACATGGCGCGGTTACCACCGAGGACACGACCTTAGATAGGAGGGTTTGGAGGACCCGCAGGGTAGAAGGCTAGTAGATAGTCTCGTTATCCTTCCTTATTAGTAGTCGCATTATCGCAAATAATTTCTTGTGCTCGATTTCGCTATTATCCGTTATTTCGTGCTTTGATTATCCTATATTATCCGTGTCGCTTGCGTTATTTCATTTCCATATCGCTTTGAATCTCTTAGCCTTATCTCGACTTTTTTTTATGCTCTTTATCGGTACTTTCCCCGTCCTACCTTGGTAGGAGTAAGGTCTATTGTACACTCTACCCTCCCCAGACCCCACATTGTGGGATTTCATTGGGTTGTTGTTGTTGTTGTTGTTGTTGTTGAATTTAGGCAATACTTCTAAATTAATCAATTTTCGCAAGGTTTTGTAGTTGACATGTCCTAAACGAACATGCCATAAATCATTTGACTCCAATAAGTAAGACGTAGCTGAATTCTTATTAATACTGTCAACAACCATTACATTTAGCTTGAAAAGGACCTCGGTGAGGTAGCCCTTTCCTATGAACATCTCATTCTTACTTATTACAACTTTCTCACTTACAAGCACGCACTTAAACCCGTTTTTGACGAGTAGTGCGGCTGAAACTAAATTCTTCCTAATTGTAAGAACGTGCAGAACGTTGATGAGTCGAAGACTCGCCTAAGTCATCTTCAGAAGTATCTTCCCTTATCCTTCAATCTTGGCTGTTGTAGTATTTCCCATAAAAAGCTCCTCTTCGGGTTCAACGGGAGCGTAGGTTGCAAATGCTTCTTTTGCAGAGCAAATATGTCGAGGGGCACCAGAATCAAGCCACCACTCCTTTGGGTTTCCAACCAAATTGCACTCCGATAGCATAGCACAGAGATCATCTACATCACCATCTTTTCCACCATGTTCGCCTGACCCTTGTTCTTGTCCTTTTTCGGGGCACGACAATCAGGAGCCTTGGGGGGCTTTTTCCACAATTATAGCAGTTGCCCTTGAACTTTTCTTGGCTTGTTCCTTCTTTTGTCCAGTGGACTTCTTTCTTTTCTTACTTTTTGGAGCAGCCTCTTCAACGATATTCGCTCCTATAATTGTTGAATTTCCACGCGACTTCTTCTCGGCTGTTTTGTTATCTTCCTCAATCTTGAGACGAATCACAAGATCTTCCAACTTCATTTCTTTGCGCTTGTGCTTTAGATAATTTTTGAAATCTCTCCACGAAGGAGGCAACTTTTCAATCATTGCAGCCCCTTGAAACGCTACGTTAACTACCATACTTTCAGCAATAAGGTCATGAAAAATAAGTTGAAGCTCAAGAACTTGCGTTCCAACGGTTCTGCTGTCTATCATTTTATAGTCTAGAAACTTGGCAACCACAAATTTTTTCAAGCATGCGTCTTCAATCTTATACTTCTTCTCAAGTGCATCCCACAATTCTTTCGAAGTATTCATAGCACTGTAGACGTTGTACAAATCATCCTCCAAAGCACTTAGGATGTAGCCCTTGCATAGAAAATCTGCCTGTTTCCACGCCTCAGCAATCATAAATTTTTCATTGGCCGGCATATCAGCAGCAGGCACAGGAGGGTCTTCGTTGGTGAACTTCTGCATACCAAGAGTGGTAAGCCAAAAGAACACCCTTTGCTGCCATCCTTTGAAGTTGGCTCCAGAAAATTTCCCCGGTTTTTCCGCCGGTGGCACAGCAGTTCGGCTTGTTGCCGCAACAGTCGCAGAAGTAGTAGCGCTTTCAATTGCCATTTCTTTTCACTGTCAAAATTGACAAACTGTTTTAATAATCAGAATAGCAAACTTTTCACAACAACAACGACGAAGTTTTTATGTTCTTCAAATCGTTGTACAAGTATGAACTTTAATATTCCAACGAAATTTTTATATCTTCAAGTCAGAACACGAAATTTCATACGGAGTGGAAAACCACACAGGTTTTAGTCTCCAAAATAGAATACAGATTAATATATAAAATATAATTTCCTTAAGATTGTTAGCAATCTGTATTACGAAAATACTTAGAACAACAACTTTGGAGAATTTCCAGAAACAATAAAGTTTGAAGAATATTTTCAAAACCAGAAAACTTAAAACCAGTAAACAGGAGAGAATCTGAAAATGATCAGAAACAGTATCGAAAATATTTTTGAGGAAGAAAATCGAGCCCACTGAATGCACAGTGTGTCCTTAAGGAAATTATTCCCCTCAAGTACCCGAGGTTAATGGAATATATCCTCCCAGGATAGAACGATCGTACTCACCGATGTATCGGTACCTAAAATCACGGTGTCAGCAAACCACTCAACGGTAGTAAATTGCACTAGAATTTATTTGTGCAGAAGAAGTTTTGAAGTTCAGAAAATTCGTAAGGAAAAATCTGAGGAATCAAACGAATTTATAGCCATGGAAGTACTGTTTCTGAAGGTTTGCAACCCTTCAGAACAGTCACTTTAAAACGGGCGGGAATTTTAAATAAAATCCGAGAAAGAAAATGAACCGGGTCGCGCGTGGATCCCGTTCGGGTTGGATATTTGGCTAATTTAATTAATAATTAAATAATTAACTAATTAAAGAAAATTTTGTCCAAAAAGATTAATCAATCAATTTTTGACCGAAGCCGAGCGAGCGACGACGACTGCGCGAGGCTTGCTTATTTTCTCAACCCTTTTAACAAGAAGTAAAAGTGTTTCCTTATTTAAACACTTGAACTTCTCTTTCCACTACCAATATGGGAGAAATGCTTTTCACCAAAGCATAAGAGAACAACTCATGTTCCCTCCATATTTCTTCCCTCCATTTCCCATTTAATCTATACTAGACCCAACACATGTTACATAGTTTAAATACATAAAGAATTTCTTTATCTTGGTAGATGCTGCCTACCTACCTCAGAGTTTGATTACTGAGTCCGGACATATCAGCTTTGCTACCATCTCTATATTATCTTCTTTCAGAGGATAGAACCAATAAAATTTGCTTGGATCTTTCAACTGGTTAGATCCCTCTCTGAAGTTTTGCGAGTCTTACCCGTTCTTTTATTATTGTGCTGTTTAGCATGTATTTTATAGCACATGCAATAAGTTATCATGGAACTTGCCTTGTAACACAACAGCTTTGGCAACTGTAGATAATGGAACTGGTGTGGTTATTTGTTTTTATTTTTTGCTTTGTTTTTGTATAAGGTATAAAGGAACTGGTAAGCTAAGTTGGTCGGACTCGGGTGCGGGTGTCCGATACGGGTGCGGATCCTTCATGATCTATATTTTAAGATTCGGGGATACGGATCTAGGTATGGATACGGGTGCGGGGATTCAAAAAAAAAAAATAATGTGGAAAACTTGAGGAGAAAATATTGATCAAGAGTAGAATCCCTGAAGGAGATAAAAAGAAAAGGAGTGACTTCGAAATTTCAATATACAAGGTATTCCATTTTCTTTAATTCCACCTTAGCTTTTGTTTATTGAAATCATTGGATCTGTTGGAATTTCTCCGACGATTTTGGTCAAAGTATCCAAAATCGGTTGACCAGATGATGGATCTCACACCCACACCCACAATCGTCGTGTCGACACGGGTGCAGCACCGAAAGTGAAGAGTCCGAGCAACTTAGCTGATAAGTATAAGGGACCAGTAATGCCTTTTTCTACACAATTAGTGCAAATGGAGTATTCTCGTCTGGAAGGTAACTGTGGAAAATGGTATATCGTATAAGATTTTCTACAGATTCTAGCAGAAGTTAACCACCCTTAATGTCCCGTAAAATGTATAATGCTTAGTCATCCTTCCCAACTTCACACAGAATTGGACATATAAATTTGTGCCCTAACTGCATGGTTGTCAGTTGTTTTTGCAGCAGTTACATTTTTACTCTATTAATACTTACCATAAAACTTGGACCATGCAGATAAGGAGCTCGATGTAATTGAAATGGCTGTTTATGGGGATGTTATCCGACCTGGAAAGCAATGCCGTTGTAGAACTGTTGCTGAAGTGCTAGGCCAATATAAGTCAAAGGACCGGGCTGCTCCCTGCAAGTTACCATATGCTGATGAATCCTTATAGCAGGAAGTGAAGGGAACTCAGTGCGGGGCATACATATCTCAGTCCTAATTTTTCCGCAAGTCATTAATATTTTGTATTTCAATGGCTTCAATTGAAGTTCAATTATTTTATGTAGCTCAGCAGCTTATTGAGTGAATTGTTGTAGCCTTGGTGGATAACTGTCATTTTGTGAACTTAGTGAGTCTCAATGAAATTTCTCAAGATGGAAGGCAAATAATGCTAAAGCCATTTGCAACGGCAGATCTTAATTGTGGTCACCTTCCTGTCTCATTTTTTTCTCGACTGGGCCTGATTAGAATGAAAATGGCTATAGAGAATACGTATAGCTGATACAACTAATTTGGAGTTGAGGCCAAGTTGCTTGATCGTGGCTGGGCTCAGTTTAA
The DNA here is from genome assembly GCF_029784015.1 of Lycium ferocissimum. Taxonomy (NCBI): domain Eukaryota; kingdom Viridiplantae; phylum Streptophyta; class Magnoliopsida; order Solanales; family Solanaceae; genus Lycium; species Lycium ferocissimum. Next base: position 1,760,872 of record NC_081353.1, read on the forward strand.
TCCAGTTGGTTTCACATTTCAATCATGAAGTACCAGGATAAGAATAAAAGCCCAAACAATCTATCTCGTAATCAGAGGCGGATTCAGAATTTAAACTCTATGGGTTCAATCCTGCGATTCTTAGAATTAAACCCATTATATTTTTAAAGTTATGAGTTTACACATCAATTTATGCTCCGTGTTGGAAGTTAGGGGTTCAATTGAACCCCCATCTAACATGCTAGATGCGCCTCTGCTCGTAATGCCTTCTTTTTAATGGAGAGAACTAATTGTAGCTACTTTCGGTTGCCTGCTGAACACGTAATCCACTATTATTACGTATTTTGTGTTATATATATTAAAACTAGCAAACTATGGCCGTGCGATGCACCCAGCCCAATATGATTAATTTGGTTATTCACTTTAGTTAGTCTTATGATTTGTTATTTTGCAAATGATACTGCGATTCTCCTTAGTGAGTCTCTATATTTTTTTTCCTTTCCTCTTATTTTTCCCCTTAATTTCTTAATTGCTGTTAAAATTTATCTTATTTTGGTTATGTCGGCCTCTTTTTATATGTAGTAAGTTGACAATTCAAATATTCTACATGTCAAGTTTATAATCACAAGATTCAAAGGATATTTTATTATATTAGACAGATTTTTAATTTAGAATCATAAGATTCAAAAGTCTATCTTTATTTCTTAAATTCCGTGTCTAGTCAAACGTAGACACTTAAATTGAGACAGAGGGAGTATATGCCAAATGAAGGAAATGAAAGGACAATTGAGACACTGTGGACACGTGGGGACTTAAAAAGTAAACACACAAGAGGTAGTATTAATGTTAAATTTCTGAAATGTACACATGTTAGTCCCGAGTTAGAGTACAATTTCAGTTGCTTTTTGTACAACTTATTGTTGCTGTATTCGTCCACCTTGGGAGTTTGTTGTTTAATAAAAAAAAATTGTCTTATTTTGGTTATGTCTGCCTCTTTTTATATTTAGTAAGTTAACAATTCAAATATTCTATATGTCAAGTTTATAATCACAAGATTCAAAGGATATTTTATTATATTATACACATTTTTAATTTAGAACCACAAGTTGAAAGTCTATATTTATTTCTTAAACGCCATGCCTAGTCAAACGTAGACACTTAAATTGAGACAAAGGGAGTATATACCAAATGAAGGAAATGAAAGGACAATTAAGACACTACGGACCCGTGGAGACTTAAAAAGTAAACACACAAGAGGTAGAATTAATGTTCAACTTCTGAAATGTACACATGTTAGTCCTGCTTAGAGTACAATTTCAGCTGCTTGTTGTACAATTTATTGTTGCTGTGTTCGTTCACCTTGGGCATTTATATATAATATTAGCAAACTATGCCCGTGCGATGCACGGGGCCCAACATGATTAATTTGGTTTCTTACTTTAGGGATTAATAGCTAGATTTCTAATCAACTTATTGGTTTTATGGTATATCTCAGTATCGAGGATGAGACCAAAGAACTATATTTGTTTATAAACTCTCCTGGGGGCTGGGTATATGCAATTTGTGCGACCAGATGTCCATACAGTATGCATGGGATTAGCCGCTTCAATGAGATCTTTTATCTTGGTCGGAGGAGAAATTACCAAACGTCTAGCATTCCCTCACGCTTGGGGCCAAAGAGGTTTTTATTTGAGAGAAAAAAGAAGACTATGCCTTCGCCATATGAATACTAAGTAATAATAACATGGCACTTCGAATTCGCTATGAGAAATTTTTGTATTTTTTTTTTCTTTTCAAAACATAGATTCTGTATCGAGAGAGTAGTATGAGATAAGGGGTATTTCCGATTTGCTCTTATCTATCGGGAGTTCAGTTCAGCGTCACAAACTTTTTTGTTTCCATGCCGGAGAGTTCTTAACAATATTTATATTATGAAAGAGTACGAAAAAAATAATATTTTTTCCTTATTTGATCGGATTAAAAAGAAACTTTGGGATTGCTGAATCACAGACAAAAAATGAAAAAATAAACATATTTATGGTTTGTATATTTTGCAAAGGATACCGCGATTCTCCTTAGTGAGTCTCTGCATTTTGTTTCTTTTCCTCTTGTTTTTCCCCTTAATTTCTCATTTGTTGTTAAAATTTGTCTTATTTTGGTTATGTCCGCCTCTTTTTATATTTAGTAAGTTAACAATTCAAATATCCTACATGTCAAGTTTATAATCACAAGATTCAAAAGTCTATTTTTAATTCTTAAACTCCGTGTCTAGTCAAACTTAGACACTTAAATTAAGACAGAGGGGGTATTTGCCAAATGAAGGAAATAAAAGGACAATTGAGATACTATGGACATGTGGGACCTAAAAAGTAAACACACAAGAGGTAGAATTAATGTTAAACTTCTGAAATGTATATATGTTAATCCCAATTTTAGAGTACAATTTCATGTACTTTCTATAATAGAGTAATCAAATGAAGTGTACAAGTAAAGAAATATGATAACGTAAAAGTAGAATACACGTGTACAGGTGGCAAACCCAGTAGTAGTATTTGATAAATGAAGTGGACCCACAACTGAAAATAAAGGAAAGAAACCAAGTACAATTGAAATAAGTCCAAATTTAATGTACAATTCTCAGACAAATTTTGGTACAATTTGTTGTTGATATGTTAGTCCCTCTTGGATACTTATATATATTAGATAGAAATAACTTTGTTTCTTACGTCAAGTGGTACACGTGGTTTGCTGGGAAAAATATCAATACACGTGTCAACAGGCAAATAAGCCAAGTTTGATGCACAACTTGGATAACTTTAAGTACAATTTGGTGATGCTATGCTCGTACTCCTTAGCCGTTTATATGTATACTAGTTCCGTGTGGCCCGTGCGAAGTCCGGGCCCAAACTGAAGATATAAAGTAGATATTTTAATTAAAGAAATATAATTTATGTTAGTAATAATTAAATTTTATATAAGTATATTTTTTTATAATTTCATATAAGTATATTTTTTCAATATATAAAAGAAAAACTTTCATTTCACTCCTTTAATATTTTAACTTTCATTTTGATGAAATTATTTACTACAAATTAAATGCAGAGCCAGAATTTGACGTTTATGAGCTTTAATTGGATCCTAATTCTTAAAATTTATTTAGTTCTAAATTAATAATCTATACATATGAACTTTTAAGATAAACACAGAACTTGTGCAGTGGATGGGGCTGCTCCCCCTTAATTAGGGGTCACGGGTTTGAGCCTGGATATGAAAAATCTTTAGAGGGAGTGCTTCCCCCGAGTGGGCGCTACACAATGCGAATTATCTGGATTAATCGGGCTCAAATGCAGATATCGGGAACCGGATAGAAAATCAAAAAATAGGAAAAATGAGGTAGGAGGTTCAACAACTTTTGAAAAGTAGACCTTAAGAACAAAAAGTAAATTTGACTTTAAAAAATAAGATTAAGACCTAAAAGTAATTAATTGAAAAGTTTGACATTTTATTGGAAAATTTTGTGAGGATTACAAAAGCCCTTAGTTGTCCCTTATATATAGTAGTAACTCATCTCACGAAGCCCGTGCTAAGCCGGGGCCCAACTCCAGATATAAAAAGTAATATTTTAATTAAAGAAATATAATTTATGTTGGTAATAATTAAATTTCAAATAATTATATTTTTAATATATAAAAGCAAAACTTTCATTTCACTCCTTTAATACCTTATCTTTCATTTTGATAAAATTATTTACTTCAAATTAAAAGCAGAGCCATAATTTGAAATATATGAGTTTCGAATCCTAATTTTTTAAGTCATTTAGTTCTAAATTAATAATTTATACTTATTTAATAAACTTTTAAGACAAATACAGAATTTGAACCAAAGTGCTACCGAATCCTATCAAATCGGTAGCTGACACTCTACTTCCGCCCTACTTCAAACTCGTTTTGTGTTTAAAAGATTAACTTTAGTTAACCAAACAAGAGCTTTTAAAGATAACCCGATCTTGAATGATAATATTGTCTTCATTTTTAACATTATATGGCATCATTTAATAATTTTTAAAACTATCCGAAAATCATTTTTGTACTAATCTTGGTAAACACATATGAGCTCATTAAAGTATAAATATAAAGTAAAAAAAAATGTCTACGTATGAGTAAAAGAATTTTCAGAAATTCTCAAATTTCATAATACAAATATAAAGTAAAAGAAATGCTTACACGTAAAAATCTATAATAAGCAACAAATGAAAAAGAAGAAAACAAAGAGCAACAAGAAGCAAGAATATCTAGCGACGAAATAACTATTTTTTTGGTTAATAGATAAGATCAATAGAAGAAAGCAACAGGGAAAATAAAGTGCAGCGGATGGGGCTGCTCCTTCCTTAATCAGGAGTCTCAAGTTCTAGCCTGAGTATAAAAAAAATCTTGGTAGGGAGCGCTTCCTCCGATTGGGCCCTATGCGACGCGAATCTGGATTAGGCGAGTTCCAATGCGGGTACCAGATACCAGATAGAAAACAGGTAAATAAGGCAGAATGTTTGATAGCTTTTAAAAAGTAAACCATAAGAACAAAAATAAATTTGAAACCATAAGAACGAAAAATAAATTTGACTTTAAAAAATAAGATCAGGACCTAGAAGTAATTAATTGAAAAGTTTGACTTTTTGGGAAAGTTTTGTGAGGACTACAAAAGCTCTTTTGTTATATATATATATATATATATATATATAGAATAGAATATAATAGAAATAGATAGGCACAACATGGAATGCACTATGTACAATTTGTTAATGCTGTGTTGGTCCTCGTTTGGCACTTATATATAATAGAAATAATAAGAAAAATATAGAATAGAAAAATAGACATATATCTTTAGTAATGTGGCTAAGTTATATGGGACGAAGGGAGTACTTCATTTATTCATTCTTAAAGAATGTGAAAAGTCAAGTATAGTGATGTGGCCAAGTAATACGGGACGAAGGGAGTACTTCATTTATTAATTTTTAAAGAATGTGAAAAGTCAAGTATAGTAATGTGACCAAGTAATATGGGACGAAGGGAGTACTTCATTTATTATTTTTTAAAGAATGTGAAAAGTCAAGTAATGTGGTCAAGTAATATGGGAGGACGGAGTACTTCATTTATTAATTCTTAAAGAACGTGAAAATTTAAAAGTGAACAAGTAAAAGTACATGAAGAAAATAAATATGTGTCGGATAATTAAAGTTGAAGTGCATACATGTATACATGAGAAGTGAATAAATATTCAACAAGAACATGAAAAGTCAAAAGTGAACAAGTAAAAGTGCACAGAGGAAATAAATATGTGTCGGATAATTACAACTGAAGTGCATACGTGTATACATGAGAAGAGAATAAATATTCAGTACTATGACATATGTCCACGTGAGATTTATTAATTCTTAAAGAAGGTGAAAAGTCAAAAGTAAACAAGTAAAAGTGCACGGAGGAAATAAATAAGTCCATACGTGTATACATGAGAAGAGAATAAATATTAAGTACTATGACATATGTCCACGTGGGATAAAAAAGTAATTGGTTAAAGTGTACAAGTTATATAGCTTTTAGTACAATCATTCATTGCGTGTACAGTTTATAAAGCTTTTGGTACGAGCAGTCACAACTGTATTAGTCCTCCCTCCACATTTATATATAATAGTAATATATAAGTATTATTTAATAATAATAGTAATTATCTTATGTGGCTTTTCTAAAGAGTTGTGTCCCTTAAAGAAAAGTTGTCTTTCTATTCAATAACTAATTCCTCTGTAGAAGGGTTTCAATGTTTTTCTTTAAAAAGAAGTCCAAGACTTCTGTTTTAAAAACTAACGTGAGAAGTGAAAGAAACAATTCCTTGTTCCACTCCAGAGAACCATTTTTTATTTTCATAAATCCTCTCCTTCTTTGTGAGAGATGTATATTAATTACTGCTATCATTGAATCATATTTGCTCCTCTTCTCATCGAAATACCTCCTTTTTATTGGGTTGGAGTTCTTGTGGTAGAAGAAGTCAAAGAGTGCAACTTTGATTTCCAGAGTAGGCATTATATCTTAAGGATGGACTTTCCCGTTAACCACTTGCACGGTGTGGGGGAAATTACTATCACAAAGATAGTTTCCTAGAAGCGCCTTGCCAACTCGTTTCGTGACTTCATAGAATTTTGTTTACGGATTTCTCTCTTTCATTTATTATCTCACTCGCACAATTTCACTCCATTGTTTTGAATATTCTACAACAATTTTAGACTAGTAATTATTCCATTTTAATGGAGTTTCTGTATTGTGTGAGGAAAAATCAATGGTGAAATAAGAAGAGTCTGCAGTAACTATATTGATGACTGTAGTCGGAGCCCCGATATTCCAAGAATAATGGAATGATTTAATGATGAATTCAATGAGACAATGATGCACTAGAGATAAGTGAATTTCTTTCAGAATAGTAATGGCTCGTAGTAGATGCTTGGCCTGAAAAAGAAGTAGAGAATTGCTAACAACACATATTGATGGTTAAGTGTCTTTTCTCATTGTCTCTTGTGATTTATATTTGAGAATTAAATTAATATTGAGTCTACTATATTTTGCTTACAAGATCGTCAAATATTCACAAGTGCAAATAATTTCCTCCAATATTTTCAACCACGTTTCATTAGTTCATAATTTGAACATGAATATCTACTAAATATGTGTGTACCCTTTTCTAAATACTCGTCAAACATTTTACCTTGTTTCATTTCTGAAAGCTTACCGACTGGATCAAATTTTGAATTCCTCTGAGAGAAGCATAATATATCCTCACTTTATGTATCGTTTATACTTGACAACATGAAGTGTGAATTATAATATGAGTTTGGTGATCTCCCTAAACTTGAGATTACACATTCATATTTTAATATAATTGAGAATATTTACATTACTATAAGGATAACTTTGTCTCCTATGTTAATGTAAAGCTTTACCAGTACTGTAAAGTATTAGAGTCAACTTTAAAAGTTGCTTGGAAGAACTCAAAATTTGATCCAGTCGGTAAGCTTTCAGAAATGAAACAAGGTAAAGTGTTTGACGAGTATTTAGAAAAAGGTACACACACATATTTAGTAGATATTCGTGTTCAACTTATGAACTAATGAAACGTGGTTGAAAATATTGGAGGAAATTATTTGCACTTGTGAATATTTTGAGATTTATTTTGAGTGATTCTTACTCTAAATTTTATTTTTGTGTGAGGTACCCATTGTTCAGAAAGAGTGTGTTTGGTGTAAGAGATCGTTGCTCCAACATAGATATTGGTGATGAGGTTTTGAAGGATGACAAAACTTCTTCTCATAAAGAATTAAAATATTCTTTCCATTCATATTTGGTAAGTACTTCGAAAATGATTGAGACAACAATCACATGTGGAGTATAATTTTCGTGATTAAAAGGTACATAACATTTCTGGTGAGTATTGAAAAAAGAGAAGCGATGGTTATTAAAGTGTGGCCACACAAATGACGCTAACCATTCTTATATATTGTGATACTACATTAAATGTAGCTTATATCAAATATTGACAGATCTTCTCATTAAACTTTTATTATGTGAGAAGATAGTGTAGTTGTGGGAAACATTGGGCTATTACCATTTTAATAGAGATAATCTTGAATGGTGTCAACTCTTTCATGTGAACAGGGGCGGATCCATGTATTAATTTTTGGTGCTCGAGCACCCATTAACCGCTGCGGGTACTCTATGTAGACATACATAAAATATTGAAATTTTGGTATAAATATTAAATAGCACCGGGAAGCAATAAAAGATCTTGGTGCTTTCGTTAAAAGATTGAGGCTTTAGGATAAGCCATGGAGGAGCGGAGTTTGAATCCGACTCAAAGCAATATGTTTTTTTGTTGATTTTAAGGTGAGCACCCAAGACCATTGAATCCTAGGTCCGCCATTGCATGTAAATGCAAGTCATAACTGGAAATTCTTATTTTAAGAGTTCAAGGATTAGTCATCAAGAATTATCCAAGAAATGTTAATGCCGACGTTACATTTCCGGTGCATAAATATACTCAAGGAATAGTGGGGTGATAATATATACAAATGAAGTGCTATTCCTTTAAAACCCATATTTGACTATATCACTGATTTTCTACAACGAGAAGGATGAACTTTAATTTGTTCTTAACAGTCTCATAGTTTAAAGAGGGGCGATGGAGCGGTTGTGGACACTCTTGATGAGATTGCCTATGCAAGTAAGAAAGTGAGAGGCCGTTTTCTATGGATTTGGTGGTGAATCCTAGAGTACTCGCTGAACAGGAATGAGCGCAAGGCCCATATTAATCGGCATCGCGCCATTGCAGAACAAGAACTCATGTATAATACGAAGATGAATCTTATATTCATATTCAACCTAAAGGTTCAAGGCTGGCTAGCTACCTTTAGTTATGTGTTATACAAATATCCAATAATATCCTCGTGCGTTTGTGAGTCCTCATATTATTATTTAATAATGAGTGGGGGATTGTTTGATATATTAAAATATATAAGTATTATTTAATAATAATAGTAATTATATTATGTGGCTTTTCTAAAGAGTTGTGTCCCTTAAAGAAAGGTTGTGTCTTTTCTATTCAATAACTAATTCCTCTGTAGAAGGGTTTTAATGTTTTTCTTTAAAAAGAAGTCCAGGACTTCTATTTTAAAAACTAACATGAGAAGTGAAAGAAACAATTTCTTGTTCCACTCCAGAAAACTATTCTTTATTTTCATAAATCCTCTCCTTCTTTGTGAGAGACGTATATTAATTACTGCTATCATCGAATCATATTTGCTCTTCTCATCGAAATTCCTCCTTTTAATTGGATTTGAGTTCTTGTGGTAGAAGAAGTCAAAGAGTGCAACTTTGATTTTCAGAGTAGGCATTGTATCCTAGGGATGGACTTTCCCGTTAACCACTTGCACGGTGTGGGGGAAATTACTATCATAAGGATAGTTTCCTGGAAGCGCATTACCTACTCGTTTCGTGATTTCATAGAATTTTGTTTACGGATTTCTCTATTTTATTTATTATCTCACTTGCACAATTTCACTCCATTGTATTATTTTGAATATTCCACAACATTTTATTTTGGTATAAATGCGAGGGTAGTTGCCTGCATTATTACTTATTATTTCTGGGGACGTATAGTTCCTTCTTTCAGTCGAATTTATGGAGATTTTCCAAATCAACCTACAGAATTGAATAAAGTTCACGTGAAGGAATCTATTGGAGTAACCCCTGGTGTAAGTAAGATTTTTCATAATAATTTCGCTGGCTATGAAAGGTTAGGTTATGGAGGGAAGCTGGTTTAGTAAGTTCGATAATTACATCCAAATTTTCTACCGTTAAGTGTCAGGAAAATAATTACAATGTTGATACTAAACTGAAATTAAAAATAGTAAGAGAATTGTCACAAACACTGTGTTATGGTAAGTCAATGCCTTGAAAGCGATTTCGGCCAGACTCCAATGCAAATCATTAAGGCCGGTCACTCCCCAAGGTTCGACAGCTCTTCCAAACATGAGCACTCATGGCTGGAAGTTTGGAGTTGCACAAAATAATTGCCCAAAAATTCACGAAGAAAGAAATCCAATAAAGGGGAGAGTTAATGAAGAAGAAAATATTTCTTTCCTGTGTATTTTTCTCATAGAATAAGACATCCAATTCATAGTCCTCGAATTTTTTAGCGAGAAATTATACAGCCCATCAATTATGAACATAATGGCTGAAGCATTAAGGCCAATAGTTACATTCTGCACAATCAATTCGAGAGATGTTATGAAAATATTAATGTGTGGATGTCTATTACTCCTCTACACATAACTCCCACTAGTTCATGTTCATAACTTTTGTAGAAGTAACCCCCGTTACTTTATGACCACTACTCCCACACTTTACTTCTATAACCCCCAAATAGTTACTACCCATATTTATGATACACCCTTTGGTTTTCTCAATGTATTCCTATATATAGTTGAGTTGTATGTAATATTTGTATACTTGAACACATTTGGATGACTAAGAAATCTCTCCTATCTTGTCTCTCTATTTCTATTGTTTTCATCCTTTACTATTTATTGTTACTCTTTTAGCTTAATTTTACAATACGTTATCAAAGACGAAACTCTAGGCAAGTTTGAAGTTCTAACCAGATCCACCGTCTCTAAGTTATGTTTCGTTAGAAGAAGATATAATTTTCTTGGCATGCATTCTATGCTGGGTACTCTCTATCGCCAAAGACCCCTCTTTGGGAAAAGGTATGAGTTTCCACTAATTATCATTTGTTACTACTTTGTGGAATCATCAGGTGTGCTTCATATCTCATTCTTTTGTAGTTGAGTTTATTATCCATGTGATATTCAAGATTGCACTTACAAATATTCTTCATGTGATAACCCATTACACTTATATCCGTAGCCTTCTCTGAAATTTCTTTTAAATTGACCTTTCATTTCCCTAGCAACTTACTAGTCACACCCGATCCTTGCTCTCTAAAAAAAAAAAGGATTATTACAGGACTATGGAAAGCCTTTACTGTTATTTTAAGATGATAGAAGAGACAAATGTTTTATTAAGATTTACCTTAGAGATTCATTTCGTTCCATCATATTAAAGTGAAGGTCGATACTTTTTATGAACATAAAAGTGAAGGTCAGTATTTCATTTATCTGTTTTCGGTCAAACTTACATATATTTCAAACCCTATTAACTGTGATCAGTATTTGTCATGTTCTTCGTAGTTGAAAATATATTGTCTATATTTCAGATGAAATACTACCATAGTTATTTTTATCTAGTTTGCTAGTTGGGAGATCTTATAGTAAGTATATTATATTGACACGTCGTTTTTGTTTTTGACTTATACGCTACATGCACCTAAACCTGGTTATGATTTGCCTCTCCGTCCTTGTCGATATTATGGTTTGCGCAATTTTCACTATAGATTTGCTTGATGCTCATTAAGACTTGCTTATCCATACATTTTATTACTAATATGCTTATTGACAGTGGTGTTAACGCCTCACATTAGATACAAAATGAAATTGCATGTCAAATAGTCTTCTGTATATTAAAACTTATCAACCGCAAACAAAAGGGGAAATTGGACAACTGGTTATCAGGCTAATACATTTATTAAATATTTAATTGTTTGTCATTTTCTCATTAAGCTTGGGCCGTTGTTGGATGTTGACTTGCCTTAGTAGTATTTACATTTACAATAGATAAGTGCAGTAGGCTAAATATTTTGCATAAAGGATGCTATATTAAATCCCCTGAATTACAAGTTTGTTTCTTTTATTTAATATACCTTGTATAACGATTAAAATTAGTTTATTGTCAAAAATGATAAAAGTGACAGTACATGTAAGCTCTTCATTTTACAAGTTAGTATTGCACTATAATTGTAGAAGTTTTCATTGATAATATTTCAATAGATCAAGGGTGAGCCCTATTTCACGTTGGCCCATTAGGCCATACATTATGGGGAAGACGGTGGATTCAAGTCTCATAGCATTAAAATGATAAGACATTGGGTTAAAGTCCCAATGCACTATGATGACAAGATATTCCATCGATTTATGGCGTAACACGCCTTTATATGGGTAAGACGCTGGGTTTGAGTCCCGATGCACTGTATTTATGATATAATGATGACTAAGGCAAAATAATGTGTATTTGATGAAAAATTGTGAAGCCCGTCCCACTTGATATGCTCCATGTTGTGAGGGGAAAGTGGTAGATGCATACTAAGTCTCAATGAAAACAAGTGGTTAAACGAATGAACGTGGACGTGACAAAGGACAAAATAATTTTAATCATCATTGTGGTAATATAAGAGGAAGAACATTATGAGTTCTCAAAATGGTCCTTCTAAGGTGAAGGTAATTTTGTCATCAATTTGGTATGAAAGGTCCTTGGGCACGCAGTTGTCGTGCGACCAAATTTGATAAGTTTTATAAATCCTCCATCAAAAGAAAGGAAAACAATTTCAAAGTGATGTCGAGGTGGGTCTATGAATATGATAAAGACATTGGGCTTATAATGAAAGTTTATGAAGCACATATATATGATCATAGTCTATTTCTTAAAGAGAATGTGACTTGTGGTAAGCATCGTGAATGTTCACCCATTTTGAAAGTAAAATGTGTAACAGTGTGGGTAATGACTTCCTCATGTATTATTGAATAAATACTACACAACTAACGTCTACAGAAGGTTTGAGAAAAAAAAATTGTTTGACATAAATGGTCAGGTCACGTACTTTTAGTACGTCACGAATATTGTGGTATATCTTATCATGAATTAGCAAAGGGTAAAAATAAGAAATAAGTCTTTCTTATAAAGGTTTTGGCGATGACCATAATGACAATTAATCCGTAAAAGGAGATGTTCACCATATGGATGGTATTATGATATTGTAGTACATAATTAATTGGAGCTCTGAAAAAAGCTACTTTGTTACTACCCGGAGGAATGAAATTGTTCATAATATTGGTGTTGTAGTAAGTCTTAAAAGAAACTTTTTTCAAAGGCATTGGCAGAATATGAATTATATTGAGACTATAAATTATGGAAAGATTTTATATCTTCATATTACTACAATCAAAGCGGGTTATAAATATTTATGTTAAAGGTTACCCGCCTTTTCCTCATGTTTGAACTACACAAATACGAGCATGATAATGGAGTCACATGCGATAGTAAACCAGAAGTTTACTGAAAGAAATGTTTGTTGGCATGATCAGTTGGTCATCCCAATTCAAATGTGATGTGAAAATTATTGATAATTCACGTGGTTATATACTGAAGAATTAGAAATTCTTCAAGAATCCTCTTGTGCTGCTTGTTCTCAAGATGACAAATTGATTATTCTACCAGATTGTATCCCCTGATTTTGGTATATATATATATATATATATATATATATATATATATATATATATATATATATACGGGCCCAATCAACGCACATTATGGATCGATTTACTATCATATGGTTTTAATAGATGCATCTATGTTATGGTCACATGTGCTTTTGGTATCAATTTGCGATTTGGTATTGCAAGATTGTTTGCTCAAATTATTAAAGTAAGAGCATAGTTCCAAACTGTGAAAATTAAGCTGATATGCTGGTTTGAATCCAAGTTGGTTTAGCAGAAATTGTATACCTCCAATTATAGCTCAACAATTGGTTATGAGAAAAAAATCTCCCAAAAAGAAATTTGGTTTGAGATAGGTTATTTAACATGTAGAAGCACTTGTAAGCATCAAGCCAACAAATTATGATTTTCTCCTCGAGGTTGGTTCAGAGTCAGGAACCAAGTGATTCCTGTCTAGAAATTTGAATTTTCGGTATATGATTTAATTGCTCCATCACAACGCATAAAGATGGGTCCCCAAATAAGGTTGGGAGGTAAATGTTAGGTTTAACATAAGGGGGAGGGATGATAACCGGCTGGAAAATAAGGTATATGTAATGAATTATCGCTGGTATGATCCTCGTTTGAAAGATAGATCAAGTCGATTGCAAGACACATTTACTGACCCAAAAGTGAATATTATATTCCAGCTGCAAATGCTCTAATTCCAATTTGAATTAAAGTCCTCGAAAGACAGAGTGTGACGTCCCAACCGGAGGGCCGCGACGGGCACCCGGTGCTAACCCACCCGGGCACCTCTTAACATAAATTCCCATTGGGCGACAATTCATTTATATCATCATTTGCAACTATGCCCAAATAAATGTACATGAGCCGACGAGGCTTTACAAAATAATATCCCAACATATAGGCCGACAAGGCCAAACACATCTAACCATATACACATGTCTACGAGCCTCTAAGAAGAATACGTCATATCATATAGGAGGGGGGTGGACCCCCCGTGCCCTAAATATG
>NC_081353.1:1774895-1805449 GCF_029784015.1 Lycium ferocissimum
TTTTTGGGTTTCCCCTTCGTTTCCCGCTGGGGTTTTGCCTACCACGACGCGCGACGTACGCCGCCGCTTAGGTTATCGGTTCTCATTGCTTGGAGAGCCCTTGATCCGAGCCGATACTTTTGGTATATACCTTCGTTGTCCGTTTGTTCGTATATATGATCATTTGGGCACGGCGGGGCCCCGTCCCGTCTTCTCGATTCTCGTTCTAGCATGTTAGAGGCCCGTAGACATGTACCTCGCGGGGTTTGCGGGTTGTCGGGTCGTGTACGTATGCTCGAGTTGCGACTACGTACGCTTTATGATAGCCACTAACGACACGTACGGGTTTCGGTATGTATATATGCATATGTATGTTTGTTAAGTATCGTATATACGTACGAATTTATGTATGTTTAAATGGAATTAGCCGGCTGATTCGCCTAGTCTGACAGGTAGGTACGTGTGGGTGTCCAGTTAGGGCACCAGTCACGGCCCACGGGGCTGGGTCGTGACAATAACTCCTCTCCAAAGCATCATTAAATCATTACTAACTCGTTACTCGCGAATCCTTTCCGATACTTATCGTATACATTGCCTTCTCTTAACTTTCTTTCCTAACATCGAATGTCTTTGAAATCTTACTTAAGGTCATCAAATGTCACTCTTTACTTATTGAAACAACGTATACTTCGTACTCTTCGTTAGTCTATTCACTGTGCATCAATGAAATTTTTTTCGAGGTGTAACATAGAGTCTATGGCGATAGACCGATCGGTTCCAAAGATAAAACTCCTTGAAGAAGGACAGGAGCAAATGATCAAGATGGTGAAAGAGTGGACATATAAATGATTGGCCAAATAAACACGCAATTCAAGTATATTTTGTTTCACTTGAAAAAGTGATATTTTGGATCTATAGTCCAAGGACCTCAAGATATAATGTCAATGGGGGTGCAAATAAAGTATTGTGCGAAGAGTAAAATGAAAAATAAAGTCATAAGATATAAAGTACGGCTTGTGCCTTGTGTTATAAAGGTTTTTTGCGAAAATCCTAGCATTATTGTATGGAGATAAGTTCTCCTGTGGTGGATGCAATGAGGTTTCTTATCAGTCTGGCAATACATGAAAAATTTGAATGCGTATAATGAATTGTTGTCATGTCTAGTTAGACAATGAAGTTTATATGAAAATCCTTGAAGGATTTAAAAGGTTTTAAAAAAGCGATTCCATTGAGTACCCCCGAGCGTCCGTTACATCGCTTAACATTAAGAAAGATCAATTTCGATCTCACGAAAATGGACAGAAAGTACCATGTATTTGTGTAATTGGTGCACCTATATTTCTTGCTCTTATAATTCATGAGATAATGTTTTTATTAATGTGTTGGCAAGATATAATTTTACGTCTACGTGGAGATACTCAAGTAAAATCAAATATTGGTTTAGATTTATTATTTCTAACCATATCGTCAAGGGTTTGTTGGTCATGCAAATGCAGGAAGATTATATGCTTTATGTAACAATCGATGGCACGCAAGTTATTTATTTGCATATGGGTGCTGCCATATTTATATTGTTCTGCTAAAAGTCAATTATTTGCTATTTACGCAAATCATGCAAAGATAACAATGACCGTGAAGCAAGCAAATGACATATTGATATCGGGATGAGCTCAAGGATGTAACATCTTTGTGGATGTGAGTTGGTCACAAAGACATGACCAATATCAACACTTGGAAAGCTGGTATATAAGATCATTGGTAGGCATCATCTACAAGAATTGATAAGTTGAAGGTGGAATAGAATAAAACATGTCTGGTTGAAAGTTATTTTCACACATGATCTTCAAAGGAATGGTGAAAAGATATTCAAGAAATTCAAGTGACAATTTAGCAGATTTGTTAACGACAGCATGGTCAACCTCAACATTTGAGAAGCTGATATACAAGATTTGAATGTGTCGTCTTCGAAATATCAAATGATGTTATTATTAGGGGGAGCGCTGCACTCTTTTTTCCTTAGTCGAGGTTTTGTCCCACTGGGTTTTCCTAGCAAGGTTTGTAACGAGGCAAAGAAATAATGCATATTACAAGATATGTGTACTCTTTTTCCTTCACTAGGATTTTTCCCACTGGGTTTTTCCTTCTTTTTTTTTTTCATCCACTGGGTTTTTCCTAGTAAGGTTTTAACGAGACATATTCCCACTGGGTTTTTCCTTCTTTTTTTTTTCATCCACTGGGTTTTTCCTAGTAAGGTTTTAACGAGACATATTATCTAACAATAGATATTCAAGGGGAAGTGTTATGAAAATATTAATGTGTGGATGTCTATTACTCCTCTACATATAACTCCTACTACTTCATGTTCATAACTTTTGTAGAAGTAACCCCCCATTACTTTATGACCACTGCTCCCACACTTTATTTCTATAACCCCCAAATAGGTACTACCCATGTTTATGAAACACCCTTTGGTGTTCTTAATGTATTCCTATATATAGTTGAGTTGTATGTAATAGTTGTATACTTGAACACATTTGGATGAATAAAAAATTTCTCTTGTCTCTCTATTTCCATTGTTTTCATCCTTTACTATTGTTACTCTTTTAGCTTAATTTTACCACAAGAGAATGAATGTGGCAATTTTTTTATTTTTCATTCTCATCTGCAAAATCAAATAGAGAGAATGAATACGGTAAAATTTACTTTGCATTCTCATGTTGTACAATTAATTTCAGAAAATGAATATGATTTTTGCTTTGCATTCTCATTCATTTAATAATCAATGACAACATTAAGTACTTTTTAAATGTTCATAGACACGGGCGGATTTCTAAGTGACATTCTACTACTTTTTTCTTGTAGTGAACGAGGCATTTGACCTATTATTATTATTTCATTCGTTGATTAGGGAGAAATGTTTTTGTGGTCAATCGCTCTTACCAATGCAGTCATCAGCATACTGTGGGATTGTTAATCCTTGTCCACTGGGACTCTAATCATTCATAATTATGTTTCAAAAGTTGCTTTAAGCGCAGGATTTGTTATCTAGTCAAAACTTCACCCTTAAAGAGCAACAATGTTTATTACTACTCCCTCCGTCCCAAAAAGATTATTTTATTTTGACTTGCAAGGAATTTAAGAAATAAAAGAAGACTTTTGAAATGTATGGTACAAAACAAGCCTTAAATATTTGTGTGGTTATAAATCATCTCATAAAGTTAAATTATTTTTAAATATAGAAATGTGTCAATATTTTTTTGACAAACTAATAAGAAAAGTAAGACAATCTTTTTGGGACGAGTATTACCTTTTAAACCTATACTTGTGCTATTACGTCCTGTGATCTATTACTCCTTTTCGACGATGTGAGTCTGGATTAATTGGGTCACTGGATACGGAATATGTTGGGTCTGCCAACAAAGTCCTGCATTAGTCGTTGAAAAGATTGGAAAACTACATATATAAGGTGTAGCATCTTTTAATGATGTGAGACCTTTTGAAAAAAAAAATGTGTAGGCTTAAGCTAAAGCGGACAATATCACACCAAGTTAATAGTATCTATGAGCTGATTTGGCCCAACGAAATACTAGATGATGATACCAAAAAAGAACATGTGAATCTGGCCAAGCACATTGTTATTGGGTTGGTTGGCCTCTTTTGAAAGTCTAAACTTGGGATCGCCTAACATTTCAGACAAATGGACTTCGCCTGCTTTCATCCAGGCAATGGCTTTTTTTCATTTATAAATGCCAAATATGTGAAGTTGGTAGCTAATCAGTCATCCTCTACATAAATTGTCCTAATTGTGAACAATAAAAGTTTTCAATTTCACATTAATCTATAAATCCACAGGCCTCCTCCCCACATGTTTATGTACTGTCTACCAAAGTTGGATCATTAAACTAATTCCCTAATGGCGTGTAAGGAGCTAATTATATGTGTAAGAAAGTAGCAATTTGAAGAGTGCTTCAAGAGTTGTTCCAACATATTGCATAAAATACTAAAGTAGACATAGCACAAGAAAACCAATCTTTGACGAGAAAAATTAGATAGACCAGCATGAAATTCGGAAGTCAATGGTCACTTTTGGAATTTTGTCATGATATGTTAAGTAGATTAATAAAGTAGTGTAGACTACGCAAAAGAAAACTGACTTGGTAAATGGATAATGATTTAATCGCAACAAATCAATAAATACACAACAAGCATTTTTTCATAAATACATTTATTACTTAATTATCATGCATAGTGATCGTGGTAGACACTAGATTTTAAGTTCATTGAAAATCGAACGGAAGTTCCAACAAATTACTACTATATATAAGATACAATCCAAAGAGTTTTGTAGAACTTGGTTACATTGTAACCATTTAGTTAACTTGCCAACTAAAAAGGATTTGCTACTTCAAATATTTGCCCTTATATTTGTTATTTATTACTTCATATACCAAAGTATGTTTTCAATAAATCAAGATAATTTCAAACCCTTTTTGGTAATACATGGCCCTGGTGAGGTATGTACCATGATTTTTTTCTATGTCTTATTTTTGCCCCTACGTTATTTCTTTTTTACTTGGGTTGCTACGTCCAATATGGTACATATAATTTGAGCCCTTTAAAAATACTTGAAAAGTTGTGCATGGTGATGATGGCATCCAATAGAAATAGCTATGCACAAAGATAATCTAAAATGGTAATAATAATAATTTGGAGAACTCATTTGGTACTGGCAGAGCGTCGATCATATTTTCTTAGTAATTCTAAAATTGCCATTGAATTTCTCTTGATCTAAATTTTATTAGAAAAAATTATTTTGAATATATAAAGGTTTAATGATGTAACACACTTATCCAATAGAACATAAATTTTAAAATAAAAAATAAATCGATAGAAAATAAATTTCAAAATCGATTCTTAAAGAAAATAAAAATGAGAAGAAACAAATTATTAGATATATACGTCGTTGCACCGAGACATGATTTAAGTATTTAAATTTAGCAAATGCTAATATATTTGGAGCTATATCATAGTTATAATATTATTATAACTCAAATTTAGAAAATATATTAGATAAAGAAAAAAGAAAAGAAATATTATTGCCTCACATGCATTTCTGGAAAGGAAAAGAAATTTTTTAATTAAAAAAATCATTATTTTTTCATATTTTCTTTAAATATTTTGAATAGTCAAGTACTGCAATTTATAGTACTTTTTATATAGTTTTTAATTATGTAAATTTTCAAAGATATAAAGATTCTATGCCCAAACTCACTGTTAAAATTAAACTATTTGATTCTTAAAATTTAAACTCGGCACATAAATCAAACTTAAGAATTACTTTATAATCTCATTTTGGGTCTGAAATTTCAATTTTTTTTTCGACGCTAGTATAGAAGAGGCTTGACAAGATAACAAGATAAGACAATTTTTAAGTTTTTCATTTGTGGCGTTATTGCGATAGAGTTTATGCCTTCTGCCTTTGTGGGGATGACAATAGAACGAAATAATCTTACATAGAAAAGAACAATAATTTTTTTCAAAGAATAGAAGATGAAAAAGAAAGGGGAAAGCTGAAAAAACAAAGGAATCAGTAAAAAGTAAATGTGAAAGGAAAACAAAAGAGGAGAGAAATGAAAGAGTCACTGAAAGGATTTAAAAATAAATTACGACTAAATCGATCCTGTGAGACATTGCAAGCAGGATCCCAACCAATGCACCCATAGACCTTCTAGTCCCTCTGGGTGCTCACAGCTTTGTATTTGCTATATAAAATATGCAGTTCCGAATTAGCGGGATACGGGGCTCGGTCTGAACCTCCTTCGGTAGAAAATTACACTGTATATATAAGATTAATTTTTTTTCCATGTATATAGTAGATGTTTAACGCCATTAACTTCTTCATGTATTTACTTGTTTATATTTTTCTGGCTCCACCACTTATGGCCAATGCTAATGTAGGTCCTTCCCTTCCCTGTTATTGTTAAGTGATAAGAAGTTTCTCTTTATTTTTAACTGTTAAAATTAAATTATATTATTTGATGTAAATAATAAGACATGTAAGTATTTATCCATGAGTAATTGCCAAAGTACAACCAGACCAAAGTTTTCATTAGGTTGTGGCACTCCACTCAAATGTTTTTTTTTCTTTTTCTTGGACAGTAATCATCCTATTCCAAATGGAGTAGAAGCATGCTCTCCAAATGAGTGCAATTGCTATTTTAGCTTTTCATTTACAAAAGAGAGATATAATATGGGTGTGTATGATATCGAGGAGTTTTCTTTTCAGAAAATCTTTTTTAATTTTTTTATATTTGGTTGGTCAAAAATTTTGAAAAATATTTTTTCTAGGAAAATAAATTTCATAAGTGACATTCCAAATTTATTATCTCCTCCCCATCTACTCAACGGCCCCCAACCCCCGCTCCTTGACCATCCCACCCCCGCCACCCCTAACCCCCACTCCCCACCCCATCCCACCCATAGTGTTTTGCTATAGATTACATACAAATACTTTTGGAATAATATTTTCTTTTGCTTCCTTACCAAACACTAAAAAAATAAATAAGAAACCCGCCACTTGTTTAGCAATAAAATATTTTCCGTCATACAAAACACCCTATCCTATATATGAGAAGATTAAGATTATTTTTGGAACTATGGATTATGAAGACGAAAAAGGCAAGGCTTTTTATTTCTTAGAATGCAAACACATCGAGTTGTTTTATTATCCTTATGGAACAGACAAATAAGAGAAGTGAGGTTAGTGTACTCGAAGTGAATTCGAATATATAAATACATATGACAAACTGAAAACGGTCTATGTGACCACATTGTTCATCATAGCCTAAATATATGAATTTCAGAACTACGTTAACTACAGAATTACCAACTGATACGAGCAATTTTTTTCCCCAAGGAAAGAAAACAAAAAGATAAAGGAGATTACAAGGTTAAGAATAGAATATTCGCTAACAAAGAAAAAATTGGAGTGACCAATCCACTAATATATACTAGTTCTGTAAAGGGTAGTAGAAGTGGAAAAAGTTGAACTCAAAACACTAGCTAGTAGCATGCAAAGAAAAAGCTATTGCCATTGTTTGTTCCCCTCATTACATACATCTTCGGGATAGGAGTTGGCGGTCTTCGCTCTTTCCACTTTTGCTTTTTCTTTCTTTATTAAGCAATTTCGTCTCCCTTGTCTTGACTTCATTTTTGTCCCACCCCCATGCCTAGTGCACTTAAATAAACAAGATTGGGACGTGGGGGACCCCTCACCTCAAGTCATTCCATTGAGACCACTACTATTAGAGAAACTTGAACCGAACTGTATTTATAAACATATTACTTGCAGATTTAAACGTTGTGAAACACTTGCAGTTCATTTACCCTAAACAGAGAGATTTCAACCGAGTCCTGAGAGAAAAAATACTTTTCGATACAAGTACTTTACCCTTCGTAATGAACTTACCCAGTGTAAAATTGAGTTATGTTAAAATTCTAAAAGTTTAATGGTCCAAAACACATTTAAATTATTGATTTTTCTCGAGTTTCATACTCTAACTATTCGTTGTTCCCTTTATCTATCTAAACTATTACTGTTGAGTGGGCTAAATTTTGAAATCAATCGATAATAGGCGCGTGGAGGTCAAGTCAACATCGGAGGTGTTTTAATGCAAAGAGAGTGACAGTTTAGAGAGGTAAATGGAAAATAGATAGTTGAGATATGAAACTCATAAAAAATGATAGTTTAAGTGTGTTTTTGATTATTAACTCAATTTGAAATAAGAATTTTTTGTAGGAGTGCTTTGCGCTCCTTAATGATTCTACCCGGTGCAAAACTAAGTTAGTTACGTTAGTAAATTTCAAATGACGAATTGTTAAACCAAAACACAAATTTATAAACAAATCTACTTTCTCCACCACATACTTCATTTGGTCGGCACTTTCTTGGATATTGTTATCCCTTTTTCTTTTCCACGGAGTATTCTGATCAATCTCTATCTCAGTTCTAAAATATTTAGCGGAGAAAACAACAAAATCCAAACATTAGGAGAATTTTAAATTTCAGCAGTAAATGCTGAGACAAGTCAAGAGTTGTTGCTCGGAAAAGACTGCAATCTTTATTCTTTGTTTCTCTTACTCCTAAATCACAATTCATTTGGCACACTTTCTTTTTGAGTTTGTCCCAAAAAGAATATCATTTTTTTTATATTTAGAAACAATTTAACTTCAGCCATATAAATATATAAGGTTTGTTTTGAATCAAAAATTTCAAAAATCTTCCATTTTTTCTTAATCTCCATGTCTTGTCAAATGATGCTGCATAAATTGGGACGGAAGAAGTAGCTTTTTTTTTTTCCCTTACCCTGCTAGATTCATTGCCCATTAGCCTAAAAAAAGAAGTTAGAAACAGTATATTAGCAAGTCATTCATACTATGACTGTTGAAAAGTCTATAATTTCCTTTACTCCGTTATTTTCGGTCCATCAGTGATTGTTAACCCCTTTTAAGCTCTGGTTTTCCCTTGTCCACCTTCCGCAATTAACGCAGGAAAATATTAAGCTAGAGAGAGAGAGAGGAAGTCACTATGGACTGATTTTTGAGACTTTAAAATAATATTTCAATGGTCTCGAGAATTTGCAATGCTACTTCAGAAGTAAACTTGACCCACGTAAAGATTCAGTTAGATGTCATCTGGGTCGGTCTTGTTTTCCAGCGAGAGTCAGTGTAACATATTTATACACACACACATATTCCTTTTTGCAAATGGTTCAAGTGGAAATATTGCTGAATTTGCTGCAAATAGCTATATTGGCCTCTGTTTGATGGTGTAGGGGTCATTACACTACTAGAAAAAGAGATTTTTCGCGCCGTGAATTAGTGGGAAATTTGTTATTTTTCTACCTCATTCTCACCGAACCACCTCACTTAGAAAACGCACGGTGGGAAACAGGTTTCCATTGAAATGCTAAAAAATTTCCTAATTTTTCCGTGTGAAAACACTACTATTTTTTTCTTTTCTCACTGATTCCTGTGGGAATAGTCACTAAACATTTTTCGGTCGGAAAATAGTGACTTTCTAATAGTGTTAATGTATACTTGTCCTTGATGGGCTGTGTGGCCTCAAAGCAGTTCGTGTCCATAACACCTGCATGTGATCAATATTCAGGTACTCTAAGAGAAAATGACGACAGTAAGAATGATGCATTGGTGCCTGAATTTGATTTGAAGAAGAGAGGAAATGATGAGTTGGGTGAATTAGGAAAGGCAAGTTCCAATGGTTGTGGTAGTGAGTCAGCGAGTTTCAAGCTAGGGAACTTGCAGAAGTATGTGGGAGGAGAGCAAGTGGCTGCAGGTTGGCCAGCATGGCTTACTACATTTGCAAGTGAATCTATTCATGGCTGGTTGCCACTCAAACCTGAGTCTTTTCAGAAATTAGAAAAGGTTAGTTTAGAAACTACTCTATAATATTTCTAGCTATGAGGAAAAAAAAGTTTAGGTGATTTCTTCCTGTCCAATTCTTGGGCCACTACTGGTGAGAGATACTAGCAGATAGGTGCTGGAATAGTAAGTTGGCCCAGACACCGCCAATATTAAAAAGAATCTTCCTATGATGACATTAACACCTTCTATACTGCATTGCTTAGATGTAATAGTAGTAGTCTGCTTCTTTATGCGTTGCAACCTAGGTGGCTTAGAGATATCTGATAGTTTTTTCTTTTAGCTCTTTAATCCTTGCATTTAGTCACTTCTTATTTTGGGATTTTTTTATTTTTGGGTGGTCGGGGGCCAGGGGAGAAGAGGCATTGAAACTAGGAACAGAAGGAGATGAATGAGAGATGTGAGTTACTGCGTTGTCCTAGCTGGTTGAAAATTATTACCTGGAAGAGAAGTGGAAACTTGTAGTGTTTTCTGCGGATTGTAAAGATAAAGTTTAACCTTTCTGTATAGTTGTTTCAAATCAGGTAAAGCCTGAGAAATATCTCTTTCCATTGCAAGTCACAATTAAGTCAGTATTGTGTTAGAGTAGCAGAGACTTTTTTTTTCATTTTTTTTTTGGAGGGGTGGGGGTGGGGGTGGGGGGGGTGGGGTTGTGGAGGGAGTCAATAAGCTTGTCCGAAATATGTTGTTGTAATTTGTAATTGCCTGAATTATGTGCCATGAATTCTATAATTTTGTTGGGTTCATATTCTTTCTGTTTACTATTAGTGCTTTCTATTCTAGTTTTGCTATCTTTTAACAACAGCATACAATATTCAAGTGCATTTTTCTTGAATCCTTTTGCCTTGATACAAGAAGCTGTACTGGAATCCAAGATGTTTTGTCAGGAATAATCATGTAAAGCAATTCAAACTATCAAAGCACCTCTATAATTCTTGGAGACATCAATGAACTGTAAATTTATTCACTAGTTACAAACTATGTTGCTCGGACTATTCAGAAATGTAGGCGGATGCGTGTGGGATTCTCCGAAAGTAGTGCATTTTTGGAGAAACCGACACGGGTGCGGCAAATTTTTTGGAGAGCCCCGAGCAACATAGGTTACAAATATAGTCTATGAAAGGAGTTGATGTTCGCTGGTCATCTGCAGACAGCTACCATGCTATTCCTACACTGTCAACTTTCTTGCAATTCATAATATTGAACTTTCTCACTGATGAATTTTTTGTGTTATGTGTTTTGATAACTATAACAGATAGGTCAGGGTACATATAGCAGCGTATTCAGAGCTCGTGATTTAGAAAGTGGCAGGACAGTTGCAATGAAGAAAGTGCGATTTGATAATTTTGAGCCAGAAAGTGTTAGATTTATGGCACGAGAAATTATGATTCTTCGCAGGCTTGACCATCCCAATATAATGAAGTTAGAGGGGATAATTACCTCCAGATTATCTTCTAGTGTATATCTAGTGTTTGAGTACATGGAACATGATATTTCAGGACTCCTGTCATGTCCTGAAGTCAAGTTCAGTGAATCACAGGTTTGATATCTTCTCATATTTAACACACCTTGCAGCTTTTTTCTCCTTTAATGAGATCAGTCTACTGAATACTTCCAAGGCAAACTAAGAAAATGTTTAGCAACATGCTAATTACATATTCTGATGATAACTAGTTGTGTACATGTATTCGGGAAAGGAAATTCTAGAATTAGATTATGCTATATACTAGACTAAGTACACATTAGAAGAATAACCCTTGAATACATATGTAGTGTAGCCATATTTTGTAAGCCAAGTTGGGAGAAGTAAAGATGAATATATTCCTCCACTTGTCTTCAAAAGAATTTGATGCTCCTCCTCCCCAAATTTCCAACAGCTATTGCGTCTTTTTTTCTCTCTCTTGCACCTGATGAGCGCATATCACTATCTTTGTGCTAATTAAATTCTACTCCTGTTGCAGGTTAAATGCTTAATGAAACAGTTATTATCTGGACTTGACCATTGTCATTCTCGAGGTATAATGCATCGGGATATCAAAGGTGCAAATCTTCTGGTTAATAATGAGGGAGTTCTGAAGGTTGCAGACTTTGGATTGGCGAACTTCTCTAACCTTGGACAGAAGCAACCACTGACCAGTCGAGTTGTCACTTTATGGTATCGTCCTCCTGAGCTTTTGTTGGGCTCAACAGATTATGGAGCTTCTGTGGATCTCTGGAGTATTGGATGTGTGTTTGCAGAAATTCTTACTGGTAAACCAATCCTTCAGGGGAGAACCGAGGTACTTTCTTTAATTATGAGGTCCCTTCAACACTTAATGGCTTCCTGATGGTGGAAAATAATTCTTTATTCAAGTTACTTCTCTCTTGTGAGAATAGAGGATGATAAAGTGCTCGGCTGCTAACCTGCAACATCAGAACTTTACTCTTCATGCCTTCAAAATTCTCTCCTTATCTTCATACTTGATAATGCATTTCAGGTTGAACAGCTGCATAAAATTTTTAAACTTCGTGGATCTCCAGCAGATGATTACTGGAAGAAATCTAAACTCCCTCACACGACTGTATTTAAACCACAGCATCCTTATGAGAATTGTCTTTGGAACACCTTTAAAGATCTACCAGAAAGTGCAGTTTCACTCATAGATATTCTTCTTTCTGTTGAGCCACACAAACGTGGAACTGCTTCTTCTGCCCTTGTATCTGAGGTAATGATCCACAAACTATTGTGTTACTTGTTGTTAGTTCCATGTTGTCACACTGCCACCTTAATCTGAGATAGCGTATATAGCACAATGAAAAAGATACAATCTCTTATGCCTTCAATGTGCTTTTTCTTTATTACGGTTGTGTCTGTCTACTGTGTGTTTAAGCCTAAATCTTCAATTCAAGTGAGTTTTTATACTTCGTCATGTTATATTCATCTAAGAACCATAATGATACCACGTAAATTTCAAGATTGCTAATACTTTTTCAATTGATCTGTGTAGTACTTCAAGACAAAGCCTCATGCTTGTGATCCTTCAAGCCTACCAAAGTACCCACCAAGCAAAGAGATTGATGCTAAACACCGTGAAGATGCAATAAGGTGAGAATTTAGGTCATATTATGTTAGAAGAAGCTTTTGTCTTAATAGTTTACACAATTGGATTTAGATTTAAGGAAAATCATGTGATTAGATAAGAGTGCTCTACTCTGTCCTCCCCGAACCAAAACTAACATGAAATAAAGGGAGAAGCTGCAAGCATCCTTTTGATTTATCATTCCTACGGTTTGATTGCGTCAAATCAAGTTATTAATTCAGCACAAGCAGAACTATTGATACAATTCACATCTGTAATTGACTCACCCTGCTTGAGTTTGGTCCAAGAAAAGTTTCAAGTCATCTATGGCTGAACTAGACTATGATTCGAGGATAAGTAATGGAAAAAAAATTAACCTTAATTATACTCTAAAAAATGGTGACTATGGAATGAAGTTCTTGCTTAACAAGTTTAAAAAAGACTAGGAATTTGGAGCTGGCACTTACATGTTGAATTCTTGCTTACCGAGACATCTTGACTTCCACTCATCCAATTAGCTTGTTCTGCTCTGTCTCACCCAACCAAAAACATGCAACTTACTCGGGAGGGAATAAAACTGTTTGACTAAAATTACACCACTTGATAAATGATTGAGGTTACTATCTTGCTCCTTGGCGTTGACACGAGCTCATGCAGTTGATACAGTTTTTAGGAGCTTTGCACAGATCTGAATTATGATTCTGATGATTTTCAGGAAGAAGCCAAGTGGAAGAGCCCGCGGACCAGACTTGACAAGAAAGTTAACCAGAAAACAGAATGCACTCAGTAAACTGGCACCAGAAGAGGTCCAACCGTTTCCTCTCAGCCTTTCACTTTTTAATTAATTCCTACAACTGCATGTTGTTTTTTGTAACTTTTTCCTTTTAATACATGAGTGTTTTTTTCTTTTAGTCCCTACATTATGGAGATGAAACTAAATCTTCCTTTCTGCAGAATTTACCCATCCAAAATAAAGGTGGTCATAAAAGTGACAGCAATACTGTAACTGCTCAAAAAGAAGAAAGAGATAGCATTACAAGTCTTGAGCGACGTAAGCCACCAGTTGATGTGATGGTAGAGACTTCCCATGTCAAGAATGCATCTCAAGGTGATGTCCCCTTTTCAGGTCCACTTCAAATTTCAGGATCAAGTGGCTTTGCATGGGCAAAAAGAAGGTTTGATGATTCATCAGTAAGATCACGAAGGAGATCTAGTGCGAGAAGCCTTATTTTTGAACCTTCACTTGCATTGCATTTGGAAAATAACATGGAGCCAAAAATACAACATAACTATGAACTTACCAGTGCAAGTCAGACCAATTCTATAGGCCATGATACCGCTGAACCCATCAAGCATGCAATTCATAGACGTTGGAGCCAATTAGAGCATCCAGATTCCTTTGATGCTTCTGATGGCTACCACTCACAAGAACTGTCGCTGGCACTATATCTTAAAGAGGAGACAGCTATCAAGAGAATCAATTTGGTTAGTCCAAAACTTTTCTCAAGAATCTTAGCGCCCTTTTCTTTTTATGATTTTGCTCAAAATAAAGGATTACATTGCTTTATCCCTGGTGCTTTCATTGACATTGTGATGATTAACATCTATCAACAGAATCAGTTTGGTTTGTCCAAAACTTTTGTCAAGAATCTGATTTAAGCACCTTGTCCCTTCTCTTTTGCATGTTAGCGCAAAATAGAGGACTCCATTACTTTATTACTGGAGCTTTCTTTGAAATGTTATGACTGTTAGCATGATAGACAGATTGTAGAATATCTTGTAGGATCTACATTAAGGTATTCTCAATATGGTAACTATGTAAGAGATACTTTAGATATATGAAATGAAATATAATTAGGGATATTCTACA
This sequence comes from Lycium ferocissimum, assembly GCF_029784015.1. Taxonomy (NCBI): domain Eukaryota; kingdom Viridiplantae; phylum Streptophyta; class Magnoliopsida; order Solanales; family Solanaceae; genus Lycium; species Lycium ferocissimum. Next base: position 1,789,245 of record NC_081353.1, read on the forward strand.
TTTAGTGTAGAATATTATGTAGCATTAGTTGTAGAGCATTATTAAGAATATTTTGATTAGTGATCAGCAATATTATCAGAATTTTAGGTTTTAGGATGTTACATCTCTGAGTCACCTCTTCTGATTCTTATTTGATGAGTGGCTTAGGATACATTAACCTTATATATTTATCTGAGCTGGAATAATACCTTGTATAGGCTAGTTGCAAGAGCTGTGGAGTTACTTAATGCTATAGCAGTTCGTTTGATGCATAAAATGTGCTTTTACTATATATTGGATTTAAGTTATATGCACGAATAGTTCAAAGAGTTTTACGCTATGAGGGTAATTTAACTTGTAATAGCAAGTTAGTTACCACTTCCCCGGTTTTCCCAGGTTATTATTAATACTTATATAGAGATGTACTTGTAATTTACCTTATAGTAACCTGATTATGTAAATATTTTTATACCGACACTTGAATGGAACTTAAACTATAATATTTTTAAATTGGACTTCAAACAGGTAGAGGATCAAGGGGACAAAGTCGATTTTTCTGGACCGCTAATGGCTGAGTGTCAAACACACAGAGTTGAAGAACTCCTAGAGAAACATGAGAGCCAGATCCGCCAGGCAGTTCGAGGATCGTGGTTCCAAAGAGGATTAAAGCTTCACTAATGTCTGCAACATAGAAGATCAAATTTAGAAATTTCTGGCATGTACAGTCATAATAGGTGAGATCTTTTGAGTTCACTTTCCTTCATTCTTTTGGAACTCCTTTAATTACTGCCATGTATCCAGACTTTTTCATTTGTACTCTCTGTCGTGTTGACTCTTAAAATTTGGTTGCCTTGCAATAGTGTTCCCCTTTAATAAACGTACTTTGTCCATGTCTGAAAGTTGATGCAGCAAAATGGAACTACTTATATTTTATTTCCGTTTAACTGCTACATGATTGTTAACACATTTATAGATTTCTGTTACCATAGTTTTATGTATTTCTGCATGTATACTTGCTGGTTTTATGGAATTCTTTATTTACTAAACTGGCAGAAGTAATGACTCCCTTCATACTACTAGAAATCAGTTCGTCTTTTATCAGGCTTTATTGGCCAGCCAGCTGATTCAGTACGTTTGTTTTCAGTTAGGAAATGGAAGGTGATTGCTGTGGTGCTCCTGTTTCACATAGTCTATGGAAAAGCAATCAGCCACAGAATTTTTATAGTGGGCTTCATAACCAATAAGTTCACATACCAGAAAGCTTCCAAATCGGTACAGAAACGATTGCAAGACTTTGAAAGCTCAGAATTGAATGGATTGAGATCTGTTGAATTCAAGACCATAAAGCCATGAAAGTACAAATTGAAGAATGAAGGAAGGAAATTAATTGCCTCTTCTCCAGATAAGGAAATCAGTACTCAAGCTCAAAAGAAAGGGATGAACTATCTTTTATATGGAGCTCTTCATCTCAATCCCCTGCACAGGTGAGTGTCAAATGACAGCTGAGAACCAGCTCTTCAGGCGTTGTGGTGGTCCAGACATGGAAGCTCATTTTTTCTTTTAAGATGGCCAATACACACACGCGAACATGGTTCCTCAGTACTGCATGTCTCTAGATATCTTCTCCACAATTTCATTCCGAGCGTTTTTTCCTTAAGCAATGTATAGTTCCATACAATGATAGAGACATCCTTTGGTTACAGGTGCACAGTTTTGCAAAGAAATAGCAACTTATTTCTCTGCTCATCATCATTTGATGAATAGCTTATCCAGCCCCTTGTAACCGCTCCACTTTAATTGGTATTTTTTTCATGAAAAGCGTCATGGGATGTAATAATCCTTGTAAAATAAATTGTGGAATTGAAGAGAATTAGGCAGAATTGGGAATTTTATTACTGAATTGGAAGGTTTACAATAGTACAACGATTACGATGCATGAATCTATCTAACTCCAAGCTTATAATGGAAGCTTGAGCTTGATTTATCCCTGCAATGGTGGAATTTGGGTAAGAATCGAGGATGAAGAAGAATTGAGAGAAGAGAGACTTTCAGAGAGATATAGAGAGAGAGATACAGATTCCATAACTGCCTTGATGATAAGAATCGGGATACTTGAATAAAACAAGATTATGATGCGGAAGCGAGAATACGAAGATTAAAGACAAGAATGTAAAGATAGGCGAAATTCGAGAATAAAATCCCCAAATTTTAAGATTCAGTGATAAGTACCCTAATTGATCTTAGTATTCAAATTAGCGGATTAAGACTAATAACGATACTAATAGAGTCAATTGAAGAACTTATAAAAAGTGATATAGAACCCTATTTCGAAGAAACTAGAGACAATAATTAGTATAAGACTAATTAACTTCTTTAATTTACGAATAAGAACAAAAGATATCAAGTTAAAAATTAATCTTACCTCTTAAAGAATGCTTCTTGTAAGGTTGCAAGATAAATCCATAGTCACTCTCAAATTATATTAATAATAATAGTCTGATAAAACATAAAAAAATCCACCCCAATATATAGGGGAAACCTATCCCAAATAGTACGGGATTCAAATCTACTTTTATGGAAATAAATAAATACTAAAACCTAACTAGGAAACTTTTAAACTAGGAAACTTTAAACTAGGAAAGCATGTAAAATATTATCAAACTTATTTCCTAATAAATATGAGCATGACTATTCAGCCCACTTTGGGCCAAATTGAAGCTCTTTTGTTTGGCTTCTCTTTGGGCTCCATGTGGCAGCTCCTTGGCTTTCTTTTGGGCCTTTATTGGCATGCAAAAATTTGTTCTTTTGGGCTCTCCTTTGGACGCTTCTTTCACGATAAGCATCTTCTTGATTTTCCACTGAAGTCCGTCAATCTTTAATCGGGTATGCCACCGTGGATGATATCATTCCCTCTTCTTGAAATCCGTCCTCGAATTTGAATCTCGCAAAATCAAGAAGATATGTAGTAGTAAACAACATCCATTAATCGAAAGCAACAACGGTAGGAACAAAACAAGATAGTGACCATGTGTCCACTTAACCCAATTAAGCCTAGCATATATAAATACACCCTTATAATTCATGTAGACATCATCATCCCAATAGAAAATTTTCCTACATATATAAGCACAATAAGATTCTAGCTAGATGCCATAAAGAATGATATGTGTCTCTCCAATTTATTTCTATCAATAAAGTATTTCATTGGGCATTGTTTACCCTTAAAATGGTAAAAAGTAAATTTATACGTGGTTTAAAGGATATGTGGTTTGATTAGTGATTCATGTAAAGTAATACGCGATAATAAGCAATATAAACTAGTGAATAAGAAAGAAAGTAGCGTAAGAAATCAAGATATTCGTCTCTGTGAATTTGGTCCGATTTTGGAAAGAAACGTCTCTGTCCCGAGCCAAACCAATAGAAAGCTTCAATAGGTAATTTTAAGATTACAAGTATGAGTGTGTATAAAAGATTAGCCCCTAAATGAAGGAGGTTCACCCCTATTTATAGTGAACAGTAGATGGGCCTTTGTACAAACCTAAAAAGGCCCTTTAAGAAAACCCTAAAATCCACAAAAACGGCGCTTCGTACGGATGTCAGCGCAAATTATGGTACGAATGGCGGGGTGTGACCTGGCTGGCAACGGATCCTTCGAACCTGTGTCGAGTGTCTTTCCCTCGGGCTCGGAGTCTCTCCGCCTATTAGCATTCCCTCGATTTCTAATGTTTAGTTAAAAAAGCTCATAACTCCTCGGTCCTCGACCCTTCGATCTTATCCGAGGCTAATGATCTCGTTCTACTTTGACTTCGTACCAGATGGCCACGACATTTACCTCAGTTTCCACCATATACAGATAGTCCCCACACTTCCTGGATCGAAGTTTGCCGAAGTGATGGGAAGTGGAATGACAACCCCGGTGACTTCCTTAGAAAGCTTCCCCTTGGAAGCAAGCTGGAAATGAAACGTCTTATCAGGTCACGTCCCTCTGACTTCAGACACGTGTCTTTCCCTGTTTGAATGCCCCTACGATTGTCAAATCATAACCGCCTTAAAATTTATTATCTCCTCCCTATAAAAGGCCGGTCATTTTCACTCTTCACCACTTGATCGTTTTACTCTCATAATTTCTTGCTCTGTTCTTGCTTCTCTTTAGATTTTCTTTCAAAAATTTTGAATCTTCGAGATTTTTCGAGAAACTTCACCCGAGGTTCCGAAGTCTTCCTAGTTTCCTGGAAAACTTTCTTTAAATCTTCATCTTCAAACCTTCATAACTTCATATTTTGATCTTCAAATCTTCATAACTTCATATTTTGTTCTTCAAATCTTCAAAGAGACCCTTAAATCTTCAAACCTTCATATATTCATACATTCAAAATGGCAGCAAACACCGATTCTACTTCCAAAGATGCTCCCATGGTTTCTTTCCCTCACCCGGGTATCGAGGTCGTCGCCAGCCCCAAGGTTGAAGCTTGAGCTGGCTTCTTTGAACCTCAGGCTAAGGACATAATGCCTTCAAAATATAATTTCGATTATGAGTTCGTCGTTGAGACGGTCGTAAAAAAGGCTAATAGGGGTTACGACGTTAGGCGTTATCCTTCATCAATCAAAGCGACACACCTCCCTAAAGTCCGAACTGACTGCGGTTGGGATGACCGCCCTATAGAGATCATTGTCCCCGGTGCAGATGATGAAATCACCAATTTCAGGGAGAGGTACTTGAATATCTACACCTACCCCTTTACTTTTAAGCTCGACCCTCCGATAGACCCGGTCATCCTCAAAATGTGCCGGACATATAATGTGTGCCTTGTGCAAATTGGTTCGAATGTTTGGAGGATCGTGACCTGCCTCCGCTTTCTGGCCTATGCTTTGCGTCGTCTCCTTTCGTTCAACTCTTTTCTGAACTAACCACTTCGATACTCAGGTTTGCCAAGAGGTTCTTCGACTCCTCGATCCATACCGGTAGATGAACCCTCCACGCCGAGTTCAAAGTTTGATGCTTCAGAATCAACACGGCTTATTGCCGAGGCTGAAAAGAAAAAAAGGAAAACGAGGTCTTCCAAGCCTTTGAAACCATCATCGGAGGGCCATAAAAGGAAGAAAAGTTCGAAAGATGCAGCGAGTGCATCTGAAGTTCGACCGAGGCAGAGGCTACTCCGGTGGAGGTCCCGATAGGGAGCACCGCAGCCAATCTGATTGTTTCTGCCGCAGGTTGGGGGGGGGGGGCTGAGAACCCTTCAGTTCCCCTAACAGAATTTCTTCAAGCTCCGCTCCCTTTAAGGGCCGTCGAGATGATCGAGGTTGGGGAAGACACCTCCCCCGAGGAGGAGCCTATGGCCAAAAGGGTTAGACGGGTTAAAACAACTTCCCCTCCTCCTCCTGCTCGAACCTCGGAGCAGGAGAGTTTTGATTATATATTCTCTGAGGATGGGACTGCCAATAGCCCCGTTGCAACGGCAGATGCCTTCGGGTTCGGACACCTCCCTATTCCACAAGTATTGAGGAGGGCTACCAGACCTACAGAGTCTGACTTGAGGTCCCGGCTTGTAGATACCTTTTTGGCTCCAAGTGTAGAGCCGAGGAGGACTAGGTCGGTTACTTTCACCGTCCCTGAAGACTGCAGCTTTCTATCCCGCCCCATAGGGGTGGCCAGTTATCTTCGTCCTCTTGTGTCAGAGTCTGATAAAGAGAAGATGACTGGACTCTCGTAGCAATGTCTTTTAACGAGAGCAAGCATGCCGACAATGGGGTAAGCCTTTTTCCTTTTCAACAGCTTTGGTTTATTTGGAGTAATCTTCTATGTTTGTTGATTTCTAACTTTGTTTCCTTCTTCACAGTCTGTCGTGCTAGAGAATGAAGGTTTTCTTCGAGCTCAGCAAGAGGTGGATGATCTACGAGCCCAGTTGGTTGTCCAAAGCTGAGAAATCGAGAAGTTCAAACTTCTCTTTCAGCAAAAAGAAGATCAGCTAAGTCAAATCGTCGATCCTTCGACCCTCCGAGCCCAACTTCAAGCAGCCAAGGAGGAGAACCTTCGGTTGAAAAATGGCCTAGTAGATTCGGTCCAAAAGAATAATGTCCTGGAGGAGGAAAATAAGCAGCTCAGCTAGGGGAACTCTGAAAATATCACAAAGCTCGGGGAGCTAGAGGCCACCATTTCCCAACTGAGGGAGGAACTGGACTCCATTAAGGTCGAGGTCGCAAATATGAAGGAGCAGTTCACTCAGCTCGAGTCTAAAAGGGCAGTCGAGAAGGAAACATTAAAGGTTTCCCAAGAAAAAGCTGAGCGTTAGGCCCAGGCTAATGAGAAACTCCAGAGCGAGCTTGATGCTTGTTACACCTTGGAAAATTTCGCGTTATCAAGACTGTGGACGGCTTAGCATGAGCTCAGGGGAGAGCAGAGTTACACAAGGATTATGGATGAAGATTATGTTATCTAAGCATAAGAACATATATATGACATTTGGAGAGTGTATGGAGTAAATCGGTTAACATGATCACTCGATGATAGCCCTCGAAACCATGAGTTAAGGTGGGGCCCACATGTTAGAATTTTGTAAAGGTTATATTATAAGTGATACAAGTAGTACATGGAAAGTTGAGCAAGTCCTAAGAAGGACCCATAAGCCAAATATAGACATAAGCCCTCCAAAAGGACGATTAAAGGAAACGTTTTCGGATGATCTGACTTGGAGGGGCAAAAACGGCATTATAAGCTTGTAATTTGGAAAAACACCAAGAATTAAAGTTGTATATAATTGAAAGAGCTTTCCAAACATAGGTCTTGGCCCCTCACACGATATCGGAATCAAGAGTTATGGCCATTTTAAGAGCAAGACCCCAAGCTGCCAAAGGGTTCCGCGGGCCCCACATGAACAAGTCGGTGGAACCGACCTAGGGGGGCTATAAATACCCCATCAGCCCATTTTTTTCAGCATATTAAAATTCCAAAAAGTCCTATAAGCCTCTCAAAACATCTCCCAAATATTATGGTCCGATAAATCAAGAATTCGACAAGATTACGCCAAACTAGTCCGTGAAAGGTGATTGTTCTTGCTTCTACTTAAGCTTGGTGTTGGAAAAGGTTGATGTGGTTAAGTTTTTTTTTTTTTTTCAAGTATAAGGTATGTTATTTATCCCATCTTTTATGTTAATTTTATTTGGAGGTCTAGCAAGCCTTAAAAATGAAACTAGTCATGGAGAAAAGGTCATAGAGTGTTGTATTGCGGTTGTTGTGTTTGTAAATTTCTGTTTTGAACATGTTGTGGCCGTGTGTATGGGCTGATTTACGCATATAAAAATGGTATCTAACATGGTTGGCGTATTGATGAGATTATACTCCCTTATTGGGATGGAAGAAAGTGCATATTGTTATTGTATGTTGAAAAACGTCGTGTGGGACGTTTATGGAATATATTGGTACGAATAATAGTGTTGTTGATGTTGGTATTATTGTTGTTGTTGATTGGTTGCTGGATTGTAATTTTAGGCTAGGCATATAAACAGGGGAGATGCTGCCCGAATTTCTGCAAATGAAGTGCTAGCTTAGAATTGGATTCCTAAGGGCCTATAGCTAATGTTTGGTATCTAATGATGTTGTTGTAGATCTTGGAAAGCCCGAGACTTAAGTTCGGATTAGCTTAGGAAGCGGACGAGGTATGTAAAGCTTACTTTCTTTCTTTTGGCATATCTTAGACGTAAGTAAGATATGACATGATATGAGGCTTGGGGTAACTCTATTCTTACGATCCGAGCGTGTCTACGATTCTTATTCACTTCTTGACTTTCGCATTCTTAATATAGTCATACTACGGTCCTTGTGTCTTTTGTATGATTGGATTTCAAATGTTGCATAAAGAATTTTTTTCTTAAAGGATTCTGTAACTACGAACGACCGTAACTTTCATAGACGGAACCGGATCGCTTCGATATGTTCGTAGAAGGTCCTATAACGAATAATGTCTCTAACTTTCGTGTGCGGGCCCGGATTGGTTTGATGCATATCCGTGGTCCCCGAGATTTTCCTTTGTATAGTCCTAATGACTTTTTTTGAAAGAACTTAACATGATTGCCGTTTTAACTCTCGAGCGTCGACTACTTACTTATCCATTGAGTCTTAAAAGTGATTTCATGCATATGGTTTCTCACTACTCTGCTCGTGCCAGCCTCAATATGTCCTTCACCGAGTCCCGGGCAGGGTACGTATTCGTGCACAGTCTCACTGCATTGTTCACCGAGTCCCTCACTAGAGGGCCGGGTACGGTATATATATATATGATGATATGATGATGTGACGACATGATGATGTGATGATATGGGGATGGCGGCCAGCATGGCATATGATGATTCTATTGACCGAGTCCCTCACTAGAGGGCCGGTCCGGTATATATATATATATATATATGATGACGTGATGACATGATGACATGCATATGATGATTTTATTTACCGAGTCCCTAACTAGAGGGCCGGGACACGTTATACATGCATATGTACATGATGATTATTTATTTATTTATGTTTCTAAGTCCCATAATGAATTGGATATGATATTGACATGCACGATTTATGTTTCAAAGGCAAGCCTTGTGGTTTTAATTCTTGTACTAATTTTCTATACTCTTTATTTCGGTACGATCATGTTCTTGTGTTTCAAGCTTTACATGCTCAATACATATTCCGTGCGACCCCTTTCTTCGGGGGCTGCGTTTCATGCTGCGCAGGTGAATACAGATGAGTAGAAGATGTTCCAGCGGGATTGGCGAGCTCCGTCTCCTTCCGGAGTGCTGCCGAGTCAGAGTATCTATGTTATGATGTCATGAGTTATGTTAGAGACTTTGCAGACAGAGTCATGTATATAACATGTCGATCGTAAGCGGCTCTGTAAGCCGATGTATCATTATACATTATGCTACAGATTTCATATGATTACAGATTTTTCTTGATTTGAGAAAGACGAAAAGCATGTTGTTCTTTGAAAAGCTTCCATTATGCATTCATTTCATGATTTAAGAGTCCAGTAAGATTATGAGTATAACGAGAGTCAGCGGGTTCGCTCGGCCCTAAGTAAGGGTCGGGTGCCCATCACGCCCTATCACAGGTTAGGGTGTGACAAATTGGTATCGAGCGGTTCGTCCTAGGGGTTGTACGCAAAGTCGTGTCCGGTAGAGTCCCATTTTATGGTGTGAAGTGCGCCACATTTATAAACGAGGAGGCTACGGGCATCTAGGGTGGTTACTCTTCTTTCACCTCTTAGATCGTGCCATAGAGCCAAGTCATAGGAAATGAGATTCCCGATACTAACCTTTGATTTCAGCAGAAGGACGGCATCGACAGAAGGAAGTGACTAGCGATATTGGGTAAGAAAAGGTATGAAAGATATATGTCGGGTAAGATATTGAAGTACGATTGAAATACAAGTTGAAGATTAAAAGGGGAAAGTAAACAAAAAAGTGTAACAGGTGCAGTTTGAGTTGGGCATACGAGGTATGTTCATCATTTTTAAATCTTGTTGTTGATATTGGGAGCCACGTGTGGCTGTGATATGATATGATATATATATATATACATATGTTGGCCATTGTGAGGCATTGTTGGTATTTCTGCGTGCGAGTTTGAGATAGTAACAATTACGGAGGAAACTCGCAAAATTTTCCTAGAAATGAATAGAGAATGAGATATAGGTTTGTGATATGGCTTGAAAGGTCGTGCCAATAGTAATGATAAGATTTGACTAAGTTGCGAGTACGGCTGACCTCGAGAAAGAAGTTAATTGCGGAATTGGAAGTAATAGTATGATTAAGACAAGAGTACAGAGGAAAAGAATTGTGATGGATATGAATGTATCGATAAGACAGCTTGCGAGATATTAAGGATAAAGTTGATCAGAAAGGGTAAAGGTGTTAAGAAGTGTTACATTACAGGATTGATTATGAATAAGATATAATGTGAACATAATAAGGATTGTTATGAAAATAAGTAAGGCCTAGTGAGAAAGTGGCCAAAAGTTATGATGTGATCTATGTAGCTAGAACATAAAGGCAAGTGTGGAACGGAAAAGTGAGCTATAGAATGAATAAGGAAAGCTTATCGAGTTCTGTAGGGAAAGTTTGGAATAAGGGTTATATAATAACGGGAATGATAGTGAGCATAAGAAAAGCAAGGGTAATTGGAAGAAGGAAATAAGAAGAAAGCGAGACAACAGTGTAGTGACAGACCATGACATATGTAGCCAAGGATACGAGTACTATAAGTGACGGGATTGTGAAAGACCTGGTTATAGGAAGGATGAGGAACGAGGTAAAATGGGAGCAGAAATCCAAAGGCCGATAACCAAGTATTTATAAGTAATGGCGATCAAGGTGTGTTCCTCACCATTGGGAATCTAAAAGTCTAGGACGGAAAGTAGATATGTCCATAGGTGAGAAGTGAATATTGAGGATTGAGAAGGGCTAAAATAGTAATTGTGGAGTCAGAAGAGTAAGAGACCCTTTCTAATTCGGAAGGAGATGTGTTATGAGAACGTCTTGGAATCTGTCAAGACTTCAACTTACTCCAGATTATGTGATGAAGGTCATGCGGTGAGGTGAACGCTATCATACTAGCATTAAAGCATCGTATTTCATTAGAGTTCCAAGGTTAAGCGTGCTGGAGTGAGAGAAATTTTAGGATGGGTGACCCCCTGGGAAGTGTACTAAGAGTTCTATAAAGTCAGACACAGGAGAACCAAAGGGGAAGCTGGAGTAACCTAAGGGAAATTAGAGCATACAGAGTGGGCGGAAACCTTAAGAGGTCATATAAGATGAGGCAGACTGAACCAGTGAAGAGAAAGAAGGCGCATCACAGCTCTAGAATTAGGGTGAGTTTAAGTAGCGGTTGGGAATATTTTGTAAACGAGATGCTAGTAACTATGTATATATATAGGTGTGCATGTGATACCCCGTACATGACCAAATCAGCGGATATGTGTATTCCGGCAACCAACGTTGCGGTATATGGAAGACATTGATCGGATAGGGCAACGAGGTTCAAGTGGAAAAAAAAAATATATAAATGGCACGAATGTTACAAGGCAAGCTGATGCTGTTTTACTACAGGTTAAGTTTGGAAAGTTCTAATACAACGATATTTGAAAAAGAAGATAGGTGAGTAGATGGAAGGCAGGGAGATCAAAGTGTTGAAAAAGTAAAAGAGCAAGAAATATGAGTGAGTAAAGCCTCCAAAAGAGACGACGGGCAAAGCACGAGACTATTTAGGTAAATTGATGACATAGAATAGGAATCCATGTGAAGGCGGGAGATTGGGTCATAGTGGAAATGGAATGAAATATAAGGAACGTGCATGGAAGAAAAGATCGCCCGGCCGTAGCATCAGAAAGACAGATAGGGATTTAGGTATAATCGAAAACTTCATAAAGGACGTAGTGAATCTCGACGTCCCCATTAACTTGTGAGTCCGGGATGCTTGTTAGTCATGAAAGACGAAGTACGAAAAAGAAAGCATCGGAATTGGATACCCTTATGAGTATTCCGGTTAAATACGAGAAGTGTAGCTAGCGAGAAGATAGATACGTCGGATCATATAATGAAGGAACTTCGAGTTTAAGAAAGTCATGAAGGGCGGCACATAATTATCGGAGATAATGGACGTTTGGAAACTATTGGCGTATAAGGGTCCCCTTAATAAGGGGGAAGAACGAGTTGGACTTGCAAAGAGTTACGATAGTCTCAAGCTCCAAAAGAAGAAATTTACTAGCTCGGGAATAAAGTTCGAGGCGTATTGGCATATCGGGAAGGTAATGGAAAGAAGTAGAAACGAATTGACAATACGGGTACCATGAGGTAGACATGCGGAGAGGGAGTATGGAAGAGAACTTAAGAGGGCACCTTACGTCAAGAGGAACTACGATATTTTTAGACCATGATCTGAATCCCTCGTATTGGGTAAATTCGCGCCGTACCTAAATATGCAGGCAACATGTCTTAAAGGCAATGAAAAGAGCAAGAAAGGTCTTCGAGTCAAATTCACAAAGGATGATAGAGAGGATGACGAACCTAAAGGACACTCGGGGTAATGATAAGAGGTAAAAGAACGGGAACCCGAACTAGTAAACTACGGGAGTCAATGCGGTGTATGTCTAAGACCGGCGGTATAAAAAGGATGGCCGAGATGGTCTTGGAGAGGTAGACGCAAAGAGTGCGCCGTATAAGAGCAAGGTAGTTGCCACTGATAAGGGAACAAGGAACAGGAAAAAGAGAATACTGTAGGACGATAGTTAGTTATGACACGATAAGTCAAAACTACAATAATGGAGACAAAAATCAGAGCGAGAGCGAGATAATAGCTAAATTCCTATCAATGTACATGAGGGCAAAAAAAGTGAAAGAAGCTGATTACAGACGTTGGAGTTATTGTCGAGAAGATGCAAGATCGGAGGTACTTGTGTTACGAGTATAAGAGTCCAAGTTCGCATCGCGGGTCATAGGAGGATTGGGAGGACCAGTGAACTAAGGGATTAAGCTTCCGAGGCTTTGAAGGAAAGTGGGGCAAGGTTTAGTACGGGAAATTTTGATTTAACAGTTATTAGGAGCTCAGAGTCAACAGAAAACATGTACAGGTAATCTAAATTCCTAGAGTGGTTATGTTGATTGATAAATAAACTGTATGTGGTAGCTATAAAAGGAACTCCCCCGAAGTGCCTATAAGACCCTGTAAGACTAGTTTAACATTCGAGGACGAATGTTTCTAAGGGGGAAGGATGTTACACCTTGGAAAATTTCGCGTTATCAAGGCTGTGGACGGCTTAGCATGAGCTCGGGGAGAGCGAGTTACACAAGGATTATGGATGAAGATTATGTTATCGAGCATAAGAACATATATATGACATTTGGAGAGTGTATGGAGTAAATCGGTTAACATGATCACTCGATGATAGCCCTCGAAACCATGAGTTAAGGTGGGGCCTATATGTCGGAATTTTGTAAAGGATATATTATAAGTGATACAAGTAGTACATGGAAAGTTGAGAAAGTCCTAAGAAGGACCCATAAGCCAAATATAGACATAAGCCCTCCAAAAGGACGATTAAAGGAAACGTTTTCGGATGATCTGACTTGGAGGGGCAAAAACGGCATTATAAGCTTGTAATTTGGAAAAACACCAAGAATGAAAGTTGTATATAATTGAAAGAGTTTTCCAACCATATGTCATGGGCCCTCGCACGATATCAGAATCAAGAGTTATGGCCATTTTAAGAGCAAGACCCCAAGCTGCCAAAGGGTTTCGCGGGCCCCACATGAACAAGTCGGTGGAACCGACCTAGGGGGGCTATAAATACCCCATCAGCCCATTTTTTCAGCATATTAACATTCCAAAAAGTCCTAGAAGCCTCTCTCAAAACATCTCCAAAATATTGTAGTCCGATAAATCAAGAATTCGACAAGATTACGCCAAACTAGTCGGTGAAAGGTGATTGTTCTTGCTTCTACTTAAGCTTGGTGTTGGAAAAGGTTGATGTGGCTGAGTTTTTTTCAAGTATAAGGTATGTTATTTATCCCATCTTTTATGTTGAGTTTATTTGAAGGTCTAGCAAGCCTTAAAAATGAAACTAGTCATGGAGAAAAGGTCATAGAGTGTTGTATTGCAGTTGTTGTGTTTATGGGCTGTTTTGAACGTGTTGTAGCCATGTGGATGGACTGATTTACGCATATAAAAATGGTATCTAACATGGTTGGCGTATTGATGAGATTATACTCCCTGATTGGGATGGAAGAAAGTGCATATTGTTGTTGTATGTTGAAAAACGTCGTATGGGACGTTTATGGAATATATTGGTACGAATAATAGTGTTGTTGATGTTGGTATTATTGTTGTTGTTGATTGGTTGCTGGATTGTAATTTTGGACTAGGCATATAAACAGGGGAGATGCTGCCCGAATTTCTGCAAATGAAGTGCTAGCTTAGAATTGGATTCCTAAGGGCCTATAGCTAATGTTTGGTATCTAATGACGTTGTTGTAGATCTTGGGAAGCCTGAGACTTAAGTTCGGATTAGCTTAGGAAGCGGACGAGGTATGTAAAGCTTACTTTCTTTCTTTTGGCATGTCTTAGACGTAAGTAAGATATGACATGATATGAGCCTTAGGGTAACTCTATTCTTACGATCCGAGCATGTCTACGATTCTTATTCACTTCTTGACTTTCGCATTCTTAATATAGTCATACTACGGTCCTTGTGTCTTTTGTATGATTGGATTTCAAATGTTGCATAAAGAATTTTGTTCTTAAAGGATTCTGTAACTACGAACGACCGTAACTTTTATAGACGGAACCGGATCACTTCGATATGTTCGTAGAAGGTCCTTGTTATATCCCGCATTTTGTACGTCGGGATAATCCGAGTTAACCACGGTAAGCTAGGGACAAGACTACTTCGGGGCAAAGCCGAGACTTTTAACCACAATTTTATTTTAAGACGTGAGTTGTTTGCAAGTGTTATTGGTATGGAATATTAAGGAAACATTTGGGGCCAAAGGTTAATTCTAGAAAGTTGATAGTTCATGAAAAGAAAAGAAAAAAAAAGAATGCCATGTGGCCGGCCACATGGGTGTGGGCCAAGGGCCACATGGATGGCTACCATATGTAATTAAAAAGATGACCAAGTCATTAAATTAGTCATCTTCAACATTTAGAAGCTTGAAGAAAAATTGAGAAGCATGGAGAAAAACAATCAAGGCCATTCGGCCAAGTGAAAAACCGAGAGAGAGAGAGAGAGTGAGCCAAGGGAAATTGACCATGGAAAATTCTTTTCTTTTAGTTTTCATATCAATTGGAAGGTCCTCGTCAACGTGGAAGGGTTGTTGGAGCAAGAAAAACATTGGTTTGTGCAATTGACAAGCCTAGCCGAGAGGAAAAGTTGAAGAAAAAAAGGTATGGTTCAATCTCATTTTTCATGTCTTATGGATGACTTGTACATGTTGTGGTATGTAGAAACGAATGAAAATCACGAAATTGTGGTGTTGTATGTGTGGCCGTGTATGTATGGTTAGTGTAGAAGTGAAGAAATAATGGTATTTAACATGTTTGTGTGTTGTTGTAATGTGTAGAGAATGGATGAAAACCATGGAATGTGTGTGTTGTGGTGTTGGCCGAAAGCTTGGGCTGATTTGGTGTAGGTACATGGACTAATGTGATGTAGTATTTTGGTTGTCGACGTTGTGAATTTTATGATGTAAAATGAAGGTTTGATGATCCAAATTGAAGATTAAATTGTTGCGGGCTGATTTGGAACATAATGTGATTGTAATATGATTTCTTGTATTGACGAAAATGATAATGCTAATGTATGGAATTATTGATATAGTTTATGAATTTGGAAGGAGGAAATGTGTTATTGATGTTCCTAATGTAGTTGGAAGATTTCGGGTTCCATGGCATATTGTTGGATTGTTTTGAAATATTGTGCGGATTGTTGGAAATGTTCTTGAATCGCGTTAGAAAGGTTTTGGATTGTTATTTGAATATGCGATCGTTGATATTAGTTTGAATATATGTAGTTGAATGGAATATTTATGAACGTCGTCAAATTATGTAGAAAGGAGTTATTAATATGAGAATGCGTTTGGAATTGCTTATTGATATCGTTTATATGGTTGTTGGTGTTGTTGTTTAATATTTGGCCGAGTTAAATTCTCGGGAATGTCCAATGTATAGGGGAAGTCTTTGTAAAATTTACTGTGAAAAAGTAATGGCTTGGAATTGGATTCTTCGATGATTATGACTAATATCCAATATCTATTGACGTTGTGTAGACCTTGGAGAGTCGAGACTTGAATTCGGATTAGCTTAGGGAGCGGCTAAGGTATGTAAAGCTCAACCTTTCTTTCTTTGGCATGTCTTAGTTAAAAATAAGTTATGACACGAATTACGAGGTAACTCTACTCTTGCGGTCCGAGCATGTTTATGATCCATATTTGTTCTTGATATTCATATTCTTAATGTAGTCAAATTATGGTCTTTATGTTTTCCGCATGAATGGATTTCAAAGATTGCATAAAAGTTGTTTTCAAAAAGAGTTTGTTTCCTAAACGATTCCGGAACTACGAACGTTCATAACTTTCGCGAAGGCTCGGATCGCTTCGATTTGTTCGTAGAAAGTTCTAAAGTGAATTAAGTTTGTAACTTTCCGGCGGACTCGGATTGGTTTGGGATATGATTACGATCCTTATGGT